>NC_053159.1:192839433-193210683 GCF_016835505.1 Polypterus senegalus
GAAACTCGGTCTTCAATCGCACGGCAGGGCCTGCTGGTGCCTTTGTCACGTTGAAGGCTTTTTGTTTTCTGAGCACTTGATTCACTTGTTTGGTGGTCCTTCCCTTCTCTCTCATTTATTTCAAACGATTTCATGATGCACAGGCACATTTAAATGGAAGGCCCTTAGCTGGAGGGCTGCAGGCTCCTTTGTCATTCGCAGCTCATTGTTAACTGATGGCTGGCGACAATGAAAACCCAAATGTACCTCACGAAACCAAAGCAGACCGTTAGGGGCTTCGGGACAAGCGCATCCGCCCACCAAAATGAAGACCAAATAAAACGTACTGCTCTAGTAGGGACTAGGGACGATGAAACGCTGTAGCCACCGTGGACCCCCAGGATTACAGTCGATTACCCCCATTTAGACTTTAAACTGTTTGAGCCTGGGAAAGGCGCTATATAAATAAACTGCATTATTATTAAGACATCTTGAGCCTGGGAAAGGCGCTATATAAATAAACTGCATTATTATTAAGACATCTTGAGCCTGGGAAAGGCGCTATATAAATAAACTGCATTATTATTAAGACACTGAGCCTGGGAAAGGCGCTATAAAAATAAACTGCATTATTATTAGGCACCTTGAACCACTGGAAAGGCGCTATATAAACTGCATTATTATTAAGACATCTTGAGCCCGGGAAAGGCGCTATATAAGCAGCATAATTTTCATCTTGAGACTGGGAAAGGCGCTATATAAATAAACTGCATTATTATTAGGCACCTGGACCATAGGAACGGCGCTATATAAATGAACTGCTTGAGCAAGGCCCTTAACTTGCAATTGCTGAGCGCTTTGAGTATTGAGAAAAGCGCTATATAAATGCAAAGAATTAGTATTATAGACCTGGGAAAGGCGCCATATAAATAAACTGTATTATTATTTAAACATAGGAAAGACGCTATATATACTAATAAGCGCCTTGAACATAGGACTTATAAATGAAATGTATTATTTTTTATTGTTAATTTCGCTTTAGCGGCTCTTCCGATTATTGACGCCGTGTCGTGTAAATCGCACACTGCACGGGCTGCCATCTTCCCGAGCTGCTTGTTCAGGTGCCACAAGGCAGGGACAGCAGCTGGACAGGAGGCCAGCCTGTCGCCCGGTGGACACGGCCACTCACACACGGGACAATCGGCTGAACCTGCGGCTCTTTGGACGACGGCCGAGTCTTTTCACGTGCGCCTCCTGGCTGGTGGGACGAGCTGCCGCCCACCTCCACGTGAAATTCCGACTCCCTCGAGGAGTTTGAGAAGCGCTTGAAGAGCCTCCTGTCTGTTGAATTTCTGAAAGGCGCGAGGTGGGATTTGACGTTTACTGGTGACCCCTGAGGCTCCTCGCCGGCCATATTCCCGCATCAGAGGCTTCATTAACCTAGGCGCCTGACCCTCCCACCGCTGGGACGGGGAATAAAAAACAAAAAAGGGACACCCGGTCAGCCCACGATTAACGGAACGCCGTTGTGGACGTTAAACCCCCTGGGAGAACAGGAAGACCCCAAGAGACCGCGCACATTTTGGGCCAAGCACTGCGCCACTCTGCGACCCAAACTCCTCCCCAAGTGTCTTCGTCTCATTTTTTTTTTTTTAGTATAATAGATGCCGGTACGCCTTCGACCCTGAAACCTTTTGCTATGAATTTGGTGGTCGCCGTTGTACAAATTAGGACCTCCCTCACGCTCGTGTTTAAAATATGGCGCCTTTCAGGGCTAGCAAGTGCGGACGGTTCGCGACCCTATGGGTCATCTTCGCCCACCTCGCCCCTCAAGTAGTTGAGCGTCCCAGGATGGTTGTGCGCCACCGGGGGCGCGCGTGCGCGTAATCGCTGAAGACTTCAAGCAGAATGAAACCTCAGCCACTAACGCCATAACTGCCCCCGGTCACGCGCTCGCCCTGTTTGCCTTCAGAGTATCCGAGACTTCAAGCCAAACCTCGAGATATGCGCGCAGTGGGTGGGAGGGCCGTCGGGGGTCCCGGTCCCGTGGTAAGCTGGCCCCCTTACTCACTGTGGTGCACTCCGCTCTAATGAGGACTGAAGGGTCCACCCAGGAAGTCTTGTAGCAACCCCCCCAAATATAGCGCCATGCGCCTTGAATGAAACGCCAAAGAGGACAGCAGCAGCAGCAGCTAAAATCGGCTTCATTTTATTCCGAGTTGTGTAAACGTTACAGTAAGAAAAACGGGGGGCACTTCTAGCCATGGGGCTCAAGTAAAAACCAGCAAATGGACTTTATAAATACATAAAATATCTCCTTAAAAAAAGGCGAGAGGATATTTACAAAGCAGTCCGCGCGCGAGTGTCCGTCCACGCCAAGTGGACACAGGATTGTCACACAGGTCTGTCACACAGGTCACTCCCGAGTCCTCAAAGAGGGGCACTCGAGCCCTCATCGAGTTGAAATCGTCGACCAGGCTGACCAAATCAGTCATTAAACAAAAGAAGAAGTGTAAAGGCCAAAGGAGCCCGGGGCAGTGCCCAGGCTGGCATTGTGGGCACTGGCCTCAAGTTGTTCACAAACAGCCAAAAAAAGTGTCCTAAAGAGTCTGTGGTGCCAGTCTCTGCCTGGCAGCGCCACCTGATCACAGCGTCCAGCGATAGTAAAGTAACTGTCCAGCTGCACAGTTCACATGCGATTGGCCAGGCCTGTCAAACTGTGGTCTCCCCTTGGTTGGCACTGCCAAGCCGGCTGTAAAACCGACGCCACGACTGCAGGGTCTTCCCCGACCATATCCAGAAGCCCGAGGTGATTCCCACAATCATGGTCATCAGGTATTTGATCATAAATACCGTGAAGTCCGGCGTCATCTGAGCAAAATTATTGGCCGGGCACGGAATGGCAAAGGCCTTGCAGACCTGCATGTGCCAGGTCTTCTCCCACTGGTGCCGGAAGGCCTGCTCATAGAAGTAGCAGGCGATGACGATGGTGGCGGGCACCGTGTACAGGACGCTGAAGACGCCAATGCGTACCATCAGCTTCTCCAGCTTTTCCGTCTTGGTGCCGTCGTGCTTCATGATGGTCCTGATCCGAAAGAGCGAGACGAAACCCGCCAGGAGGAACGAGGTGCCAATGAACAGGTAAACAAAGAGGGGCGCCAAGACAAAGCCCCGCAGCGAGTCCACACTGTAGATGCCCACGTAGCACACCCCTGTCAGGAGGTCCCCGTCCACCTGCCCCATGGCCAAGATGGTGATGGTCTTGATGGCGGGCACGGCCCAGGCGGCCAGGTGGAAGTACTGAGAGTTGGCCTCGATGGCCTCGTGTCCCCACTTCATGCCGGCGGACAGGAACCACGTGAGGGACAGGATGACCCACCAGATGGAGCTGGCCATGCCAAAGAAGTACAGAATCATGAAGAGGATGGTGCAGCCCTCCTTCTTGGTGCCCTGCGCCACGGTCCGGTAGCTGTCGTCGCCAAACTTGTCAATGCAGACCACTTTGTCCTCCAGCAGGAAGCCGGCCGCGTAGGCCACGGCCACCATGAAGTAGCAGCCCGACAAGAAGATGATGGGCCTCTCGGGGTAGCGGAAGCGCCTCATGTCCACCAGGTAGGTCAGCACCGTGAACAGGGTGGACAGGCAGCACAGGATGGACCAGATGCCCACCCAGAGGCGTCCAAACTTGACCTCCTCCTCCCGGAAGTACATGAGGCCGTTCTGCTTCTTGAGCTCGCAGGGCGCGCCGCAGTCCTTCTCCCCGAGAAAGTGGTAGTTGAGGTAGGTGGGCACCTTGAGCTGCCGCGGGCACATAAACGGCTGGTGAGCGGGTCCGGGATGCGACGGCAGGGTGATGAAGTCCGGCAAGTAGGAGGTGGGGTAGGCGGTGGGGTTGGCGGCGTCCGACGTGTTCTGGCCCACGCAGATCTCTCCGGCGCCGTGGACCGGGAAGTTCTCGCAGCGCAGCCTCTCTGGCCACTGGAAGCCGAACTTGTTCATGAGGGCCTCGCAGCCTTGGCGTGCCCGCTCGCACAGGGACCTGCAGGGTGGGATGGCCTGCTCCAGGACGGTGCACACGGGGGCGTACATGGAGCACAGGAAGAACTTGAGCTCGGGCGAGCACTGCACCTTGACCAGCGGGTAGAACTGGTGCACCTCCAGCCCCGCGTCCTCCTGGTTGGTGTGCCCAAGCAAGTTGGGCATGATGGTCTGGTTGTAGGCGATGTCTGTGCAAAGCGGGATGGAGATGGGTTGGCAGAAGCCGTGCTCGGGCACCGAGATGCCCTTCTCGCCATGGTACTGGGCCATGGAGCGGCTAAGGGCCAGGAGCACACAGAGCGGCAGCAGGTAAACAGTCCAGAGGTGGTGGTCCATGTTGGAGCTGCGTGGGGTATCTGGGACCAGGGGGTCCCACTCACAAATCCCAAAGGGGTCTTCAAAAAGTCCGGAGAAAAAAAACAAAAAAAGGCTGCAGGACGGACGGGGTGGCGGGTCAGCCCGAGCAAAGGGTGCGAGCAGCGCGCTCCTCAAATCGCGACCACTGAAAGCAGCTGCTCAGGACCCCCCTCCCCCCATGCCTCGGTCCGGCTGGCAGGAGTTCACACGTACACGGGGCTTGGCTCGTATCCCGATGGCCGCCTTTCGGCTCCACAAGGGCTGCAATTCCAAAGTTCGCTTTCCTTCTCGCTTTACGTGAAGTTCCGTTAGCGCCGGTCGGGTGAGCGCCCCGCTTCTCACTTCACTTTCTCCCAAAGGCGGCCGGTCCGGGGCGCTTGCAGGTCCACTGGTCCGTCCGTCAGTCAGTCAGTCAGTCACTCTCGAACTACGCTCCCCAGATCACACGCTCGGCACCGGGGGGGCTTCACCTGCGGCCGCTCGTCGCCTCCGCGCAGCTCCTCACTTCACGTGCACGCGCCACAGGCTGCTCGGCGCTCAGCTCCGGCGGGACGACTTAGCGGATCCGCACTTTGAGTTTCTTCTCTGCGGCTCTTGAGCGCTTTTCTCCTGGCGCTTTTCCCAGCTCACGGGCCAGCTCTCTAGTGCACGACTCACACACAAACGACGGCCGCTCCGCTGGTCACTCCGAGGGCGCCGCACTCTCCTCTCACACTTTTGCTCTGCTGTGGGGCTCCCTGGCGCACAGTAAATGTGCGGGCGGTTTCCAGGTGCCCCTCATTCACAAGACGGCCCCTCCCCGCGGGGAGCCTCGAAACCAACATCTCGGCCAATCACACGTTTTGTTTTGCCTTCGCTCGTCGCACACCATTGGCTACAGAGCTAAAGCCGAGGGGGTGGAGCGAATGCGACTTTTAAAAGTTGTTTTTTTCCGTGAACTTATTGTGTGACTTTTAATAAAAAAGAATTTCTGAAATAATTAGCGCAGAAGTCGACCTAAATCCTCATCTCGTTATAGCGCTGCTAATCCTCCAACTATGCGTCTGGGAGATTAACGGAAAAGGGGGGGGGGAAGGGCAGTCTGGTCCGGCGGGCGTCCGTTATTTTAATAAAAATTGTTCCTTTTTAATAATGGCGACTTTAAATCAGTGCAGTAAATCCGAAATAAGAACACAAGGTCACGTAACTCGAATTCCAGACAGAAGGCTTCCGCGGTTTAAAACGGTTGGGGTGTGATTTATTATATAGTGACTTAACATCAGTAAATAGTAGTATAGAGTCTTTCACATCCATTGATCTATCTCGTGTATAGTGGCTGCCTGTCTTACAGTGACCTATATGTCTTATATAGTGCCTTTCACACTCATTAGTCATTTATCCCATCTGTTAATTATTTAGTGCCTTTCACATATCGATCACTTCTGTAAAGTGTCTTTCTTGTCTATGAATCTATTTTATAGTGCCTTTCCTATCTCTCTATTATATTGGTCTTTGTGTCTATCTGTCCATCTCTCAAGTATATAGCGCCTTTCATATCGGACAGTCTTTACAGTTCCGTTCCTATCTAATATGCTCTGGCACCTCCCTCTCCATCTGTGAAGTATATAGCGCCTTTCATATCGATCTGTCTCTCTTTATAGTTCCGTTTTTATCCAGCTACCGGTTATAGAGGGCGTTGTAACTATCTGTCCATCTCTCAAGTATATAGCGCCTTAAAGTTCACACTGATCTGTCCATCTTTACGTAGCCCGTTCCAGTTTATGTGTTTCATTCCGCTCATGGTGTGTGGAGCCTATCCAGACAGCACAGAGTGTAAGGCAGGGCTCAGCCATGCAGGCACACCTCGACACTCCCGTAGTCAGTTTGGGTGATCGAACCGACGGTTGAGGATCCTGGACTCCTCTTCATGTGTGTCACTTTTACCTTTTTTTCTGTACAAGTTCAGATGACCATCTGTTACAGGTGGCATCTTTTTTTTTTCCTCCTTAAAAGTCAGTCCACCCATCCAAGGGTCTCTATAGCTGACCCCAGGCCTGGACTGGACGCTTTTGAACCTGAGTCAGTCACAGCCATTCCGCCGCACTGCCATTTCACTTAATCCGCAGTTATCTTCGAAATGAGACCCCCGAGGCAAGCCCTCCCAGCACACAATGGAAGTGGAGGACGTGTAAAACCCCACAAACACAGAATTTGCCCCCAGACCCCCGTCGTTCCTCTGTGCTCATTTACAATTGATCTGTTTTAATCACGGCAACAATAAAGCGCCTTTCAGTTGAAATTGATAGTCCTTGATGGCTCTTTATTGTCTCGCCGTGTGTGTGATGGTGGGCTACAGTGGGCTGTCGTCCCGTTTAGGCTTTATTCTTTCTCTGAGCTACCAGGGGATAATCCGGTGTCCAGGTCTCTTCATGTCACCCCTGGACTGATAAGCCCTTACATTTTCACTGGCTCGCTCAGCGACACAACCTTTGTATTTTATATAGCGCCTTCCCTCCAAAACATCTTTATGAAGCACTTCACCTTACGTGACTTGTGAGCAATGGCTGACAAAAGACCCCCAATAAGGACTGACACCTGGAGGCGACGATTAGACCCAAATGAGCGCTGGGGGCTTCGGGCCGCGACATCGACGCTCTAATTAGTGTCGCACAGAAGGGCGCTGATTGCTTCATCCTGCTAATTTGATTCAATCAAGACGCGCCAAGTGCGAAAACGCGCCTCGGAAACCGAAAGCGAGCGCGGGAAGCAAAATTAACGAGAAGTTCGAAAGAAATGCGCGCGCTCGTTTAATCAGTGGCTTCGCTAATCAAGCAACTCGGCGCGCACTTCGGATACGTTTTGAGGGGCGTGGCTTCGCGGGCTCCAGTGGAGTGGGCGTGTCTTTTCGCTTACTGCTCCTCACCTCCTGGGACGCTTGTGGAGTAAAGGGGGCGTGTCTTCGGAGTAGAACCCGAACTTGCGATGGTCGCACATGGCGAGTCCAACAAAGCCGTCTGTCCGTGCGTCTGTCCCTTTTTAAATCTCCTTTCGTCCCGGGTGTCCTTGGGATGTGTGGTGTAGGCCGTGAATGCACACAAACTTCCATGTCTCTCCCTTTGTGTAAAGCGCCTTTCACGTTAACTTTAACAGACTGCGGGCAGGCAACACTCCACGCAAGCGCGCTGCATTTGCATTTTCGCTCTTATCACTTTTTGTTAAGTTGAAGTGATGTAGTGGCCCGCAGTGACAGGGACATCTAGAGTGGCGTTTGAGCGCTGGACTGTAATCATCTGAGAAGAGTGAGGACACGCAGTGGGCACATCAAGGGAGGCACCCACCAGACGAGTTGGCTCTCCTGGCACTCATAGGTCTATGAGACGACGTGCTGGAGGGAATATTGAGAGAATAGCGGAGGGCAAAGCTGTTCTTGTGTTCTTTCTCATAACTTTTTAATATGGCGCCTTTCCACACTTGGCGTGAAGGAGCTAAGAGTCAAAAGTGGGGAGTAGTTGGCAGGAGGCATTGTGGGGGAGTTTATCAAGTTCAAATTGTCTCTGATTCCCATAAAACCCCAACGGTGTCTCCTAATTGTGCAAAAGTCTCCTGATGGCAGCTGCAGTGCCCTGAAAGACGCTATATAAAATAAGTATTGACCATAACCAACAACATTAGATTGAATGGTGAAGCTGTGATAGGCTTCGGCCCCCGCTGTGAGTTACACAACTTTCAGAATGTCGTATTGGCATCACACCTGGGGATTTGCTGGACTTCACTTCACACGAGTGTCCAGCTTATGTGTGTTGGTCAGTCCTGTCCTGTCTGATGGCCCTCATTACAACAGCTGGGACCCTGAGGGGCCACTTGTGAAGATGTGATCTTGACCATGAGGAGTGCTACTATGTATTTATCTATCATGTAATATAGTGCCTTTCATTTCTGTCTATCTATCTATTATATAGTGCCTTTCATTTCTGTCTATCTATCTATCTATCTATCTATCTATCTATCTATCTATCTATTATATAGTGCCTTTCATTTCTATCTATCTATCTATCTATCTATCTATCTATCTATCTATCTATCTATCTATCTATCTATCTATTCTGGTAATCTTGTTTTGACTCACACTAACCTGCACTCTATGGGTGACAGGGCCTTCAGCTCCATAGCACCCAGAACTTTGGAATGACATCCTGAAATTAATTAGATCAGCTGACTCCATCCATCTATCCATCCATCCATTATAGAAGCCGTTATATCCTAACTACAGGGTCACGGGGGTCTGCAGGAGCCAATCCCAGCAGCACAGAGCACAAGGCAGGAAACAAACCCCAGGCGGGGTGCCAGCCCACCATAGTGTAGTGTCTTTCTCTCTCTAAAACACTATTGTTACCTTCATCCCTCCCTGGTGCCCCCTTGGCAGCACAGCTCCCCTGGTCTCCCCAGACTGTGTGAGGTGTGGGTATAGTGGGCAGGGGGGCTTTGTGGGGGTGTTTATCAAGTTCAGATGATCTCTGATTCCCATAATGGTGTCTCCTAATTCAGAGACCCATGTGTACCTGACAGTGTGACCGCATGTCACCTTGTTCCTTTCATATAACACTCCTGTTTGTTTGGACAGCAGAGGTGGAGGGTACGGTGCCCCCTTATGTCCCATCCTATTGTGGTTTCTCTTGTGATTAAGGCCATGGCCTGAGCTGCTATATTTGCCCTTGAGCCCACCCCTGTCTTTCTGCTGTTTGCCTTTTGGGGTCTAAGCCACTTGGCGTCATCACTAATGGCACAGGTGGCCGAGCAGCTGCAGAGCTGGCCTGGACACTACAGGCGGTGGGCTCAATCTCTGTCCGAGACCCTCCATGAGTTAGTTTTGTGCCATATAGTAACTGAAAAGCCCTCTGGTGTGACTCTCAAATACATAAATGCCCCAGGATGCCCCCCAGCGTGTGCCTCCCAGACCAGGCCTGTCTGCACGTCTGCCAAGGTGCTTTGGGCGCCCAGCGAGTCCTCCTGCCTTCCCGCGGTGAAACCTGAGAAGTTCGGCTGCCGTCTGCTCCACGCCGAAAGTGCAAACACGAGAGGAATGTTCGCTGTCAATTGAGAAGCCCTCCGCTGACTGGCCTCCTTGTGGCTCTGGGCACGCTGGCCTCTGGACTCCTCTAAATGGATGTCTGTGTCCACGGTGGGCGGTGGTGCTGACCCCTGCCCATTAGCTCTGTGGTCCTGCCTGAATGTCCGGCTCTTTAGGGGAGCTTGGTGTTAAGAAGGCAGCTGGCCAACGTGTCCACCACACTGCGGACATCGCGTGTCACTCATATAGGAGCCGACATGTAGGACCCTATAGGACTCGAGCCCAAGGTTAGTCGGAGAGACTCTGAGCCCACCATCTTTAGTCATTTGACCCCGGGGACAATGAGCATGTCTTCTGGTGGAGGTGCACATGGCCCCTGTGCTGTCCTGGGTGTCACACCCATGTCATGGGACTGCCTTGACCCCAGGGACAATCCAGATGAGCCCACCTCTTCCTCTTATAGTGCTGGTCAATGTCAGATGTCGTATCCTGGCCTCAGTGACATTCTGGGACACTGCCATGCTCACAACTTGACATGCTGACCAGCTAACAAGTGGACTCTGCCCTGGGCTGGACTAGTAATGACCCCCAAGCCTGTCCCCTTTCATTCTGGTTCTTGTCATTACAGAATCTTCCCCAGTATGTCTGACTTCAGCCCACACGTCCTGCTTGTCACACTCAGAGGTGGCCTCCTTGGCACAATGCAGCTCACATCATCTGACCTCTCCTGGTGGTCCTTGACCATAAATGTCCCACCTTCTCCTCAGTGACACCACCATGTCACAATGACATTCATCTCAACGTCACATACTGGAGCCCACCTCTACCTCTGCTGGTTGGGCAAATGAACTGACCTCACCGTGTCCACATCACTGCTGATCCTTACTCGAGTGGACTCTGGGGTCTCCTCTGATCCTGCCCAGTTCACACTGGCTGTCAGCCTCATAGAGCTAGGGTCTCACACTGGAATTTCACCCCCAATGTCCAGACTTGGCATGGTGACATTCTGGGACACAGTCTTGTGCCAGGACTTACAGAAACTGCCAAGCTAATAAAAGCACTTGGTCCCAGTTGAGTCTTCCCAGTATCCACTGGTACAAAACCCCTGACCCTCTAGGGTTATGCCTCAGATTGTTCCACGGCATATCTTTCACATGTCCTGCTCCTCACATCCAGAGATGGCCTCCTTAGCACTACTCTGCTCATGTCACCTGACATCTCATGGTGGTGCTTGACCCCAGATGTCCTGTCTAACCTTGAGTGGCATAGTGTTACACTGCCCAGCTCACAACTGGCCATGCTGTCCAGCTAATAAGTATACACTGGTACAAGGCCCCAAACCTCTCACCTTTCATACTGGATCCTGTCATTCCAGAATCTTCCATGGTGTATTTGGCTTTGGCCCACACGTCGTTCTCATCACACCCAGAGGTGACCTCTTTGGCACTGCTCAGCTCATCATGTCACCTCACCTCTCATGGTGGTCCTTGACCCCAGATGTCCCGCCAGCTCCTTAGTGACACCACCAGGTCATACTGGCATTCATCTCACTTGATCCTCATCATCACATCACATCTCAGCATGTCGAGATTTGCACCCCTCGGCACCACCTGGGACTCACCTTCTGGTCCCAGACATCCAGCTTTGCACCCAGGGTTGCCTTCCTCCATATTTCCCAACAGGACATCCTTCTTCTTGATGGTCCTCGACCTGGCGGCCCCTCCATCTTCCCATCTGTCAGCTTTGCCCTCCCTGTATGTCCAGTGCCAGCGCTCTGCCTGAGTGGTGTGACTAAACTGAGAATTGTGGTTGTGCCCAAAGAGGCCCCAAACAGGTTCTGAGGTCCCCATTTCTGGAAGTGGCACTGCGCTCTGTGACCCGCTGGCAGCCTGCAGAGTTTAGCGGGCGACTCGCCGCGTGCGTTTAATTAAAACATTTGGAGGGCCGAGTGGTCGCCGCCTAAAATAACATTTCTAAAGCTCCCAAGGAATTTCGAGCTCCGGTGAAAACATTTTTTTGATCGTGGTGCATGAATATGAATGAAGGTGACGCTGCGCCAGCCCTTGTGTGTCCGTGTGTGTGTGTGTGTGTCTGCTACTGCTGCTCTGACGGGTGGGATCCTGAGGGGGGCCCAATCCGCTTTGGTGGTTTCATCAGTGAGAAGAGGAGGAGTGACCTCCGCACTCAAGAGGGGGTCTAACATCGACAGATCACCCACCCCAGCAGCTGAATGCCAGCCTAATGCAGCACACTAATGTTGTGCCCACCCCACTAAGCCCTGCCCCGTGGAAGCCACCCACTGGAAAGATAAAGCGTGAAGTCTCCATTTGCCTCCCAGGGCCTTATGCCCATTTCTGTAGTTTGTCAGAGCGCCCCCTAGTGTGTATCTGCTGGAGTACATTATGCAGGGGCTCCTTGTCCAAGAGGGTCTTCTCCGTGAGCTCTCTGCTGCACTGACCTGAGGGGGGCGCCGTGCCGCATTTCCTACCTTTATACTTTCAGCCACTTCAGGCAGTGCAGCGGTCTGATGAATGTCATCCGGGGGTCCCACTGAAGTTGGCCAATGCCTTGCGCCCTTATGGAGAACTCGGAGTTTTTTATGGATAACACGAGCTCTTTCATTCTAGCCCGCCATTCTCGCCGGATTCCCAATGGACGGCTGCTTCCCAGTTATTAATTACAGCGTAAACATGTATGTCGTCTGATAGCTCGGGAATGAGCTGCCCCCCCCACCCAATGGCGTCTTTAGGGAATTCTCCATGACGGCTGTGAAATGACTGGATCTGTCAGCTCCCTCTGCATGGTGCTAATTTCCAACGTCTTTCAGAGCCGCATTCCAGGAGAAAGTGATTTCCGACTGCTGCTTCAGCAGATTCCGTCTTTTACCCCCCCACTCGATCTGCGATCAAAGTTAGGAAAAAGTGAGAGGGGGGGTCCAGGGGCCCCTCAAAGGGACCCTCTGAGGAAGTACCACCTGTCCTATAGAATGGCCACTTCTGAAAGGACACCTGTGTCTTGGAGAGCACGATGCCCACCACCTCCATCACCACACCCCCACTCCACTTTGACTGACACCTCTGCATCCTTCTGGTGGGCTTTCTATCCTGTACATGGGACCCTTTGACAAAGTAACACCTATTTGGAGGGGAGCCTTTTCTGGAAGGGGACCTGTGTATTTGGGAACCCTTACTCTCTGTAGGTGAAATTGCCCATTGTTCTGAGACCCCCGCACGTTATTTAAATAAGACCCCCATCTTATACACGACAGCCCTTCATCTGAACTGCTCATCGTGTTTAGAAATCCGTGTCACATCCCGTTTGATTTCAAGGGGTCCCTGTTGGTGGGAAATGTCCTGTAGATGAGAGCCCCTCTGGGTGTCACTCAGAGTCTGGACACTCGCCTGTCTCAGGTGGCTGGCTGTGTGACACCAGATGGCTTCTTTGCCCACCAGGACCCTTAGTTTCCCACCCATCCCCCCGAGGACCCTAATCCAGGTATCTTCCTGTCTTCCTCATTCCTCACCCTCCTTTGTCTCTTCTTCATCATCAACTTCACTTTGAATTCTGCAACCCCTATGCCCGCCTCTCCTCCTCCTCACCCTGCCCTTTAACCCCTTCTTGTACCTCAGGTCTGTCACCCCTGAGTCCTGGGGGAAGTGACGAGGTCCCGGTGATTAAAAATGAATGGCACGAGGAAGGCTGCGGTCAGAGCCAGGAGAGCGGCGTCTGTCTTCATTTAATAAGCCGCCGAGTCTGTGGGAGAAGATGAAAGCGTCGGAGCAGCATTGATATTCCGCCGGAGCGCCGGCGTTCCAGAGGCTCATGTTTAATTTATCAGTGCTGTCTCCGGCACGGGGGCTCATCTTGTTTTAATTGAGCTGATGCTGCCCGGCTGAAACATCTGGACGTTTGGGGTTCAAGTGGAGCGTTTCTGGAGTGGGTGGCTGATGCAGATGCTACAGGGTTCTGATGCAGCGCACTGGTGTTGTGCCCACTCTGGTAAGAGTGACCCACTGCGTGAATGGCGCCCCCAGCAGACCAGGAGATGCCCATCCTGTGTTTGCCGTCACCATCACCTTTGCCTTCCCAGACCTTTAGAGTTTTTCTGGAGTGTGACAGAGCGCCCCCTAGGGTGTACTGGCTAGAAGTGAGGAAAGCATAAATGTCCAGGTGAGCCTCATTGTCCAAGATGGTCTCCTCCTTGAATTCTGCGTCTGAATGCTGTGCGTAAACCACTGGCCTGAGGGGGGCGCTGTGCTGCATGACTGCCTTTCCTTCCTTTCTACTTTCAGCCCCTTCAGGCGGCCCACCATTGGTCTTTTAAGGCCCTGCCTGGGTCTTCTCTTTTCTTTCTCCAGAGATTGGACCCGTCAGACAAACAAGAGGAGGAGTTTTGGGTGCTTGGCCTGGGATGGTGAGTGGGAGAAGTGGAGAGGGCAGAGGGGATGTTGACCCCAGGGGTCAGAGTGGGAGGATGCTGACCCTGCACTCTGTTTATCCCATGTCAATGCCTGATGATATCCAGACCACCGGCTCATGCTGTCGAGGACGGCCATTGCAGTGCCTTTGCTTCTGGATTTGAAACTCTCCCCCAGTGAAATGGACCTAAAGGCGCTATATAATTCAGACCCCAGGCTGCCTCCATGGGGCCCACAGTAGTGGTGAATATTGTCATGAATTCATACAGTAAGTGACGATACGAGGGGGAGGAAGGCAGATCTGGACATGTCCTGGGGGCTCTCTGGGGGTCTCTTGAAAGGCACTATATACCCCACCTCTTTAACAAGAGGCTCTGTGATGTCAGAGCACCTGGTCATCCAGCCCTAATCTTAATCGGCAGTTAAGGATTTGGGAACAATGAAGCTCCCCCTTAGAGGGTCCACCCTGCTGTCCCTTGTCCCCAGTCTGCTTCAGCATGGTCACCTCCACAGCAAGGGCCATCTTCACTCAAGCAGGTCAGCACTCTGCCTCAGGAGAAGTGCGGGCCCCCTGACCAGGTCCAGTACGTTCTGACCAATTAAGGTCAGCCATGAGCGTCCCCCTCTGGACTGTGTAATGTCGCCCGAACAGCGAGGATCTGCACTTAATCGAAATCAAAAAGCGGCAGAACTTTACAAAGGTGGGCCGCATTGTTCCCAGGCCGAGCGAGGGGCCAACTCCTTGTGACCTCTCTGAGCTCCAAGGCTCTTGTGACAAATAATCCCTTTGTGCTGTGGCAGCATGCAAATGGGGGCTTTTTGTCGGGTAGATTTGCTGCTGCAGGGGTGGGGGGAGATGCAGTGGGAGAGGTGGGGGAGGGGCAGCTGGAGTTTGGCCTGCCAGGAAATGAAGGAAGGAAAGTGGGGGGGGTGGGGTGGATGGGGTGTAGGGGCAGGAGTGAAACAGTGATGTGAGACCACCTCGGGGGGGCAGGAGTGTGTGAATCAGGGGTGACACAGCGCTGTAGGGTGAGAGAGATGGGCATGAAGTCTGTTGACTGTGGTAGTAACGTGCCGCTGTGTGGAGTGAGGCGGGTGGTACACGCTGGCACGGTGAGGCTTTGCCAACTCAAGGGTAGACATGTGAAGTATGTTGGCGCCATGTAAGGGCATGCAGAGTGACATTGAAAAGTGGCACTAAATGGGTAAGCTGGGAGGAATAATGATGTCAGTTTGGAGCCCTAGGTGGTAGATGGATATCACCCTTCGTTGTCAATAGTGGGTAGTTGGTATTAAGAGACTATGATGATTGGGGGGTCCCCCTCAATACCCCCTTCAATAACAAACAGAGCCCTTTTGCTGTGCTTACTTTTACTTTCATAAACGGTGCCCCCTTGGGTTGACGTTCGTTAATGGTGCCCACTCATCATCATCATCATCAGAGTCTGACAACCAGCATCCCCTCAGGGTCCACAGAGTGCACCCCTTTCATAAATGGCGCCCCTCAGATTATGGCATCCTAGGCAGCCGCCTACATCGCCTAATGGATTGAAGGCAGTGGGGTGAGCCATGTGGAGTGAGGCAGGGTGACACAAGACTCTAAAGTGAGCCGCTGTCACGTGTGGTGAGCAATGTGGGTCTGAACTTGGGTGACGTGCAACTCCATGTGAAATTCAACAGCTCTGTTCAGGAAGAGGGTCATGTCACCCCATATGGAGTGAGGCAGAGTGACACAAGATGGTAAGGCGGGCGTCTACCAATCAACAGAGTCAAGCTTTGTGGAGTACTTTGGCACTCTGTCTGTAAGGTGATGGAGTGGGGCACCATGATGTGGCACTAAAAGGGTGAGGTAGGCATATGGAAGACAATAAAGTGGAGGTCACACAAAGCATTGTCAGTCCTGTGGAGTGAGCATCACGTGATGCCGAGTGACACAAGCATCTGTACAGGGTACCTTAGTCATCTGCAGGGTGACAATGCCACTCTGACAAATCCAGCAGACTGGTGTGAGGCAGTTTAATGAAGGCCAGTCCTGGGTGGAGGAGCAATATGGAGTGAGGCGGAGTGACATGAGAACAAGCGGAGTGAGACATGGTGACATATGAGCCTCTTGTTAATTGATGTGGTGACACGAGGATGTGTGGAATGAGCAAGCATGACATGTAGGTTACATGGAGACGGGTCAACGTCACTCCCATGTGGGGACACTGAAGAGGTGCGCAGCACGGTAGAGTGACAGAGAGAGAATGTGTGTGACTTGAGGCAGTCTGGAGTGGGACAGAGTGATGCGAGGGGACATCAGGCTATGTGAGGTGGTGGTCTTTTGAGTGATGAGAAACCTGTCAGCTACATGGGCCGAGACAGCTGGAGTGCAGCAGAGTGACATAGTAGGACAGTGACACGTGCCTCTGGGGTGAGATGTAGTTGTGCAGGGCTGTGTGCAGCGAGCGTCTCACCAGTTTAATGTCGTGCACTCAGAACTATGAGAGTTGACAGAAGTCATGACAAGTGTCAGCACAGAGTGTGGCACGGCGAGGAAGGCACTATCCTCGAAATTGGCACTGTCCACTGTTCACGGCACTGGACACCGTGTGGCCTCTTCCACCCCACTGGCATGATGATCATTCAGGTCCCAAACATCTCACACGGGACGCCCCCACACACTCCTGGCACTAATCTGACCTCCCCTGCCTGCCTGCAACACGCTGACCTTTGCCCCCTGGCGCTCTCACTGCAGGCAAGAGGAATTTTCCCTGTGGCTGACCATCTCTGTCATTCCAAACACATCTAATGGGCTTCCATTAATTCAACAAATGAAAAGAATGGCTGGGCATCCATTAGCGCCTCGTCCAGGGCCGTTAGTATGATAAGATCAGCCCACGGTGGGACAGCCATGAGGGCCTCCGCTGGCCAGGCTCGCCAACACCTGGGGGTGCACACTGGGCCTGGAGCTGACCTCACCGGACTGAGACGTGGACCAGGAATGAGGAGAGAAGGGCTGGCCAGTTTAGGGGGTCAGATGAGGCCAGTCTGCCTGCCATCTGCTGTGTGGCTCACGGTATTGGGTGGGGGGGGGCCTGCCATGTCATGTGACCTGGAGTGGGGCTCACTAGGACAAGAGGTGGGCAAGGGCCAGTGTGTAACTAGGTGTGGGGGTATGAACAGGGCATAGGGTGCCAGTTTGTAATTTGCTGCATTGCTCATTAAACTGGGTAGGGGATCTGCTTTGGAGTGTGCCCTGGCGTGGGACGCACTGGGTGAAGTGGAGGACCTGGTCCAGTATGTGACCGAGAGGGTAAAGTAAAGCTGACCAGGCTAGGCGGATGACCAAGTCCAGTTGTAATCTGGTGTGTGGGTCACTGAACTGCTATGGTGTGGGACCTGGAGTGGGGCTCACTGGACTGAGTAATGGACCAGGTTAAGGAGACCAAGGCTGTCAGGCTTAGGTGCTTGACTAGGTCCAGTGGCGGGAGAAGTGGGACTCACTGGACTGAGAAGTGGACGGGTCCAGAATGTGACGGGGTGAGAATCACTGGACTTACTGACCAAGTCCAGTTTGAAATCTGCCGTGTATGGGTGGCGGAACCCTGATGCTATGTGACCTTGAGTGGGCTTCATTGGGACTGAGAGGTGGAAAATGACCAGTATGTGACCAGGACTGGACATCTCTGGACGTAGAGTGAGGCGGCCACAGTAGTTGGTGGGCTGAGTCCAGTTTGTAAATTGTAAGGTAGGTCACTGAACTGGGTGGGGGGCCAAGTCCAGCATGTAATCAGGACTGGGGCTCACTGGATTGAGAAAGGGATCCTGTCCAGTATGTGACTTGTAGGGGGGCTCCTGAAATGTAGATCAGGCTCAGCATGTGACCAGCACCTGGGGTCACCGGACTAAGAGGTGGGCCATGTCCAGTATGTGACCAGCACTGGAGATCTCTGGACATAAAGGCCTTACTGTATGGTTGGCCAAATCCTGCATGTAATCTGTAGGAAGGTCACTGAACTGGGTGGAGGACCAAGTCCAGCATGTGACCTGGAGTGGGGCTGACTGGACTGGGAGGAGGGCCAAGTCCTGGACTTGAGATTACTGTCCACGCTAGGTGGTTGACCAAGTCCAGTTTATAACCTGGCATGGAGTTAAGGGCCAGATCCACTATGTGCTGTGACCGCTAGCTGGGTCAGCCCTGCCACCAGCAGAACAGCCCTCTGCACTGGACGCTGGCTTTGGGGCCCCTCACTGCGCCAACATGCCAGTCATGGACTAACAACCCTCGCATACAGACAGCTCAGGCTTTTCTCTTGGTGTGCCCTGGCAGCCCCCCCACCATGGACCCATCTTTCAGCGGCCGGCCCTCCCCGCTCAGGTTTCGCTTTCTGCCCCCTTTGTGAAGCCCCCTGTGTTTCTTTCTGCCTCTTTGCTGCCAGTAATCTATTCCTCCCCTTAAGCCCACCTTGCATGAGAAAAGGCAAAGTGGGGACAAAAAGCCGAGTGTTCCACCTTCATAAATATTAATGAGGCCCACCCCTTCCCATTTAGCACTGGAGACTGGGAGGAATTTGCCCCTTTTTCACATGCCAGACGTTCCCTGAGGAGAAACGAGAAGACCCTGGGAACCCTGGCAGCAGACACACTGGCCAGGCAGAGCGGGCAAGGCCCTGACCTCTGGGACCCGGGGGGTCAGCACTCATCCTGCGAGCCCACCCCCGCGGCCTGCCAGTCTGTCACTGTGCCCCCCTTGTTCCGACAGACTTTGATGTGATCCTCGCACACGTTGTGATTGTGATTGCTGTGAAGGTGCTATATGGACTGAACTTTGAATTCCGGAGTGGCATGTAAGGCTGGCCACACCATGAAAGGCACAATAGAATGTTATGCTGCTGGCCTTGTCAAAGGCGCTATATACTGTGGCACTGGTCCTTTGTGCCCAGGCTCTCTGGCAAACTTCCACTGACGCATTCTGTATTACCGCCCCCCCCTACCCCGGGGTGGAGGAAGCCGCCTGCTTCGCTTGGGCGCTCCGTCCAGCTGGGTAAACACCCTTGGGGGGCGGCTCACTTCCTCCTGTTTTTTTTAGGAAGTTACTGATTTACACTTGGGGGTCGGGGCTTAAACATCCACCGTCACGGAGCAGCTTGGGTTTCCACTCCACTCGGGTGAATCTGCGCCAGTGAAGCGTTTGACCACCTGAGCAAGCCGCTTCCCAGTGAAAACACGGCCAGCCGAAAGTGACCTCTCAAAGTGACAGCGGGCTGTGGTTTGGTCAGCTGCTGGGGTCACTGCCTGCCTGGTGGGGGGCGGGGGGCTGCAGGATATTTTTCTTTCCACCTCATGCTGTTCAGGGAGCTGAGCACGAGAAGGGCAGAGGGGTCCAGTGGTCACTCTGTGGCCTGTCCCCTGCATAGTACTCACAGTCTCGGGGATCAGCCCTGCATTTAGTGGTCAGTCTCAGACATTTCACATCTAATGCCCATATGGTACTCTCACCCGGTCTTAGATTTGTCCTTTGGTCATTCTCAGGCAACAGCCGTGCATTGTGGTCAGTCTTAAGTCTCGCAAGGCCGCTGACTGGTCACTTTGAGATATCAGACCTGCATATGATGGTCAGCCACAGAAGTGGCCACTGGCCTGACGTCCATATAGTACTCATTCAAAGTCTTAGATTTGTCCTCTAGTCATTCTCAGATATCAAGACTGTGTTGTGGTCAGTCTTAAGTCTCCGAATGTCAATGTCCACTGGTCAGTCTCATACTGCAGCACTTGTGCAAGGGTGAACACTTTTACACCGGTCACTCTTGGGCATCAGACCTGCATGCATTAGCCAGCATGTCCATTGGTCAGTTTCATATCTGATGTTAGTACATTGACAGGTCACTTTCAGGCATCAGACCTGCATACGATGGTCAGTGACAGGAATGTCCATTGGTCAGTTTCATATCTGATGCCCTTACTGTCCTCGGGTCATTCTCAGACATCGGGCCTGTGCTGTGGTCAGTCTCAGAAATGTCCATTGGCCAGTCTCAGACCTGATGCCTAAATCATATTCATACAAGACTGGACACTTTTTTACAGGTCACTCTCAGCCATCAGACCTGCATATAATGGTCAGTCTCAGTAACGACCTTTGGACAGTTTCATATTTGATACCTGTATATCCACAGGCCACTCTCAGGCATCAGCCCTGAATGTAGTGGTCAGTCCTAGCTGGCATTGGTCAATTTCATACAGTATTTGATACCTGTATCTTACTGGTACAAGGCATTGAGATTTGTTCAGATGTTACTTTTAGGTGTCAGATTTGTCTCATATCTGACCATTAGTCCTAACGGTCAATACAGTGGACACTCCTGGACATCAGACCTGCATTAAGTGGTCATTTTCATGACGGGTGTCTACACAAGGGTGTTGCAAGATCTGGCCATAGTTCACTCTTGGGCATCAGCCTTGTAAATAGTGGTCAGTTGTGGGTCTCAGAAATGGCCACTGGTCAGTTTCACATCTGATGCTGTATGGTTTGTCCAGGAGTCACAGTCAAATATTAGGCCTGGACTGTGGCCAGTCTCAAGTCTCAGATCTGTTCATTGGTCAGTTTCATGTCCGTAGACCCCCCTCAAGTGTCCCAGTATATAGTGGCCAGTCTCAGGTGCATCGGTCAGTTTCATACTTGACAGCTGTAGAGTCCTGACATAAGGCCATCGATTTGTGGAGAGGCCACTTTCAGGTATCAGTCTCAAGTGTCAGACCTGTCCTTTGCTCAGTCACATATGTGACATCTGTACAGAAGTCACACATGGCCACAGACTTGTTCAGATGTCACTCTAGATTTTAAACTGCCCGGCGGTCATTCACTGGCTTCTTACCTTTATGATCATCATACTGATTCACAGACACAGTGGGCAGTTTTAGGTTTCAGAAATGTTTAGTGGTCACTTTCAGGCCTCACACATGTATAATATTAATAAAATGGGTGGTCTTGCGGTCATTTTCAGGCCTCAGATGCGGTCAGTTTAAGTCCTTAAATGAGCTCAGAGGTCTCTGTCTGGCCTGATGTCCGTAGCGTAGCCATGCAAGGTCACTCACCTGGCCAGAGTTGAGCATCTGGCCTCTTACCCAGACAGAAATGCTTAGTGGTCACTTCCAGGCTCAACACCTGCCTTGTCGTGTGGCCACTTCCAGGCCTTAGACCCACAGTCCTCTAAACTGTCCAGTGGTCACTGCCAAGCCTTATACCTATGTAGTAGTGGCAGAAGGCTGGAGACTCCCACAGTGGTCACTCTCATACTTCACTAAAGGCCTGATATCTGTCATGGTGGACTGGTCAGTCTCTTTTTCTTTAGCTCTGTCTGCAGTGACTCACATACGATAACAGGAAACGTCTCATTCGAATGAGAAGCTAAGGCCTCATACTGGACACACTGGGGGTCATCTAGTCGGGTGTCCTGTAAAGGGGTCTTTCGAGATGACCACATCAGAGTCAGCTCATCACGGCTATCAGTTTCTGTATTTCTGACCCTTTTCTTTCAGCACCATGTAAGGCGCTATATAATCCAACTTCCTATATGAGGAGCATCGGGTTTCTCTTTGATGTCTTTGACCTGCGCCCCCCCGACACAGGACACTGTGCTCACCACTGAGGGATTTGTAACTCTTATGGCCTGGAGGGCCACTGACCAGCGTGTCCTCTCTGCTGAGCTCTCCGGGGAGGACGGCAAATCCTCTTCATGTGGTCAGCAGATTGACTTTCAGCTCATTGTGATGGAACTTCTTCCTCTGATTGAATTTCCTCCGCAGGACTTAAGCCCCTGCTAAGCTGCTATCCATTTCAATGGCTCAGGCCGGCCAGGAGCTGGCCATTTACACTGCTGGATAGGCGGGGGATATATGGGGGTTTGGGGGGGTGCTCACAGGCACAAGACCTGGCCGAAACGGGAAGAAATGTCCATTGGAACAAAAATGGAGCAAATGGCCAGCCAGAGGAGGAGGAGGAGGAGGAGGCCAGGACCGAAGGTTAACAGTGGACTGTGGTGGGTGGACAGTCAGAGAACTGAATGCTGCTGTCCGTGTCAAAAGTGAGCTGTAACTGGACAGGCTGGTCAAGCCTCTGGTCACTTTTTCATCCCGCTACTGCCAGCAGTGCCAGGACACAGGCTCTCCTCAGACCAGGGAAAGGACTTTAGCCCAGGGATATGTACCACTGACGCGGCTTAGACGGGCACTGAGCGCCAATCCTGGCACCGAAGCGCACTGGCATCGGAAGGGTTAAGCCCGCAGTCATGCCGTTTAACTCCTTCACCTTGCCAGAGCTGAACTAAACGAAGAGAAAAGCCCAACAAAAGCCCCCCCGACAGCGAGCCCCCTAATCCCTTGTGCAATCGGGGCCGCTCAATAGAGCCCCTCCAGCTCTCCCCACTGGGCCATTGAAGTGGCCTCTCCCTGCCTCCAGAGGGGTCCGTGCCGCCTCAAAGGGCCGCTCATTAATATGCTAATTGAGCAGCTGCTGGTGCGGCTCCTGCGGGGTCTCTGCAGCGCACGTCAGCCTGCCTTCTCTATGTGACAGGAAAAGACCCCCGCCATTATTTAAGGGGGACAAGTCTGCCTTAAGAGCGCCACAGCTTCTATCCTCTGGCTCACCAGTGTGGACTGTGCCAGTCACGTGCCCGACTGTTGTCTCAGATTGCAGGTATTGGTGGTCCTGGTGGTGTCGGCACTGTGAGATTAAGCATTTGTAGACAAATGCACTGAGAAGCTACTGCACATGAAAGGCACTATATAACATACACTGTTTCCTCCCAGGTGTTCTAAAGTGTGAACCTGGCATCATGGTGGGCACTGTAGGCAGAGATGGTCAGTTGCTTGAACCTGCCTCTCCACTGCCCCTGTGATCACATGTGAGGCTGGTGCCCCCCTCCCCCACGGCCCCCCATTCCAGAGCTCTGCTGATGGCTCTTGATGGCCTTTAATCTCCACTAATGATCTCCAAATGCAATGCAATGAAAACACAAACGAGCAGAAGAGTGAGTGGAGGGGCCACTAAGCCGGACCCTCTGTCACTCAGTCACTCACAAGCTACTTGATCCCACTCACAATGTACTATACCAAGGGTCTGCTTATCTCAGGCCCAATGGAGGGTCTCTGGACCTTAGGACTCCCACACCAAGGGTCTTGGGTCATGTCAGAGGGGCTCTTATGTGACATGGGGTGGGTATCTAGCTCTGGTCACATAGAATGGTATGGGGGGTCTTTTTGTCTGTTCTCTTTTCTTGGGTCAAAGGGGTCTCCACATATCAGATAGCCTGGGCATCTTGGGACTTGTGAGACACCAGAAGCCTTTTGTTCAGGTCACATAGAATGAGGGGGTCTTGTTACTCAGGTTACACCAGGGGGTCTCTAGGGCTCAGGCATCACTGGGGTCTCCAGGCCTCAGGTCACATGTGCGAAGTTCACTGCACCTAAATGACATTTGGTGAGATCACAAAAAATGGTTTGGGTTTCAGGTTTTCATCTCACTGTGGGGTCTCCAGCCTAAAGTCACACTGGGGATCACAGCTCCTTTCTTGGGTTTCTCTAAGGGGGTGTGTGTTGGGGGGGCCTCTCCGACGGCCATATGGAGGGTCTCTGGACGCTGTGAGCCTTTGGTCATACTGTCTGAACTGAAGTGACACAGAGAGATCACTTGAGAGACACTAGAAGTCTTTGACTCAGGTATCACTGGGGGTCTCCGTGTCACCTGAGAGGGGGTCCCGCTGTTTGTTTGTTGACACGCAGGACAGATGTGGCCGGCATCTGCTGCCACAGCCTCCCTCTCTCTTTGTTTGAGTGGCAGGCCGACTGGGCCTCGCACCCTGGGGGCCGCAGTTGGAATCCCCCCGGGATGCCGATGCTAATGTTTGAGCCGTTCTTGAATTTCAGCACCGGCCCCCCTCACCCACAGGAATGCCAGAGTGTGAAAAGGAACAAAACACATTTGGGAGATAATCTCATTTCCTCTGAGCAGAGGCAGCTTTCAATCAAAGACTCCTGAGGGGCTGCCGCCTGCAAACAGGTGGGCTCCCTGTGCCCCCCTGCCCCCACCATTCTAACAATGGTGCGCTTCCTAACCCAGAGATGTGGGGGAGAGAAAGAGGGGGCACATGCATGTGTACAGGGGTCATGCCATCCTCTCTTACTATGCCATGCCAATCCCATCAGCATGGCTACTCTGGCAGCGCCTGCCTTGCTTTACCACACTCCTAGTTGCTGTGCCATAGGCAGCTGGCGCCATTGCCTACCTTGGATTAGCAAATAGTGCCACACATTGTGCTTCATGAAAGCCTCCACTCAATTCCATGCCTGCCTTTGCCACGTTGTCTTCTGTAATCAAGTGCCTTGAAAGGTGCTATATAAATAAAATCCTTCACTATTATCATTAATGTCCCGCTTCGCTTTCCTTTGCCAGCCTCCACTTTTCCACACGTTGCCATTCCACATTCCTCCTCTCATTCCCAGTGTTGCCACTTCATGCCATACCTTTTAATGCAATTCTATGCCATGATTTCTTCCATTGTGCCACCTGGTGCCAGCCCATGCTCTTCATGACAAGCAACTTGGAAGGCTTGGCACTTTGAGGGGCCTCAAACTGACTCTAGAGGAGTGGGCATCACAGAAGTGGCCTGGGCATTCCCATCATGTGAGAGATTCAGGCTGAGCATCTGCTTCATTTACAGCCCACCAGAGTCCAGGGGTGCCAAAACAGCCAGGCCCACAGGACCATTTGCCCCTCCTGCGGAGAGTGCGAGCTGCGGTGGGCCACTCTGTTGCTTCAGGTGACGGCCAGCCAGGCAGATGGTGGCCAGTTTCACGCCTCCCTGTGATCTCACACTGACCAGTCGCTTGTCCTGGGAATGGGGGGCTGAGATCAACTGGTACTGCGAGTTTGAGATGCTGGGACTCCTGAGTGTTCCCCTTCTGAAAGTCACTAATGGTCTGGGGACCCCTCTGTGTCGCTCCATCACCACTGGTCCCCAAATGGAGTTTCTGGGCTTAGAAGGCATCACTGGGACCCGGGGGCTCCTATGACTCCCGTCTTTTGTGACGGTCACTGGGCCACTAACACACCTGGGCACAGTTGGGTCTACAAAGTCACGTGTCCTGCCAATGTCCCCTCTGGTATGGTGAGTGTCTCTAGGGTCTCTGCGGTCCTGTTGATTTACTCAGCACTGACGTGGCTGCAAATATTTCAGGCATCCATGAGCATTTGGGGGCACAGTAGGGCTGTTTTTGCACCTCACCGACTGATAGTTTGGTGTTAATGGCCAAAGGGGCCGGACGCTGCCCTCTGGATAAACACTGGGGACCACTGGGGTCACGCTGGAGTTTGGATGAGCTGGCGGCCTGCTGTGTGTTTGTCGACGTGAAGAACGTCAAGAGGAAGTTGAGGTGACTGACCACTGCCCCCCTCTGCCCACCACGTCCAGCTGCTGAGCACCTAAATATAGAAGGACAGGCGGCCGAGTTCAAGATTCACAAGGAGATGGTGACAAAAGTCAAAGTTGAGATTGTTAGGAGGCCACGGCCATGTACTGGTGGTCATTGGTCAGAGGGGACTGCAGGCCCGAGGTCAGTCTTTCTGGCCATTTAGACCGAAGACCTGAGCCCCTTGGAGATCACTGGGTTAGAGTCTGCGCTCTTTATTACTGACCATGGCAGGCTTTAGGACCTCCGTGTTGACCACACAGACTGCAGATCTCAGCTCTGCTTCTCAAGGCTGTCCATTTGTAGATCACCCAGACGATCTCCTCAGTGCTGACCATTTTGAATTGCAGGCCTGAGCTCTTTCTTACTGACCATGGATGACTACCAAACCAAGCCACTCCATGCTGGCCACTGCAAGCTGTAGGCCTAAACTCCCAGGTGATGACCATTGAGCCTGCAGGCCCAATGTCCACAGTGCTGGCCATGTTAAGCCACAGGCCTGAGCGCTTTATTACTGACCATGGCAGGCCCAAGGTCCACAGTGCTGACCAGTTCAGCCTTCAGGCCTGAACATTTGCTGCTGCTGGTTCAAGGTCCACAGTACTGACCACATCAGACCACAGGCCTGAGCCCTTTATGACTGACCACAGCAAGCTGCAGACCCCAAGTACCTCAGAGCTGACCAAGCAGGCTGGATGTCCTCCTGCAGGCCTGGGGTGTGGCTCAGTGGATGGCCTAGTGGTCATTCCTAAAGCGACCCCCTTGCCACTGTCCACACATTAGCTCAGTAACCCAATTAAGATGTCTTTGCACAAAAGAACAATGGAGGGCTGAGAGATGAAGAGCCCAGCGAGGGGCCCTGTAAGCCCCCAGGCCCACTAATCCTATTTGTACAGCTGCTGGGCGTGCAGAGGATTAGATGAGGACCCCCAAAGGCCGCGCGGAGCAGGGGTCAGTCACCTGTCCCTACAGTAAGCGTGAGAGATAAGCCTCTGGCCGGAGTGGATGGCCTCAGCCTGTTAATCAATATGCAACTGGACACTGGATGTCAAAGTGGACGACGTCACCTTTAATGAATTCTGATGGTGGTGCCCACCGAGGTCAGTGGCTCTTCTGTTGTCTTCTGTTTGGAGTGTTGACCACTTGAAAGTGGCGGAGTCACTGCTGCTTTCTGCTCCTCTTGTTCTTCTTCAGCCTGAGAACGTCCTCCTCCTCTTCCTCCAGCCGCACTCCAGGGACAGTGAAGATGGACACCTCTGAAAAGAGAGGGGACGTTACACCAGTGTCACCAGTGGGGCCTGTGCCAGATGTTTGCCACTGAGCTGCTCTGCACTACTGGAGGTCACTGGGTGCCTCAGCAGGGCGCCCGCTCATTAACGCTGTCCTCATCAGCCTTCTTGTGCCGCCGGCCGCCGCCGCTCCTAATGAGCTCAGAGGCTCATTGGCACCTTTAATTGCCTGGCGGCCGCTGGCACACGGAGGCTCCGTTCGTTTTTATTTCGAGAGCTCTTTGAAGTCAGGCCGGTGCGGCCGTCAGTCGGGCTGCTCGTTTCTAAGTCTTTGGTCCGCGCCAGGCGAGGGTCTCAGCTCATTAGGCTTCTCGCTGAGATGTGCCTGGGCGGGACGAGCCACGCGGTCACTTGCAGGTCAGTGGGTAATTGCTGCTCTGTGGGCTGGGGAAGGGGCCTGAAAGAGTCTGTGGTGGACCTCGGCGTGACAGAGTCTGATCATCTGTGTGGACGTGGGCCTCTCAATCAGAGTCCAGAGACCACCTCACCAGTCTGCAAAGTCACGTCCACCTCAGATCAAAAGATCAACCCACCTCAAGTCCAGGGCTCAGTCCGTAGCAAAAATGGAGGTGAAGGTCAGGAGGAAATGACCTCCAGTCCAGGGGGAGACAGCCGACTCAGTGCAGGGCCGAGTCCACGGGGGCCACAGTCAGCACGGTGGTCAGTCCATGTGACAGGGGTTTCCAGCTGACATCACAGTCATAGATGACTTGCTCAGCCCATCTCAAGTGACAGGACAGAGCTGGCCTCTAGTGCTTTGGGGGACAGTCAGTGACACAGGAGGAGGTGACCACCAGGACAGAGGGAGACAACTTACAGTCTGAGGGTGGCAAGGCCACGTCCAGTCCAGGGGTCACCCATGTCAGAGGAGGAGGAGTAGGAGAAGAAGAATTGATAGGTGCCTTCTGATACCTCTGGGCTCCCCCCCGTGTCCATTACAGTCCCATCTGATACATCTGCTGAAGCAGACATCATCATCATCATCATCACTATGCCAGCCTTGGGGGTCATCCTGACTGGCACTGGAGCGTCCCCTGCTGTTCATGACGTACCTTTTGGCAGCTGCAACAGCACTGGGGGCAACAAGCTGAAATACCCATGTCTGAGGGTCTCGGCCGCCGACAGCCGGTCCTTAGGGGCACACCGGAGCAGCTGCCCGGCCAGATCCTCGGCCACTCTGGACAGCCTCCCAAGTCTGGAAAAAGAGTGAGAGAATGAAAGAGTGAGACAGACGGGTTAGAGAAAAAGAGAGAATGAGGGAGAGAAAGTCAGATGAGTGAAAAGGGGGGAGTGAGAGAAGGAGGAGAGAATGAGAGAGATGGGGGGTAGAGAAAAAGAGAGAGAATAAGGGAGAGAAAGTAAAAAGAATGGAAAGGGGGAGTGAAAAAGTGAGAGAGGGAGGAGAGACTGAGAGGGAATATGTGTGAGAAAGAAAGAGTGACATAGATGGGTGGGGGGTAAAGAAAAAGAGAGAGAAAATTAAAAGTGTGAAAAGGAGGGGGAGATGAGAGAGTAAGGGTGTGAGAAAGGGAGAGAAACAGAGAGACAGAGAGGAAAAGAGAAAGGGATAGAGAATGAAAGATTCAGAGAATAAGAGAGAAAAAGAGTGAGAGAGTGAAAGGGTAGAAGGAGAGGGAAATAGTAAAAGAGAGGGGAAATGGAGAGAGTGAGAAAGTGAAAGAGTGAGATAGAGGGGGAGAGAGAAAGTGAAAGAGTGAGATAGACGGTGAGCCAGGAGTGGACTAGTCAGCTTACCTTGGCCAGGTGTCCCGCAGCTCTGGAGGTGAGTGGAGTGAATGCCATCCTGCAGAGAAACATCCGGTCAGAGTGAACTCCACTGACTGCAGGCCTAAAATGGAGCCCCCTACCCACTTAGCCCCCTGGCTACCCTCTGCACCCACGTACCGTCGAGTTTGGTCGAAAGGAGCAAAAAGGCACCAGGGAGTGAGTGGAGGTTTGCCCCTAAGATGGGTGACATGATTAGTGTATACGTCTAAGGGTGAGCAAGAAGAGCATGAGTGTGAGTGTGCCAACAGCACTCTGAGGCTCTCTGTCTGGAAAGAGTGAAGTGAGACGGAGAGCAGCATTGTGAGAATCAGAGTGAACAGTTTGAGACACCAGCGTGTACGTCAGGCGTGACAGAGTGAGAGAGGGCTATCAGAGGTCACTCTCCCTGTGTTAAAGGTGAGAGGAGTACACATCTAACAAAGCTTGGGTGCTCTGTCCACTTTGGTCACCCTGTAGTTTAAACGGGTCACTTTCACACGACATCAGTGGTGTGACTGCCCTGTCCCCAAGTGGGAAGTCCCTGAACCTTTCAACAGTGCTGTGTTTGCATGGGAGTGCTTCAGGAGTGACAGCACACAGCTATTCCTGTCTCTGATTGAACCCTGACCTGTAAAGCACGAGTGGCCTCTCATTGCTGGCTTCTCTGGCCATCTTTAGGCACTCAGCCCTCTAGTGACCTCTGCTGGCCAACCTGGAGAAGAGTCCTGAGGAGCAGAGGAGCACGGCACTGGCGGTTTATGCTAATGCAGTGTGCCATCTGGTGGCAGGGACTGGTGATGTCACCCTCGTGTTCTGCTGACTGCCCTCCCATGCCATCCACCTCACTGTCCCTGGTGAGCCTCCTGTCCACACGAGCTGCGAATGAGTGACACAGCCTTCTACTATCAGGAAGCCATGACGAGTAAAGACAAATCTCCTGACCACTGACCTGCTCGGTAGTTGGGCAGCCGGCTCACTCCTGGCCAGGTGTCTTCTGTTGGAACACCCAAAACCTGCAGCGGTGAAGGACATATTGGTCATATCAGTATCACCCATGTACCCTTTAGGTGTGGCCAGCCCTCCCATCCAGGTGAGCTCAGGTGAACACTGGCCACCATGACTGGCTGTCCTCAACCAGGTGTCCCAGATGAGTCCAGGCCACTGTAGTCATTGGCTTACCATATATGAGTAGCCCACAATCCACTACAAGTTACACCTCAATTAACAGGTGAGACACTCACCATCCTGGAGGGGGCGCCGTCTTTTCAGTTTCACTTACCCTCCAGATCATCTGCAGCAGCTCACAGGCATCTGTGGTTCCTGGGAATGCTGGGACTCCCTCGAGCATTTCGACAAACACACAGCCTGCACCCCTGGAGAGCACAGTGGGACATGTCTCAGAACAAGGCAGGGGTATTGAGACTGGGCATCAACAGTAAAGTACTATTAGCCAGGAGACCAGGAACACTCCCACCCTGCCCAGGTTCAAAATCTGGCACCATCTGGGTGGCTCTAAAAGCCAAAGACCACTCCAGATTCCATATTAGGACTTTATATTGTGATTGGGGATAGTGACTCAGTGGTCTCCAGGCTGTCCTGTGCCATGCTACTTTGGAGCAATGACATTGGCACCCTGCAGGGCGGGTCTCAAAGATCTTCTTACCAGACATCTAGTGCAGCAGAGTAGTCTGTGGACCCGAGCAGGACTTCGGGCGGCCGGTACCAGAGCGTCACCACCTCAGAGGAGTAGTTATGACTAGGAACAGACTGGGCGCGGGCCAAACCTGGGATGACAATGACACATGCTTCAGCATTGGTTGCTACTGTCCGTTGTTCTGTGAACTGTGCCACGTGAGAAGAGTGCAGTCTGGGCACCTGCAAGGTGAGCTATGCCAAGCATCACCCTCCTATCCACCACATGCAAAGATCTGATGTGAGGGAACATCATGATCTGGTGATCCAAGCCAGGCCAGATGAACGGGTGCTGTACCCGTGTTCATCCTCACTGTGCCCATTCCACAGAGTTTAGGTCTGAAGTTCTGAGGAAAACATAGCAAGAGACAGTGGGTGAGACAGGAAGAAGGACATGTCCATCGGTCCAGTCCAGAAATCACCAAACTGGAAGAAAGCCCAATGGCCCAAGCTGGACTCCACTGCTCAATTCACCTGTTGAAAGGGACCCTCGCCTCGCCAGCTCATTAGTAGATCAACCCAAATGGGGGCAACGTCATACATTCTGTGGGTCAGCCACCACTGGCACGGGGATTACCTGCATTATTTAAAGGGGGCTTTTCCCATCTGGGGCCCCAAATCTTTTAATGTCATTTTATACCATGTAACCTTTGAGCAGGTGAGTCATCTGTAATACTGGTGATCAGAGTGCTGAACTGATGGTCATGGCGTGTTAGACGTCTACAGGTGACATACTTGTGGTTAGTGGACAGGTGTACTTGCGATGGCTGCAGTAGTGATGTGCATGTTACCTGAGCACAGGTGAGACATCTGATGCCCTGCCATCCTGGTCCACACCAGTGGTGACTACTAATAATCATTGACATGTACCTGGGCACAGGTAAGCAGTCTACAATACTGGTAATGTAGTATGAATTTGAAATGAAACAACTCCGATGACGTTGAAGTGCAGACTTTCAGCTTTAATTCAGTGGGTGAACAAAACGATTACATAAAAATGTGAGGCAACTAAAGCAGTCATTTCAGGGGCTCAAAAGTAATCGGACAATTGACTCAAAGGCTATTTCACGGGCAGGTGTGTTCAAGTCCGTCGTTATGTCTTATCAGTCAAGCAGATAAAAGGCCTGGAGTTGATCTGAGGTGTGCTGCTTGCATGTGGAAGATTTTGCTGTGAACAGACAACATGCGGTCAAAGGAGCTCTCCATGCAGGTGACAGAAGCCATCCTTAAACTACGAAAACAGAAAAAACCCATCGGAGAAATTCTACAATATTACGAGTGGCAAAATCTCCAGTTTGGTACATCGTGAGAAAGAAAACAAGCAGCACTGGTGAACTCAGCAACGCACAAAGACCTGGACGTCCACAGAAGACGGTAGATGATCGCAGAATCATTTCCATGGTGAAGAGAAACCCCAAGTGAACAACACTCTCCAGGGCTTGGTCGGCGTATCGATATCAAGTCTACCATAAAGAGAAGACTGCATGACAGGAAATCCAGAGGGTGCACTGCAAGGTGCCAGCCACTCATAAGCCTCAAGAATAGAAAGGCTAGATTGGACTTTGCTAAAGAACATCTAAAAAAGCCAGCAGAGTTCTGGACAAACATTCTGTGGACAGATGAAACCAAGATGAACCTCTACCAGAATGATGAAGGCAAGAAAAAAGGATGGAGAAGGCGTGGAGCAGCTGATTATCCAAAGCATAGCACATCATCTGTAAAACACGGTGGAGTCAGGCAGTGTGATGGCTGCCAGTGGCACTGGGACACTCGTGTTTATTGATGAGGTGACACAGGACAGGAGCAGCCGAATGAATTCTGACGTGTTCAGAGACATCCCGTCTGCTCAAATCCAGCTCAATGACGTCAAATTGATTCATGATACAGATGGACAATGACCCAAAACATACAGCCAAAGTAACCCAGGAGTTTATTAAAGCAAAGAAGTGGAAACTTCTTGAATGGCCAAGTCAGTCACCTGAGACCTCATGTATAACGCTGTGTGTAGAACTCACACTATGACATGACCTAAGCCGAAATGTGCTTACGCACAGAAAAATCAAGTTGCAGGAATCTGTGCATTCGCCCACTTCCGTGTTCTTCCGCTCCATAAATCACGGTCAGCGTGAAAAGTAACGCTCGTGCACGCGCCTGCTGTCCCGCCCCGACTCCTCCCAGAATTACGACTCTTTAAATATGCAAATCAATAAAAATAGCCCTTAAGCTCAGCGTTCTGTGAAAACACAATGGAAAAAGCAAGAGGGAAAATGGAAGAATTTCAGCGAACACCAAGTGGAGGCAAAGGAAAAACGTCCTATTTGTTGGCTTAAACAGTGGGATAAACAAGAAAAGGAAGCTGATCGAGTGACATAGCGTGTCGGAGAAACTCAAAAGCTCAAGTTCACAAAGTCGCACAGTGCCGGAAATAAAAAAGAAGTTGTCAGATATCAAAGTCGCCGTGAAAAGGGGAGTCGTAGCCCACCGTCTGAGTGTCACAGGAAAGCTTATTAGGGTACAGAGAAAAAAAAAATAGGGACGCAGTGGGGAAAACGCACGAAATGTCAACTTCAATCTCGAACTGTCCACTTTATTTTGTCATTAAAGCAGAACATCATCAACTTCATCTTAAAATCGTTTCATTAACCAGTTTCTCAATCCCATCGTAACTAAAGTCGCACGTTAAATGCTTTGTTTCGTATTTGATCTTCTTTGTGCTCTGTGTGTCAATCACTACGTGCTTCTGTTCTTTCTCTTCCTCCGACAGGACACAGAATCCATGACATTCGTGATATTACAGCTCTCTGAATAATTAAAATACTGAGATGTATACGTGGTATCATTTTCATGATGATAGGAGTTAAAGCAGGTTATTAAACAGGGGAAGACGGTGGCTCTGTGATTGTGCGAGACCTTCGATGAATTTATTGTAGCAGTGCTGTCTCTCTCAAACGTACTGACCTCCAATTCCTGTCCTTCCTTTTCTTTCCCCAAATACCCAATCGCCACACAATCAGCTCTGTAATGGACGTTAAGTCATCTGTAAGCTTACAACAACGATTCTTGAAAACTTTTAAGGAACATTGAAATATCTTCATAGTACGTGTTTAAATATTCTATCCGTCTATCCTTCCAGTGTCGCGTCAGCCCCAGAAAGAATACAGCGTGAGGGTAGGATCAAACCGTGAACTAGCTAGCGCTGCGGCACCGTGTCCTCACATGTTTAATTATTAACAATACAGATTATTTAAATGAAGTTAAAGTTTTATCTGTATAATATAATCAACATATTTTGCTGCATTTCATCTTCAAAATGATCTCGTCATCATATGTAAATACGCGCTTTATAAAGTGGCACAGGTTGTGTCATATTCTAACTGTAGTTTCCAGTGAGGTGATTGTTCTTATAAGTCCTAACAGTTCTACGAGGAGCAATCGATTGAGTGCGTTTAGAGTTCTTGGGATTAAACTGTTTGTGAACCGCGAGGTCCGTACAGGAAAGGCTCTGAAGTGTTTGACATACGAGAGCAGTTCAAATAGACTGTGTGCATGGCTGAGACAGCGTGTGCTTAATGCTGTATACCAATAATTCTCTTTCCGATCAGCTGCTGCTGTGATTCCCACTCAGATACAGTGATACAAATACTCCGAGTGCTGCAGTGAGAGGAATATGGAAAAGGATGATCGGCTGTGGCAACTCCTAACGGGAGCAGCTGAAAGAAGAAGAAGGTGCAGTGAGAGTAACAACGCTAAAGCAGTTATGGTATTTGGAATACTATGGCTGTTCCCTGGACCATTATATTGTTACAAGTTAATTACAATCAGATGCATTACACCAATAAACAATATGCGGTTAGTTTCAGTGTATTTATAAAGCCGCGTCAGGAAAATAATGAGTAACCACACAAGAACAGTAGCATTGCTTTGACGCTGGGTGCCGCCAGTCTGCAAAGTCGAGCGGAGAACTTGCGTACGACAAGGCATGAGGTACCGTGGAAAAGTGTGTGGCTTTACGCCAAGTGTAGGTTTTATACAGCGCGATTTGAACGTGGAAACGGGCTTACGCAACATTTCTGTGCGTACGCACCGTTTATACATGAGGCCCCTGATCTTAACCTAACTGAGCGTCCATTTCACTTTTTGAAGACTAAACTTCGGACAGAAAGGCCCACAAACAAACAGCAACTGAAAGTAAAGGCCTGGCAGAGCATTAAAAAGGAGGAAACCCAGCGTCTCATGATGTCCGTGAGTTCAAAACGTCAGGCTGGCATTGCCAGCAAAGGGTTTTAACCAAGTATTAGAAATGAACATTTTATTCCCAGTTATTTAATTGTCCAATTACTTTTGAGCCCCTGAAATGAAGGGATTGTGTTAATAAATGCTTTAGTTGCCTCACATTTTTATTTAATCGTTTTGTTCACCCACTGAATTAAAGCTGAAAGTCTGCACTTCAACGTCATCGGAGTTGTTTCATTTAAAACTCATTGTGGTGATTAATGTACAGAACAAAATGAGAAAAAAGTTGTCTCTGTCCAAATATTTATGGACCTAACTGTACCTGTGGTCAGTGCTTGACCCTGGTAAATGGACAGGCGTGTTTGTGACTCACATGTTACCTGGGCACAGGTAAGCAGCCTATAATACTGGTAACCTACCTGGTCAACAGTGTACAGGTGAGTCGTCTGACATACCTGTGGTCAGTGCTTGACCCTGGCAAATGGACAGGCGTGTTTGTGACTCACATGTTACCGGAGCACAGGTGAGCCATCTGATGTCCTGCCATACTGGTCCATGGAATGGTACACTGGTGATGATATTCATAATGCACAGGTAGCCAGCCCATCTGTAACACTGGTGATCAGAGTTCTACCCTGGTCAACAGAGGAGTGTACAGGTGAGTCGTCTGACGTAAGTGTGGTCAGTGATTGACCCTGCCAGATGGTCAAATGTACTGGTGATGTCTGCAGTGTAATGATTCACCTGAGCACAGGTGAGACATCTGATGCCCTGCCACACTGGTCCACACTGGTGGTAGTGACTATTAGTAATGCTTGGCATGTACCTGGGCACAGGTAAGCAGCCTATAATACTGGTAACCTACACTGGTCAACAGTGTACAGGTGAGTCGTCTGACATACCTGTGGTCAATGCCTGACCCTGGTAAATGGACAGGTGTGTTAGTGACGCACATGTTACCTGAGCACAGGTGAGTCATCAGATGTCCTGCCACCCTGGTCCACACCAGTGGTGACCAGTAATACTTATTGACATGTACCTGGGCACAGGTAAGCAGCCTAGAATACTGGTAATGTACGCTGCTCAACAGTGTACAGGTGAGTTGTCTGACATACCTGTGGTCAGTGCTTGGCACTGGTGTATATCTGATGACTGCAGAGCAATGACTCGCCTGGGCACTGGTGGGTTATCAGGCGTCCTAGTGGTCACTTTGCTAAATTAGTCCATAAAGGAGTAAAAACTGCAATAAGGTAACTAACATGAGAATGGCAAAAGGTGACCCATCTGAAACAACACTGACCACAGCACTGTGCTGGTCAGTGTGCAGGTGCCCGCTAGGTGACTTTTGTATTATGACTGATGACTGGCCTCACTGGTGTTGGTGACTGGCATAAAAAACTGACAGGGCAGGTAACCCTTCTGATATGCTGGTCACAGCTGAGCGCCATAATGCACTGGTGCCAACTTTTTCACTTAAATGCCAGGCTACTCACTGAAGTCTGCCAGCTTCAGTTCACCCAGGTAAGTGAGAAGAAGGTTCTGGGGTTTGATGTCCCGGTGCAGAATCCTCTGTTGATGGATGTACCCCAGTCCTCTGAAGAGCTGGAACATGAAAAGCTGTGGGTGGGAGGAAGAGGGTGGTCAGTAAACAGGGCAGACTGGCACATGGCAGTGCACTCCGGTGCCTGTCGATGTTGGATTAGAAGTCACAGGGCTGCCACTCGTGGAGTGCACTTCTCCATTTCTCCTTACTAGCCGTCACAGGTGAGCCCCCTGGACGCGTCTCCATCAACACTGAGTTAGAATTGACACAGGTACATCCTTCATTGTGAAAGGCACTATATTGTTGCGCTGCTTTCCCTCTACTAACTGCAGTGGTGCAAACTTATTTAGCTCTGTGGCGCCCGTACCTTCATTCTTTCTCACCTCAGACAGGCAAACCCTCAGGCCATTGTGCTTTATGGGCTATGCCCACTAGAACTGTCAGCTGTTGGCATTGGTCATGGGCTTCAAGGATCTTTTATTCCCCCTTTTAATTAAGTGCTTTTTGACATGACATTGCATATTTTTGGCAGCATATTGTATGCCAGGCCAGATGGCTATCACTGTGCCACTAACCCGAGTGCCTTACCTTCACGTTGCTTGGGCGCAAGCCTCCCGGGTGCTGAGTGATGTACTGTGCCAGGTCAGTCTGCTAGAGAGACAACAGTAGATGTTTAGGAGCGGGCATTACAGGGATAGCCGGCAGACAAAAGAAGAGATGCCCTAAGGTGCCACTCACCACATACTCAAAGACGAAGGTCAGGGACTCGCTGGTGTGGATGATGTCGTGTAGAAGAACAATGTTGGCATGCTTGAGACCCTTCAGCAAGGAGGCTTTTATCAAGGAAAAGAGAGAAAATGGAGGAGGTCAGTGGGCAGCTGTCATGTGGACACCTGGCCATCTGGTCCTAAAGACAATTGACCCCCCTCAGCCTAAGAATGATGTCATCACGGATTCAACAGGTAAACCCCTCACCCCTTCACCCCCAGCCTGAAAGCTATGCCTGCCACTCAGCCAGCTTGTGGCCAGTCAGAAGGGGCACTGGGCACACAACTGCAGCCAGGCTTAACCCCAACCGAAGGACACTGTGGTCATAGGAGAATGAAGAGGGGGACAGTGGCCACAGCTGACCTATAGCTGTCCTTGTGGACACCTGGCTTCTCTCCCATTTTAGACACCACTTGGCACCTTCTCAATTCACGCCACCTCAGTGGTGACCTGCTCTGGTGAAACACCAGCTGAGTTACTTAAGGTGGCACTTTACCCTCTCGAATGGCGGTGAAGGGGATACCCTCCTCAGTCTTCAACCTGATGACCTTTAATGCCACAAGCTGCCCGTTGATCCTGGAAGGAGAGGAGAGATGTGACACTGTCAGCCATATCTGTTATATAGTGCCTTTCATATCTATCTATCAGTTGATTATATAGTGCCTTTCACATCTATCCTTATATCTATTTATTAAATGCTTATACTTTCTTCCATTTCTTTCCATCTGCTATACAGTGCCACCAAAGGAGCGCTTCCCACTGACCGGCTTATGCCTTTGAAGACTGTCGAGTAGGCGCCATCTCCCAGCTTCTCCAGGTTCAGGTAGGACGTCGCCATTCCAAACTGAAGGCCGCTTCTCTAGAGGCACAAGAGAACAAAAACCATCAGGTGAGTACTGGGAGAAGAAGTGGACAGGAGCGCCATCCACAACAGGGTCAGGACAGCTGGCGATGGGGCACTTGACAGGAGTTCACCTCCAGATTTAAAGGCAGGAGGGGAGTTCACTTTGAGGTCAGGGCATTCAAGATCAGTTGGCCCCAATGGCTTACAGGCATGAGAGATCTTTTTGAGGTCTGAGGGTCTCTGTCCCCTCTGACTGCATGTCTTGTGGCCCATGGCACAGTGTCCTCACCCACTGGTGTCCAGTGTCAAAGCTTCTTCCTCTCAGCGGCTCACTGTTCCTCCGTGGCCTTTCCACCTTCGGCCTCCTGACCTGCAGGGTGTGGTAGCGGCTCGGCTGAATGGCCCCTGAAGAGAATGTGGACTCAGCGAGGGGAGTCAGCTGGAAAGTAATAACATGTGACATGTTGGGTGACAGAAAGAGACACCGACAGGAGACTAGCACTGGGACTGGTGTGTCTGGTGAGACCACAAGAGGACGGGATGTGATAGTTAGAGGGGTGAGGAGATGGACACTGTGTTTATCAGACGCTTCATTCAATACTTCTGTGGGCGCCTTGAGGGACAACTCAAATGGACATCACTGGACACAATGTGCTGGACACTGATAGATATCAATATAGCTCTCCTTAACAACTGGCCAAACACTCTTGAGGACATGCTGAGGGTCTGTCCCTGTTTGACATCCCTGATCACGTCCAAGTGTGGCTGCTCAGTATGTGGTTCAGTAACAGGACGAGACACACATGGAGATGGCCAGCTGAAAAGGCTGGAAGCCGTCACAGTCAAACATCTGACTGGTCACTTTGGGGCTGGGTCTACCTTGAGCTCAATTGGCTATGATGACTGGACTCTGAATACAGTGACCAGAATTCACATCCAGCAACTCGAGTGGGGACGTGTGACTAAGGGAGCAGCCTGAGTGAAAGAAACAAAGACAGATAGATGTGGAAGGCACTATATAATAGATAGATAGATAGATAGATAGATAGATAGATAGATAGATAGATAGATAGATAGATAGATAGATAGAGTGAAAGACACGATAGATAGAGTGAAAGACACGATAGATAGATATATAGATAGATAAATAGATAGATAGATAGATAGATAGGAAAGGCACTATATAATAGATAGATAGATAGATAGATAGATAGATAGATAGATAGAGTGAAAGACACGATAGATAGATATATAGATAGATAAATAGATAGATAGATAGATAGATAGATAGATAGATAGATAGATAGATAGATAGATAGATAGATAGATAGATAGATAGATAGATAGATAGATAGATAGGAAAGGCACTATATAATAGATAGATAGATAGATAGATAGATAGATAGATAGATAGAGTGAAAGACATGATAGATAGATATATAGATAGATAAATAGATAGATAGATAGATAGATAGATAGATAGATAGATAGATAGATAGATAGATAGGAAAGGCACTATATAATAGATAGATAGATAGATAGATAGATAGATAGAGTGAAAGACACGATAGATAGATAGATAGATAGATAGATAGATAGATAGATAGATAGATAGATAGAGTGAAAGACATGATAGATAGATAGATAGATAGATAGATAGATAGATAGATAGATAGATAGATAGATAGATAGAGTGAAAGGCACGATAGATAGATATATAGATAGATAAATAGATAGATAGATAGATAGATAGATAGATAGATAGATAGATAGATAGATAGGAAAGGCACTATATAATAGATAGATAGATAGATAGATAGATAGATAGATAGATAGATAGATAGATAGATAGATAGATAGATAGATAGATAGATAGATAGATAGATAGATGAGATAGATAGATAGATAGATAGATAGATAGATAGATAGATAGGAAAGGCACTATATAATAGATAGATAGATAGATAGATAGATAGATAGATAGATAGATAGATAGATAGATAGATAGATAGATAGATAGATAGATAGATAGATAGATAGATAGATAGATAGATAGATAGATAGATAGGAAAGGCACTATATAATAGATAGATAGATAGATAGATAGATAGATAGATAGATAGATAGATAGATAGATAGATAGATAGGAAAGGCACTATATAATAGATAGATAGATAGATAGATAGATAGATAGATAGAGTGAAAGACACGATAGATAGATATATAGATAGATAAATAGATAGATAGATAGATAGATAGATAGATAGATAGATAGGAAAGGCACTATATAATAGATAGATAGATAGATAGATAGATAGATAGATAGATAGATAGATAGATAGATAGATAGATAGATAGGAAAGGCACTATATAATAGATAGATAGAGATAGATAGATAGATAGATAGATAGATAGAGTGAAAGACATGATAGATAGATAGATAGATAGATAGATAGATAGATAGATAGGAAAGGCACTATATAATAGATAGATAGATAGATAGATAGATAGATAGATAGATAGATAGATAGAGTGAAAGACACGATAGATAGATAGATAGATAGATAGATAGATAGATAGATAGATAGATAGATAGATAGAGATAGATAGATAGATAGAGATAGATAGATAGATAGAGATAGATAGATAGATAGATAGATAGAGGCAGATAGATAGATAGATAGATAGATAGATAGATAGGAAAGGCACTATATAATAGATAGATAGATAGATAGATAGAAAAGGCACTATATAATAGATAGATAGATAGATAGATAGATAGATAGATAGATAGATAGATAGATAGATAGATAGATAGGAAAAGCACTATATAATAGATAGATAGATAGATAGATAGATAGATAGATAGATAGATAGGAAAGGCACTATATAATAGATAGATAGATAGATAGATAGATAGATAGATAGATAGATAGATAGGAAAGGCACTATATAATAGATAGATAGATAGATAGATAGATAGATAGATAGATAGATAGATAGATAGATAGATAGATAGATAGATAGATAGATAGAGTGAAAGACACGATAGATAGATAGATAGATAGATAGGAAAGGCACTATATAATAGATAGATAGATAGATAGATAGATAGATAGATAGATAGATAGATAGATAGATAGATAGATAGATAGATAGATAGGAAAGGCACTATATAATAGATAGATAGATAGATAGATAGATAGATAGATAGATAGATAGATAGATAGATAGATAGATAGATAGATAGGAAAGGCACTATATAATAGATAGATAGATAGATAGATAGATAGATAGATAGATAGAGTGAAAGACATGATAGATAGATAGATAGATAGATAGATAGATAGATAGATAGATAGATAGATAGGAAAGGCACTATATAATAGATAGATAGATAGATAGATAGATAGATAGATAGATAGATAGATAGATAGATAGATAGATAGATAGATAGATAGCACTATATAATAGATAGATAGATAGATAGATAGATAGATAGATAGATAGATAGATAGATAGATAGAAAGATAGATAGATAGGAAAGGCACTAGATAGATAGATAGATAGATAGATAGATAGATAGATAGATAGATAGATAGATAGATAGATAGATAGATAGATAGATAGATAGATAGATAGATAGATAGATAGATAGATAGATAGGAAAGGCACTATATAATAGATAGATAGATAGATAGATAGATAGAAAAGGCACTATATAATAGATAGATAGATAGATAGATAGATAGATAGATAGATAGATAGATAGATAGATAGATAGATAGATAGATAGATAGATAGATAGATAGATAGATAGGAAAGGCACTATATAATAGATAGATAGATAGATAGATAGATAGATAGATAGATAGATAGACAGATAGATAGATAGGAAAGGCACTATATAATAGATAGATAGATAGATAGATAGATAGATAGATAGATAGATAGATAGATAGATAGATAGATAGATAGATAACCCGGGTTCGCTTCCCGGGGTCCTCCCTGCGTGGAGTTTGCATGTTATCCCCGTGTCTGGGTGGGTTTCCTCCGGGTACTCCGGTTTCCTTCCACAGTCCAAAGACATGCAGGTCAGGTGCATCGGCGATTCTAAATTGTCCCTAGTGTGCGTTTGGTGTGTGGGTGTGTGTGCTCTGCGGTGGGCTGGCCTTTTGTTTCCTGCCTTGTGCCCTGTGTTGGCTGGTTTTGGCTCCAGCAGACCCCTGTGACCCTGTGGTTCGGATATAGCGGGTTGGATAATGGATGGATGGATAGATAGATAGATATGAAAGGCACTATATAATAGATAGATAGATAGATAAGAAAAGTGCTTTATAATAGAAAAACAGATAGATATGAAAGACACTATATAGCCAGGTCAGAGTTCTTCTTTAGTTTGACCAGCTTAGATAGATGGACACTGCCCACTGACTGCAGTGACCTGAGTTTACATCCAGAAGCTCCAAGTGAGGATGTGTAACTAAGAGTGCTGGCTGCCAGACACTTTGGTGGAGACTGGTTGGGAATGTGCATGGCACTGCTGGACCCACCCTTGGCTCTTTGCTGGACACTGCTCTGGACTGCTTTATGCTGGACTGGTAAGATGGGTCACTCTTGAAGTTGCGCCTAAGGTCTTCCTGGCCTAATCTCTGTCACCGGCCTCCTGTGATGTCCAGGTGATCTGGTCATTCTCCCCACCCCTCAGTCCCCCTGCCCTCTTTTCTCAATGACATGCTGAGTTCACCTTCCCCGTCCCACTTAATGGACACTACTTACCAGGCCCATGGTCAGCTGGTCAGCCTACCTGCTCTGGTGCCACAGCTGATTCCTCCTCGATGGGTGGTGCCCACAGGCCACAAGGGCAGCAGAGGCCCCTCGACTTCGGAGAACCTGTCCAGCAGTTCTGGCGCTGCATGCTGCTCTTTCAGCTGGCGTCGGCCTCTGATCACATGGTCGGCTGGTGCCTCGCCTTGAATCCCATGACTTTGTCTGCTGCTTCTCATAGCTGGGCCGGCCCCCTCAGTGATGGAGGGAGGGGGGTCCTCTGGAGGGCGGCTCTGACACTCTGGGACTGGCCATGAGTTGAAGTGGACAAAAAGGATCTGTCCAGTGCCTCTGGGTGTCTGAACAATGGGACCTGGCCATCTTGGGTACCCAAACGTTACTGTGACCAAGTTGAGCCTGTGACACCAGTCTGCACTGAACACAAGCTGCCAGACCCACTGACCAGTTAATACCTGATTGAATTTCTGCCATTTTACTGAGCAACTGTCCAAATCATTCTCCTATCTAGGATCACAACCAGGGCCACAATGTCCAGAAGGGTCACGCCTGTGTTGGGGTCTCCCTGTTAAATTTAGGGCAGATTTCAGAACCCTCCATTAGATAAAAGGCCTTGGCCTGCCTTTGCTTAGAATGACTTGCACCAGTCTGCTTGAAACAGGGACCACCTATTGGTCCTGGACCAATTACTGTCACAGTGGAAGTGAGTGAGTGACGCAGTTCTGTTGTGCCACCACTGATCTAAATCGAGTAACCCGAAGTCGTTGTCAATTGAACAACAGCCATTTCCAGACAAGAAAGCCAAATTCTAGGGGGCGCTGTTTCCTTTAGAAGTGCCGAATGTGCTTTATTGGCTGTCAAAGTAACTGACGTGAGTTACACCCGCTGAGGGCGTGCCGGACGCGGTTGTGGGTGTTGAGTCACACATTAGAAAATCATTTTCCCGAGCAGCAGTGATAGTGCGCCCCCTGGGGTCAAGCGCAAATTTAGCTGCAGATGTGTTCTGGCAGGGTGGCGCGTTAGCGCTTTAGACATTCTGTTTTCAAATCTCATGCCCGGTCGTTGTCTGCCTAGAGTTTGTTCGTTATCCACGCATTTGTGCTGGTGGTCTCCTTGGCCCTGTAAGTGTTTAAGTGAGTGCGTTCTGTGATGGACTGGCACTCCGTCCTGCCTTATGCCAAGTGTTACCTCGATATGCTGGTATTACATGAATTAGGATTAGCGGCCTTAAGAATGTTACGTACTTGCGTCGTAAAAGAAAAAAAAATAATAAAAAAAAAACATGATGCACCGTCTGTTTTCGCAAAACGCCTTTTTAACCCGACGTGCAGCATGACACTAAGGGGCTCCCGTAATCGAGAGTGCGGGCTCTGTTGCTGTGTAGCTGCGCATGCGTAGGCGAGAGTGCGGGTTCCCCTTGAGTCAGAACGCTGAGTTCGGGCGGGCAGAGCAGACCTGACGTAAACAATCGTGGAGCCATCGACAGCTGGACGAGCGTCACTGGAAGGCAGGTGAGCACTGAAGTAGTGTCCGGGGGTCCCGTGTTTTTGACGACGGTGAGCTGGAGGTGCTGTCAGCGTCTTTCGTAAACAGTCACCGTCGCATAGGGTGGTAAGCTTTGGAGTGGCGTAAAGCTCGTGGGGATGCAAGACGTGTTAAGCCACCGAGTGACCGCCCGCTGCTCCCGCGTACGAACCACTGGACTCTCTTCTCTCGACAGTCCACAGCTACTATGGTGTCGTTTTGGAGCTCCACCCAGCCGCGGCTCGGGTTACTCCTTAAAACGGACGCAACATCGGGGGGCTATAGCAATGCGGGGGGCCGCTGCCCACTTCCACAAGGCTGAGTGAATGTTGAATTCTATAGCGTCCGCACTCACTATGCGCGTGTACGTGTGCGCGCCACACTAAGACGAAGTTTACACTTAAAGCACCCGTAAAGTTTGGTGTCCACTCTCCTTGATTAGACCTCGCAACATTATAAGCTGGACCTACAAATTCCAGAGGAGAGCCACTAGAGTGACCCCCCGGTCACTAGATTGTCCGGTGCCAGGGAGCGGAGGTGAAGTCGGCCTTCCATAAATCGCGTTGTACCCGGGTGTTACTCTGCTGACTCATCCCATTTCTGACGTGTGGCAGATCGGACAGAGTCGTGCGCTCATGGAGGCGAAACACTGACCTTTGTGGGGCCAGGGTTTAGGGACCTTGAGAACAAGTGGCACACTTTACCAGATTGTTGGATTGTAGGCAGTGCTGCCCCCTGTCATCATATTCTGATTTAGTGTCAGTTTTTCTGCCTAAAGCCTTAACTTCCTGCTGCTAGTCATTTTTATGAAGGTATTGTGGGTCAGGTGGAGTTCTCATGGCACCTTAAACGGGTGAGAGGTGTTGGCTGTCTGCGTCTGGAATGCTTTTAGAGCTCAAGACATTTAATAAAAGTGAGCAGAAACCGTACACGTATTGCACACTTTGAGCAGAACATCCTTTGATGTGTAGCTAGCTGTCTTTACAGTATGCTGTGCAGTAATCTAACATACATAATCCGCCACAATATTAACACTCCTGCGTAATATTTTGTGGGTTCCCCTCGTTCTGCCAAACAACTGCAACTTGTTGAGGCTTTGACTCCACAAGACCTCTGAAGGCGTCCTTAGGTATCTCGCACCAAGATGTTGGCAGCAGATCCTTTCAAATCCTGTAAGTACGGAGGTGGTGCCTCCATGGATTGGTCTTGTTTTTACGACACTTTCCAAAGATTTGGGGAATATGGAGGCCAAGTCAACACTTTCAGCTCTTTGTCATGCACTACGAACGATTCCTGAACATTTTTTTTTTAGTGTAGCAGGGCGTGTTATCCTGCTTTAAAAGACCACTTCCATCAGGGAATTGCCACGAAAGTGTGTATGTCACGGGTGTCGAACTCCTGTCCTGGTGGGCTGCAGTGGCTGCAGGTTTTCATTCTAACCATCTTCTTCATTAGTGACCAGTTTTTGCTGCTAATTAACTTCTTTTGATTTATAGTTTTAATTAACTTAGACAACTAAGGGGCCAGAGTTCTTTTTATTTAATTAACAGCCAAAACAATAATGAGACACAAAACGAGCCACCACATGACCAGCTCACCTGTGCCTATCACATAATACCTGGCAATAAAGAAAGGCGAGGGTCTCAGTAAGGTTGATCTATCAGGTCACCAAAATATTTTGACGATGTTCTTAGAAAAAACAGTTTTAGAAATGTCTGCTGTGGCAGAATGAGAGCAGCAACAAGCTGTGGAATTAAATAACGGGTTTAATAAACGGCAAGAATTGGCTTCTAATTAAGAGATTGGTTGGAGTGAAATTGCTTGGAGTTTAAAATCCCAGTTTAGCAGGACATCTGTGGGCTTGTTTCACATCTCATTTCTGTTTGGCTGCCATTTAATGAAGAAACGAATCAATTCAGAGGACTGAATCCTTAAAAACAAGGCTCTTAAAATAAAGGGAAAAGATGTTAATTAGCAGTGAAAACTGATTAGGAAAAGGGTTAGAATGAAAACCTGCAGCCACTGCGGCCCCCCAGGCCCGGAGTTTGACACCCTTGTCTGCAACAATCTTTAGGTAGATGGTACTTGTCAAAGTTACAGCCACATGAATACGAGGGCCCAAGGTTTCTCAGCAGAACATTGCCCAGACTATCATACTGCCTCTGGTGGCTTGCCTGCTTCTCATACTACAACCTGCTGTCATCTCTTCACCAGGTAAATGACACACATGCACCCGGGCGTCCACCTGATCTAAAAGGAAATGTGATTCATCAGACTAGGCCTCCTGCTTCCATTGCCACATGGGCCAGTTCTGACACTCGCGTGCCAATTGTAGGCACTTTCGGCAGTGGACGGGGGGGAGGTCAGTATCGGTCCTCTGACTGCTCCACTCTACGCAGCAAGCTGTGAGTCGTGACACCTTTCTGTCATTGTCAGCATGACGGTTGTCAGTACTTTGTACTATAGTAGCTCTTCTGTGGGCTTAGATAAGATGCCTTGGGTGCCCATGACCCTGTCACTGGTTCACTGGCTACCCTTCCTTGGACCACTTTTGGTAAGATGCTAACCACTGCATATTAGGAGCACCTCGGAAGATCTGCCATGTTGAAGATTCTCTGACTCGGTTGTCTAGCCATCACAATTTGGCCCTTGTCATAGTTGCTCAGGTCCTTACGCTTGCCCATTTTTCTTGCTTCCAACGCGTCAGCTTTAAGAACTGACTGTTCACTTGCTGCCTAATTTACGCCCCAACCCCTTGGAACAAAATAATCCAGATTGACAATCCGTGATAATACCTGATCTCATTTCATTAGCTGGTCGTTTTCTCTCTTCTCTTATTCTGCATTCAGAAAAGCACAGCAACGTGATTTTGACATTTATAAGAAATATTTCTGTTTATTTATAAGAAACAGTTTTCTGTTCTTGCTATAGCCTTAAATGCTTAACTCTCTCTCTCTTGTTGTTTTCCTATTATCTTATTTCATGTGTAGTTTGTGCCCTCATAATGATAATTAAAAACAAGCAGAGCTGACACTTGGGCAGATGACGCTGAATGATGAAAGGCTTCCGGAAACTACTCCAGTGTCAAACCCACTAGTTAATAAATGGATTAAATAACCAGAACCCTTGGAAAAGAAGAATGAAAATCAGGATGAACATATTGTTAAAAAGAAACAAAAATATATTCTGCCCATATAGTACTGCTTAGTATGTTTTAATAAAAAGATGGCCAACCTTAGTTTTTCTACACGAACCCCAAAACACAGCAGCTGAGAGAGAACAGCTGAGTTCATTAGGCCAGGAGTCGAGCTGAAAACAGAAGTTTGGGAAGCATTTGAAGTAACAAATAGTGAGGACAATTTCAACAGCAGACAGACTAAAACTGTGACATTTTTATGAAAATGGTGACGTCCAGAGTTACAAGTTCTTAGAAGAACTAAAAAGTACAGAGTAAACTTGGCATTTGTGAAGGTGTGGGCACCCCACCCAGTCAGTACTTAGACGTGATGTTAGGTGATACGAACCTAAAATGATACTGTGAATATTTTGAACGATGTTCAGTTTTTCTACACTGTTTGCACAATTATTAGGCAAGTTACAGTGGTGTGAAAAACTATTTGCCCCCTTCCTGATTTCTTCTTCTTTTGCATGTTTGTCACACAAAATGTTTCTGATCATCAAACACATTTAACCATTAGTCAAATATAACACAAGTAAACACAAAATGCAGTTTTTAAATGATGGTTTTTATTATTTAGGGAGAAAAAAAAAATCCAAACCTACATGGCCCTGTGTGAAAAAGTAATTGCCCCCTGAACCCAATAACTGGTTGGGCCACCCTTAGCAGCAATAACTGCAATCAAGCGTTTGTGATAACTTGCAATGAGTCTTTTACGGCGCTCTGGAGGAATTTTGGCCCACTCATCTTTGCAGAATTGTTGTAATTCAGCTTTATTTGAGGCTTTTCTAGCATGAAGCGCCTTTTTAAGGTCATGCCATAGCATCTCAATTGGATTCAGGTCAGGACTTTGACTAGGCCACTCCAAAGTCTTCATTTTGTTTTTCTTCAGCCATTCAGAGGTGGATTTGCTGCTGTGTTTTGGGTCATTGTCCTGTTGCAGCACCCAAGATCGCTTCAGTTTGAGTTGACGAACAGATGGCCGGACATTCTCCTTCAGGATTTTTGGTAGACAGTAGAATTCATGGTTCCATCTATCACAGCAAGCCTTCCAGGTCCTGAAGCAGCAAAACAACCCCAGACCATCACACTACCACCATCTTATTTTACTGTTGGTATGATGTTCTTTTTCTGAAATGCTGTGTTCCATTTACGCCAGATGTAACGGGACATTTACCTTCCAAAAAGTTCAACTTTTGTCTCATCAGTCCACAAGGTATTTTCCCAAAAGTCTTGGCAATCATTGAGATGTTTCTTAGCAAAATTGAGACGAGCCCTAATGTTCTTTTTGCTTAACAGTGGTTTGCGTCTTGGAAATCTGCCATGCAGGCCGTTTTGCCCAGTCTCTTTCTTATGGTGGAGTCGTGAACACTGACCTTAATTGAGGCAAGTGGGGCCTGCAGTTCTTTAGACGTTGTCCTGGGGTCTTTTGTGACCTCTCGGATGAGTCGTCTCTGCACTCTTGGGGTCATTTTGGTCGGCCGGCCACTCCTGGGAAGGTTCACCACTGTTCCATGTTTTTGCCATTTGTGGATAATGGCTCTCACTGTGGTTCGATGGAGTCCTAAAGCTTTAGAAATGGCTTTATAACCTTTACCAGACTGATAGATCTCAGTTACTTCTGTTCTCATTTGTTCCTGAATTTCTTTGGATCTTGGCATGATGTCTAGCTTTTGAGGTGCTTTTGGTCTACTTCTCTGTGTCAGGCAGCTCCTATTGAAGTGATTTCTTGACTGAAACAGGTGTGGCAGTAATCAGGAAATTGAACTCAGGTGTGATACACCACAGTTAGGTGATTTTTAACAAGGGGGCAATTACTTTTTCACACAGGGCTATGTAGGTTTGGATTTTTTTTCTCCCTAAATAATAAAAACCATCATTTAAAAACTGCATTTTGTGTTTACTTGTGTTATATTTGACTAATGGTTAAATGTGTTTGATGATCAGAAACATTTTGTGTGACAAACATGCAAAAGAAGAAGAAATCAGGAAGGGGGCAAATAGTTTTTCACACCACTGTATATTTCTGAGGGTTAATTTTAATATGGAACAAATACAGTGCTATCAGTCAGTCCAAAATGTTAATAAACCTGAATGTTTTACAAAGGAAATGTGAGTGTGAACATTCATACATACAGTATGTGTGCACAATTATTAGGCAACTAATAGGAAAAACAAAAATGTTCCCATCTCGCTTCTTTTTTCATCTGTTAAAGTGAGAATAATAAACAAACAACTCAAAATGTATAAATAAATATTTCTGACATTTCAAAAAAACAAATCAGTGACCCCCTTTCTTTTTCAATCAGTCATAAGCCTTCCATTCAGGGTGTCGGTCAGTTTCTTGATCTGTTGATGATCAACTTTTTGTGAAGCAACAACCACAGCCTCCCAGGCGCTGTTCAGAGAAGTGAACTGTTTTCCTTCCCCGTAAATCTCCCGTTTAAGAGGGGCCCAGGAACGGGGCCGTGTCATTATTCTTTCGTCTTTAAGGCCTTTACTGGCTCGCCACACAGTGGAGTATTTCGATGTATGAGATGGAGCGTTGTTCTGCATAAAAATCGCTGACTTTTTCCTGTACCACTGCTTGAAGAAAATGTCTTCTACCAACTGGCAGTAGGAGTGGGAATTGATTTTGAGTTCATCTTCAACCCAAAAGGTCCAAGTAGCTCATCTTTAATAACACCAGCCCATACCAGTACCCCACCTGCACCTTGCTGGCATCTGAGTCAAAGCAGAGCTCTGTGCCTGTTCCTGATCCAGCCACTGGCCCATCCATCTGGTCTGTCGAGAGTCACTCTCATCAGTCCATAAAACCTTTGAAGAATCTGTCTTCAGGTATTTCTTGGCCAAGTCTTGATGTTTCAACATTTTTGTGTCTTGTTCAGTTGTGTTCGGGTTTCGGCCTTCCTTATCTTGGCCATGTCTCTGAGCGTTGGACACCTTGTACTACTGGGCACTACAGGTACATTGCAGTTCTAGAATAGGACAGCCCTGGAGGATAACGGGTTCCTGGTAGCTTCACGTTTGATTCTTCTCAGATCTTTGCCAGTTAATTTGTGTCTTTTTTTTTTTTCTCAACGTGTTTCTTGCGACCCTGTTGACTTTTTGCAACAAAACGTTTGATGGTTCTGTGCTCGCACCCCAATATCTTAGCCCTCTGAAAGACTTTTTACAGTTTTTGACTTTTCAGAGTCAGTTAAATCTTTTTTTTTTTTTTTGGCCCATTTTGCCCTGAGGAAAACAAGCTGCCTAATAATTAATGCACACCTTGACAGAAGGCGTTGATCTCCTTAGGCCACACCCTCTCTCATTCACCTGATCTGTTTAAATCCAATAAGAATTCTAGTTTATACAGCTTAGAGTTGGAATACATAAATAAAAATGATGATATGGTTAAAATACTCACTTGCCTAATAATTGTGCACACAGTGTATGTATGTTCTCAAAACTCCTTAAACACTGAAGAGCAGCAACATATAGCCATCTGTATACTCATTGACCGTGCACAATCCATGGGCCCTACAATGATAGCCGATGCCTGGGATCCTGCATAAGAAAAAAAAAAAAACATTTAAAATGGAACCCCATTTTCACTCATTTAACATTTTTAGAACATAAAACATTAATTGTATGAAGACGTGCGAGTCTTTTAAGGCTACGTTCACACTCCAGCCAGAAGCGACCTTTCTCTTGTTTTTGGCTCCTACCTGACTGCTAAGAGTGTGATGAGACAGATTTGGACAAAAACAATCGTTATTAGAGCTGTGGACATCCTTTCTGAAAAGTCAGTCAATCATTTTATGAACAGCTTAGCACTGAACAGGGTTGTGTGGAGTGCTGGAACCTACCCTGTGCAGGCTGGGATAGCGAAAGATAGATAGATTAAAGGCACTATATAATAGATAGATTAAAGGCACTATATAATAGATAGATAGATAGATTAAAGGCACTATATAATAGATGGATAGATTATCTATCTATCTACAAACTGGATTCCAAAAAAGTTGGGACACTATACAAATCGTGAATAAAAACTGAACGCAATGATGTGGAGGTGCCAACTTCTAATATTTTATTCAGAATAGAACATAAATCACGGAACAAAAGTTTAAACTGAGAAAATATATCATTTTAAGGGAAAAATATGTTGATTCAGAATTTCATGGTGTCAACAAATCCCAAAAAAGTTGGGACAAGGCCATTTTCACCACTGTGTGGCATCTCCCCTTCTTCTTACAACACTCAACAGACGTCTGGGGACCGAGACTGGAGACCAGTTTCTCAAGTTTAGAAATAGGAATGCTCTCCCATTCTTGTCTAATACAGGCCTCTAACTGTTCAATCGTCTTGGGCCTTCTTTGTCGCACCTTCCTCTTTATGATGCGCCAAATGTTCTCTATAGGTGAAAGATCTGGACTGCAGACTGGCCATTTCAGTACCCGGATCCTTCTCCTACGCAGCCATGATGTTGTGATTGATGCAGAATGTGGTCTGGCATTATCTTGTTGAAAAATGCAGGGTCTTCCCTGAAAGAGATGATGTCTGGATGGGAGCATATGTTGTTCTAGAACCTGAATATATTTTTCTGCATTGATGGTGCCTTTCCAGACATGCAAGCTGCCCATGCCACACGCACTCATGCAACCCCATACCATCAGAGATGCAGGCTTCTGAACTGCGCGTTGATAACAACTTGGGTTGTCCTTGTCCTCTTTGGTCCGGATGACATGGCGTCCCAGATTTCCAAAAGAACTTTGAATCGTGACTCGTCTGACCACAGAACAGTCTTCCATTTTGCCACACTCCATTTTAAATGATCCCTGGCCCAGTGACAACGCCTGAGCTTGTGGATCTTGCTTAGAAATGGCTTCTTCTTTGCACTGTAGAGTTTCAGCTGGCAACGGCGGATGGCACGGTGGATTGTGTTCACTGACAATGGTTTCTGGAAGTATTCCTGAGCCCATTCTGTGATTTCCTTTACAGTAGCATTCCTGTTTGTGGTGCAGTGTCGTTTAAGGGCCGGAGATCACGGGCATCCAGTATGGTTTTACGGCCTTGACCCTTACACACAGAGATTGTTCCAGATTCTCTGAATCTTGGATGATGTTATGCACAGTTGATGATGATAGATGCAAAGTCTTTGCAATTTTTCGCTGGGTAACACCTTTCTGATATTGCTCCACTATCTTTCTGCAACATTGTGGGAATTGGTGATCCTCTACCCATCTTGGCTTCTGAGAGACACTGCCACTCTGAGAAGCTCTTTTTATACCCAATCATGTTGCCAATTGACCTAATTAGTGTGTTTGGTCTTCCAGCTCTTCGTTATGCTCAAATTTACTTTTTCCAGCCTCTTATTGCTACTTGTCCCAACTTTTTTGGGATTTGTTGACACCGTGAAATTTTGAATCAACATATTTTTCCTTTAAAATGATACATTTACTCGGATTAAACGTTTGATCTGTCATCTACGTTCTATTACAAATAAAATATTAACATTTGCCATCTCCACATCATTGCATTGAGTTTGTATTCACAATTTGTTTAGTGTCCCAACTTTTTTGGAATCCGGTTTGCATTATATAATGCCTTCTATCTATCTATCTATCTATCTATCTATCTATCTATCTATCTATCTATCTATCTATCTATCTATCTATCTATCTATCTATCTATCTATCTATCTATCTATCTATCTATCTATCTATCTATCTATCTATCTATCTATCTATCTATCTATCTATCATATAGTGCCTTTCCTATCTATCTATCTATCTATCTGCCTGCCTGCCTGCCTGCCTGCCTGCATAGGGTGCCAGTCCTTCACCAAGGCAAACACACTGTAGGGTCAGTCCAGTATTGCCAGTTCACCCACCCAGCATGTCTTTGTACAGTGGGAGGAATCTCAAGCAGATGCCAGACGCTGGGAGGATCCGGGATGAAAATCTTGATCTCCTTAGTGAAAGGCAGCAGTGTTACCACTTTCTGAAAAGTTCTGATTCCATATCTTTTTTTTTTTTTGCTATACAACACTCCAAAAACATTACCTCTGAGTAACAAAAATAGGAATGTGAATGGGGCCCCTTTTTTGGTTTAACACTTTCACAGCTGCAAAAATGACAATAATAATTGCACAAATTGAGTAGGACAAATCGGAACACTTTAAACTCAATGAAAATTAATCTATCTATTATAAAAAATAAATCTTGGAAGGAGACGAGACGTGATTTTCTCAGAGAGACACTTTCACATCCCGCGAGACTTGACTTTGTGCCAAGAGATTTAACCAGGCCCGGGGTCGGAAATAAAAGAAGAAGGGTAGACGACATAGTAGTCTTAAGAATTCAAAAATGTCGGCGCAATACACATGCAGAGCAGGTTAGAAGTAATGGAAGTATAAAAATTTGAAAGTCTCAAAAAAAAGGATAGTAAAGATGGCATTAGCACAGATAAATGTAAATAATTACTTGGTGAAAGAGCGGAACGGAAGTCGGAGACTTGTAGATCATCTAATTTGTGTTGCCATCAGGTTTCTTCCCAATGAAGAGGCGTATCCGCGAGAATTAAAAGATTTGTCGTTTGGTGAAAGTAAAATCCACATACGCGAGGGGCAGAGATGTGAAATGTGCGTACCGCAGGCAGTTGGGTTGGCAAGCGAAGCGAGCAGGGGGCAAAGATCCCTCGTAGTCATTAAAAAAAACTGAAGTGAAAATATATAAAAAAGCCTAAACCCTAAAGGCCTGTACCCATGGGACTCTTGAGAAATCCGTGACAATTGCCTGCCTTTAACACTCTGGTTGTTGGTCCCTACACGGACACTCCATGGGCGTTCTGCTGTGTCTCAAACTCGTCTGCCTCTCTGCTGAAGTCCAGAACTATTCAAAGAGGTGTTTTTCTCAGATTTCTATTTAAACCTGTGCTGTGTCTGGCCAGTTTGTTGCTTGTTTTCAAAATATACAGTCAGGTCTGTAAGTATTTGGACAGTGATGCCATTTTCATAATTTTGGCTCTGCGTGCCACCACAGTGGATTTGAAACAAAGGAATCAAGATGTCATTGAAGTGTAGACTTTCAGGTTTAATTTAAGGGGTTTAACAAAAACATCAGACAAGCCGTTTATACATGATCCCCCCCACCCCACCACCTTTTCAGGAAATGAAGAGTATTTGGACAAACTAACTTAGTCATAAATATAACAATCATTTTCAATTCCTGGTTGAAAGTCCTTTGCAGTCAGTGACTGCCTGAAGTCCGAGCCCACTGCCTTCTCCAAGTGCTGGGTGTCCACCCCAGTGATGCTTTGCCAGGCCTTTACTCTTCAGGTGCCGCTTGTTTGTTGGACTTTCTGCCATCAGCTTTGTCTTCAGCAAGTGACCTGCATGTCCACTTGGGTTGAGGTTACTTGATCGACTCGGCCATTGACAAATATTCCACTTCTTTGCCTTGTAAAGCTCTTGGTTTGCGGTCCCAGTGTGTTTTGGCTCATTGTCTACCTGTACTGTGAAGTGCCGTCCTGTCAGTTTTGTCACATTTGTCTGACTCTGAGCAGACAGTACTGTATGGCGCCCTCTACACTTCAGAATTCATCCTGCCACTTCAGCCAGCAGTCGTATCATCACTAAACACCAGTGACCGACTTCCACTGGCAGTCATGCACGATCAGGCCATAACACGGCCTCCACCGCGTCTCACAGATGACGAGGTATTTATCGGACCATGAGCCGTTTCTTCTCTTCTCTTTCTGTTATTCTGCTACATATTGATCTTAGATTCCTTTGTCCAAAGAAAACTGTTCCAGAAGCAGAAAGACTTTGAAAACGTTTCTGGTAAAGTCTGATCTGCCCTTCCTATGCACCTTGTGGTAAACCCTCTGTCTTTACTTTCATGAAGTCTCTCTTCATTGTAGACTTTGGCAGTGACAGCTCGAGTGGTCTTCGTTTGGCTAAACGTCGTGAAGAGTTTCTTCTTCACCAAGGACCAAATTCCCCAACCAACCAGCACAATTGTCGACTGTGGTTTTCCATGTCTTCTGGTGTTGCTGAGTTCACCAGTGTGTTCCTTCTCTTTAAATGTACCAAATGGTTGACTTGACCACACCTGGTGTTTCTGCCATCTCTCTGATGGGTTTGTTACGTTTCCTTTGCCTAATGATGGCCTGTTTTTTACTTACATGGACAGCTCTTTGGACCTCATATTGAGAGTTCACAGTGACCGCGTCCACATGAAATGCAAATTCCACACTTGGAATCAACTGCAGACCTTCTTAAGAGTTCATGAAATAATGAGAGACCTGCTGACGCCTGACTAGGGAACAGCCTGGCAGTCAGATGTCCACATACTTTTGAGCCCCTGGAAATGGGGGGGCTATGCAGAAAAATGTCCGTCATTCCTTAACGGCTCATGTGATATTTTTGTTAAACCCCTTAAATGAAAGCTGAAAGTCTACACTTCAATGACATCTTGATTGCTTTGTTTCAAATCCATTGTGGTGGCGTACAGAGACAAAATCATGAGAATCGTGTCCCTGTCCAGATACTCGTGGACCTGACTGTATACAGTATTGTTGTGGAGGTCTGATGAGGGGTTCCTTGTGTCTGTAGACCCCCTGCCTTGTGTGGGCTGCAGCGACGTCTGCCACGCCACTGTATGTACGCATTTTCTATACAAAGTCCAAAATTTTGTGTATTTTCTCACAATTATAATATGCAGTATTAGCAAAGGAAACTTAAGTTTTGAAAAGAATGCAAACCTCACTAATAGCTGTGCCTCAAAAAGACATCTCGTATAACCGTTTTGTTTTATTCCCAGTTATTTTTAGTAATTAATAATAATTCTTTGTATTTATATGGCGCTTTTCTCACTACTCAAAGCGCTCAGCAATTGCAGGTTAAGGGCCCAACAGAGCAGAGTCCCTATTGGCATTTATGGGATTTGAACCAGCAACCTTCCGATCGCCAGTGCAGATCCCTAGCCTCAGAGCCACCTACAGCTTGCCCTGCCTGCCTCAGTGTGTGCCAGTCTGTAATGGTGGCTCTCTCTGTCTCCTTTTATATAAGGAAAGTCAGAGTTCCCAATTCATGACTGCGCTAACACATGCACTTGTGTGTGTCGCCCACTGTAATGATTTTCATCATTTGTTGTAGTTCCAAATTATGGTTTTTGCATATTTGTGCTTGTTGTTGTCAGTATCGGCCCGTGTGCCGCGTGCGGCTGTTTATTTTATAACCGCTACCAGCATTATAATCGCCGTGTTTGCAGCCGGGCAACTTGTGTTTTGCATTCTCTGTTCTGTTAAAGCTTCTTGGGTCCTTTTTCTTTGTGATGCAGGCGGCTGCTTTAGTGCATCTGGAATTTCCGGATAGTTCGCTGACATTTGGGTGGACATGCAGCTGTTTTGGTTTCAACTAGCCGAACATTTAGTTTCACATCCCATGCCAGTGCACACCTCCCTGTAAAAACGTGGCATTATCAAGTCACATTGATTTTATATTATTAACTAGTGAAACGCACAGAACTGTGGTATTAAAATAAAATCCAAATAAAAACCAAGTTAAAGGTAAGGAGCTGTTGATGCTTCAGATGTTTTCTAACCAGGTGGCTCATCAAGAGCAAGCGGCCCTTTTCTGTTTTGACAACAAATCCTTTTGTTTTCAGCGTTTAAAAATACAGTTTGACATTCATCGCGTCACTGATGTAAATTTGCTCAGTAGTGGTCTTCATAGAAGCATCGATTTAAAAGCAGTGATTTCATGTGGTTGGACTTCTTCACTATTGGACGATCTTCTCGATTGTTCTCGTGCATTTCTGTCTCCTCTGTGTCTTTGCATTCTGCATCCACGCCCTATGAACTTTCCTGTCTGTCTGCTGCTCCATTACTCCGTATTCGGGATAACGTCCTGCTTGTCAATGTGCCTCAGTGTCTTGTCGTCTTATTCTTTCTCATTGTATGTCCGTTCGTTGCCTTAGGCGATTTGCTTGATGCTTAGCAGATGTTGCTGCTCTTTGTTTTGCCATCTGCTGTTATGATGGTGATCACTTTAGCGTAAACTCACAACTGCATTTATTTTGCTTTAATAAAGTCTGATGTTCAGTAATCGCATAATAAACTCAATACTGTCATTGTAAGGTGGGCACCTCTTCACCTAATGAGTACAGACCAGTGGGACTTGCATCACGAAAACCTTTGAGAGACCGGTCCTGTATGTATATGTATATGTATGTGTGTATATATATATATATATATATATATATATATATATATATATATATATATATATATATATATATATATATATATATGTGTATGTATGTATGTATATATATATATATATATATATATATATATATATATATATATATATATAAACTGCCCAAAAAATGAAAGGAACACTTTGAAAACACATCAGATCTCAATGGGAAAAAGAAATCCTCCTGAATATCTATACTGATATAGACTGGCTAATGTGTTAGGAACGAAAGTAAGCCACATCGTTTGATGGAAATGAAAATGATCAACCTGCAGAGCCCTGAATTCAAAGACGCCCCAAAAATCAGAGTGAAAAAATGATGTGGCAGGCTAGTCCATTTTGCCAAAATTGAATGGCAGCAACTCCAAATTGTACGCAGCACTTTGTATGGCCCCTGTGTTCTTGTATACATGCCTGACAACATCGGTGCATGCTTCTAATGAGATGACAGATGGTGTTGTGGGGGATCTCCTCCCAGATCTGGACCAGGGCATCACTGAGCTCCTGGACAGTCTGAGGTGCAACCTGGTAGCATTGGATGGACCAAGACATAATGTCCCAGAGGTGTTCTATTGGATTTAGGTCAGGAAAGTGTGGTGGCCAGTCAATGGTATCAATTCCTTCATCCTCCAGGAACTGCCTGCATACTCTCACCACGTGAGGCCAGGAATTGTCGTGCACCAGGAGCCAAGGATTTCATCCTGATACCTAATGGCAGCCAAGGTGCCTTTGTCAAGCCTGTAGCGGTCTGTGTGACCCTCCATGGATATGCCTCCCCAGACAATCATTAACCCACCACCAAACTGCTCATGCTGAATGATGTTACAGGCAGCATAATGTTCTCCATGGCTTCTCCAGACCCTTTCACTTCTGTCATGTGCTCAGGGTGAACCTGCTCTCATCTGTAAAAAGCACAGGGCACCAGTGGTGCATCTGCCAATTCTGGTATTCTATGGCGAATGCCAATCGAGCTGCATGCTGCTGGGCAGTGAGCTCAGGGCCCATTAGAGGATGTGGGGCCCTTGGGTCACCCTCATGAAGTCTTTCTGGTTGTTTGGTCAGAGACATTGACACCAGTGGCCTGCTGGAGGTCATTTTGTAGGGCTCTGGCAGTGCTCATCCTGCTCCTCCTTGCCCAAAGGAGCAGATACTGGTCCTGCTGATGCATTATGGACCTTCTATGGCCCTCTCCAGCTCTCCTAGAGTAACTGCTTGTCTCCTAGAATCTCCTCCATGCCCTTGTGCAGGGAGACACAGCAAACCTTCTGGCAATGACACGTATTGATGTGCCATCCTGGAGAAGTTAGACTACCTGTGCCACCTCTGTAGGGTCCAGGTATCGCCTCATGCTACCAGTAGTGACACTGACTGTAGCCAAATGCAAAACTAGTGAAGAAACAGTCAGAAAAGATGAGGAGGGAAAATGTCAGTGGCCTCCACCTGTTAAACCATTCATTCCTGTTTTGGGGGTCATCTCATTGTTGCCCCTCTAGTGCATCTGTTGTTAATTTCATTAACACCACAGCAGCTGAAACTGATTAACAACCCCCTCTGCTACTTAACTGACCAGATTAATATCCCATAAGTTTCATTGACTTTATGCTATACTCTGATTAAAAAGTGTTCCTTTAATTCTTTTGAGCAGTATATATATATATATATATATATATATATATATATATATATATATATATATATATATATATATATATATATATATATATATATGGAGTCCTCTTATGGTAGACCCACTGCTGTTTGAGCAAAGCTTGGAGTGGAAGATGCAATTGGTCATCTGCTCCATAAGGCTTATTCTCAGATAGACAAAGCTGGCAGCACAGTGAGGATTCTGTTTTTTGGTTCCTCCAGCTCCTTCAGTACCACCCAGCCATCCCTTTTAAGAGGTAAACTCGGGGATACGCAGGTGGATGAGCCTGTGGTGTCCTGGATGACGGCCTATCTGTCGGGCAGACTCAAGGACTGTGTGAGTAACACTGGAGGACCACAAGGATCAGGCCTCCGACTAGGAATAGAAGAGCAGGTCAGCTCACCTCACAGATTCTCCGATGAGTCTGCACTTATGGGGTGTGCCGATGAAGGAGAGGAGTCAGGGGGAGAACTGTCTGCAACTGAACATCAGCAAAACTAAGGAACCTCAGTGTTCAAGGAGGGGATGTTGAGGTGGTCCAAGTCTACAGAAACTTGGGGATCCACAACAATGTCAGACTGGACTGCTCTTGTAGCACAAAGGACTTCTTCATTAGGAGACTGTGTTCCTTTAATGTAGGATGTGACATCCTTCACATCTTCTACCACTCTTGAGATGGCCAGTGTGGTGTGCTGGGCTGGTAACATCACCTCAACAGAGGCCCACCGACCCAATAAGCTAATTAAAAGGTCAGGGTCAGGTATGGGGTGCACACTCGACACCCCCCCGGATGTCATAGAGGAGGAGAGAATGAATACAAAACTGAGTGCCATTATGAACAGTGACACACAAACTCTTGTTCAGCAGAAGTGTGTCAAGAAATGCGGCTGGGGGTCCTTTATACCAACAGTAATACGTCGGTGTAGCGTCTCACTGGGTTTTTTTGTTTTTCTTTTTTCATTTTCTTCCTCGTTAGTCATTGTGGTGAATGTGTTTATTAATTGAATGAACTTCTGTAAAAATCCGGATATCCCCCTGGAGACAGAAAAAGGGTTCTATCTGTGTAAAAGCATGCGTGGTGCTCAGATAGCCCGTCTAAAGTTGTGAATGAATGAATGAATGAATGAATGCTTGTTGAACAGGAAATCTATAAGTACAGGTGAAAGTGAGAAATATCCTGTAGACGTTAGCTAACCTTTTAGGACAGTTTTGTGTTTTTTAACTCAGTCATTTGATCTTCGAGGCTCACAGCTTGTGAACTACCACAAGTTAACCCTTAAACCGCCACGTACTTGGGTTAATGCACCCCTGGACGCCGAATACTTTTTAAGGAGGCGTCACAATTCACCAAGAAAAAGTGTCATTTTAATGGAACACACAATTACTGCAGCAACCGGTCATTTTACGAATTGAACTGTAAAAACTATAAAAAAAAAACCAACAAAAAAAACACTGGAACAATCTATTGTGATATGTACAAAGGGCAACTGACGCCATTAATGAAATTCAGTAAATCACCGACTGCGCCAACTGCACTTGAACTGGCTGCACACAGAGGCCAACGCTGAGGCTCGCAAGTTAGTCTAGTGCAGCGGCCGATTCACTAGGGGGCGCCAGTGGTCACGAGGGGGCTGCTCAAGGAATGTGCGGCACGGACTGGTCAGTCCTGTGTGCTGGCAAATTGCACTGGGCAGCGACTTTAGTTGGTTGCGGCGTTCAATGAATGTGTGTCGCTGATTGTATGTTGCTGAATATACTCGGCTGCGGCGTGCGGGCATTAGGAGGGGTCTGTAGCCGGTTCCTGCTCTTTAAGGGTTAAACACTGCAAGGCAGCAGCAAAGCGGCAGTCCTTAAAGCAACAAGACACACGGGATGGTAAGGATAAGCAGACAGCAGCACACTGTAACTCGGTCACTCAGCACAGTCCAGTGGGGGCCGGGGGGGTCTTGGGACCCCTGCAGATTTTGTTTGTTTTCTAGCCCTCTGGAGTTTGTTTGTACTTTACTTTATTCTTTGTTACTTAGTATTTCCTAATCTTTTTATACCAGTAACGGTGCACTGCAAGAGAACATGCAGGGAATACACTTGACTTGAGCATTCCTAGTTTTCATGCTCTTCCTCTGTACGCTGAGCAGCTCTTCTTCTCTCCACCCTAGCGGCCGCTTCTTCTCTTCTTCCGTCTGCATCTTTTTGCGTTAAAGCTGATTAAGACCGTGTTTGTGTCGCAATTCCTTAGTACGTTTTCCTTCATTTTTCACTTAAGCCTTCAATCTGCCTCAAGAATGATTTAAGATATGAAGAGGTAGAGGAAGAGACGGTGAAGGTGGGACGGATGAGAACGGCGCCCGTAGGCATGTGCCACACGGCTGCCCTGCTGGCTGCTGCCGAGAGTTGACTACAATAAAATAAAAAGAGGAATAACCTTGAAGGTCAATCATCACCCCGAAGCGGACAGTAGACGTCACGTAGTAGATGTGGACCACATCTCAAAGGGTTTGCGAGCCTCAGGTGATTTCAAATCCTGGCCAGACAAACAAACAGCCAAGGTAGAGTAGGATGTAAGAAGGTCTTTCTTTCTTCATCTTGTAAAGCACTTTTAGTTCCATCATTTGTATGAAAATGTGCTCTAGAGATAAATCTTGTAGTTGTTGCCGTGATTCGGAAGCTCAGTTCACCTGATAAACAGAAGTACAGACTCCGAGTGAAGATAAAAGGGCCGGTAATGCAGGTCACCCCATAACTGGTACACAAACATCGAGTAATTCAAACTCAAAAAACCAAAGGAAGACGACGAAGGGCTGCTCTTGAGTGTGTTTTTTTATTTTGGAAGCAGACGAACGAGTGAGGAGTGCCGAGTGCTTCCCTGCCGTGCGAACGTCTCACTCCTGATGTTGACACAGTGGCTGGTGCGTTTATCTGAGCGCCGACGCAGGGCGAGCGTTTTATTGGTGTAAGTTAAGCGGGTGAAAGGGCGTTTTGCAATATGGCAAATCAGAGGAGCCGCCGTTCTCTCCTTCTGCCCACAGGACAGCAAACATTTTACAGAACTTTATAGAACTTTCCGCAGGAATCGATGGGTAGAGGGGTCCTTTCATGGGATTGGCTGTCTCAGCTGTGGAATGGCCAGTAGGGGACTCTGGGACTCTAGGACTCTGAACAAATTCAAATCCTGTTATGGGATATCATCTACTGTTAATTTCTGCTCTGTACTTATAATATTTTTATTGTTGTATTGTATTGAGGATTACTTGTGTTCTGTTCTGTGTATTGTCTTGTCTTGTATCGACCCCCCTTTTTCATTTTGACACCCGCTGCACGCCCAGCCTACCTGTAAAGGGGTCTCTCTCTGAACTGCCTCTCCTGAGGTTTCTTCCATTTTTTTTCCCTATAAGAGTTTTTCCTTAACCTTCTTAGAGAGTCAAGGCTGGGGGGGGGCAGGCAGGGTCTGTTAAAGCCCACTGCGGCCCTCCTTGTGTGATTTGTGGCTCTACGACAAGTAAATTGCATTGTACTTAGCTGGCATCGATACCAAAGTCTCAATTTGAGGACCACCCAACACTAGTTGTTTGTTCTTTTATTATCATCATCACAAGGGGGCTTCGCTCGCCCACCCCCGTGTTTGGTTTACCGGATATACAATTTAAAGAGATTGTTATTTTCATGGGAATTGTTACATAAGCCTTATTTTCACTTTTACTTTAAAAACTTTTGTAAAAACAATACTTGTCCTTTATTTCCGGCCCCGGGCGTGGTTACATCACTTTCTCGCAGGACGTATAACGCTGCTTGCGTTGTGTGGGGTTAGGTGAACGCACGCTAAGGAGATGCCGTCGGATCATCTGCCTGCTGTCTGCCGCTGGCGAGCTGCCTGTTCTGCTTGTCACCTGTCGTCTTTCTAAGAGCTGGGAGCACATGATGCGTGTCTTCCAAAGGCAATCCAACAACTGCTAGGTTAGAGGTCCGTGGACTTGTTTTAAATGATGGTCACTGCCTCGTCTCACATGATGTTGTAAAAACAATACTTGTCGTTTATTTCCGGCCCCAGGCGTTGGTAAATCTCTTTCTCGCAGGACGCATTGTGAAGGGGCGGTGGCTGAACGCACGCTAAGGAGATGCCGTCAGATCAGCTGCTGTCTTTCTGTTGCTGCTGCTGCTGTCGCGCTGCCCGTCGATCATTTTAAAGCCTGTACAGCTGCTGTCCTTTTTGCCACTTTGTGTCTCTGCCGTTCATGTTGTGAAATTAGGGTGGCTGAACGCAAGCAAGGAGAAGCAGTCGGATCATCTGCTGGCTTTCTACTGCTGGCAAGCTGCGTGTTTTGCTTGTCGTTGTTTTAAGAGCTGGAAGCAAGTTAAAGTGTGTCTCACGGGACTTCAGATTGTCTTCCGAGAAGATCACGTCTCGTCTCCCTAGTCTGCCTCCCCAAGATTTTTTTTTTAATAAAATCACATTGTAGGGTTATTGTTCAAAGACAGTTGGATTTTTGCTAAAATGAAATCCCTTAATATAAATACTTTTTTCTTTTTGTTTAATAATCAAAGACACTTACAAATGTGTGCATAATGCAGGGTGAGCCAAAAAGAAGTCTCGGCACATTTCAAACGTTAATTCCACAAAAATGCTACAAGATAAAATACATTTCATTACAACACAAGAAAAGGGATACAAAATGGATTTATTTCACTCTGTTTTTAAAAATGACGTCTTCAAGGTGGTGGACATCATTAGCGACACGCTCTTCTGAAGGCTTGCCTGACTCGTTTGGCCATTTCAAGAGGATTTTATGATGAATGGCGTCCTTGAGGTCTTGAGCTTTGACTTGAGAGAAACACACAGAGCAACATCAGGCGAACGTGAAGGCCACCCGACATCGCCACGCAGAGAGATCAGCTTATCCAGAAACATCTCCTGCTAAACTTGCACGGATCTCCACGCAGGCCATATGAGACGTTACTCCAGGTATCCAGCACATCCATTTCTTCCAGAAAGTTCTCTTAGCATTTCATTGTCATGTTTTGAAGTGACGGTGACCGTTGCTCCCCCCTTCTCAATAAAGTGAGGGCCTACAATACCAAATTCTGCAGCGGTGCCCCAAAATGTAACCCGTGTGCTCGCTGTGTTCACCAGGGTTGGTTTCAGCCCAATAGCTAAAGTTTGGCTTATTTACACAACCATTCAAATGAAACGGGCCTCATGGCTGATGTCACATGACGATGGCATCTCCATGGACGGTTTGCAGAATGTTGGCACACGACTCTCTACAGCTCTGCCAGTCTCTCTCGATGAGTTCCTGCACTGCCATCATTTTGTACGGATGAATATGAAGGTCCTCGTGAAAAATCAGACATGTTGGAAGTGCGCTGAATGTCAAGCAGATTGCAGAATGGACGCCCTCACAGCCTGGCTGTTCTCAGGGGTTCGTTCATACAGTCCGAGGACAGCCTGGAAGTTTCTGTTCAGTGTTGTACCCGTCTGTCAAAATTTAGAATTGTTTTCCGATTTGGGACGTCACCAAATGCTGAAGTGCGTTCGGATGGTGCATTGCATAGCGATGGTGGATTCGTCGTTTTTGAAGAACGCTTCGACAGCAAAAGCAACGGTGTGCACCGGACCAAAGCATGTGGCCGACTGATAACTACAAGGGATCGCCTGTCAAAAGGACCTCCCACCCACCTCGAGAAATGGGGTACTTCAGTTTGGCTCACCCTGTACATTCGTATACGTGTGTCATTAACTAAGAGAAAAGCTAAAACAAAATGAAAAGCTTGTCTTCATGACAACCCAGAATTCATCTCAAATAAAATGTCCTTAATGTGCTTATCCACACGATGAAGGCTGGCAGGCTTAACACCTTTATAAATAAACTACCAAGCCAGCTGTTGACTAAGCGGTGAGGCCGCGTTGTAATTCATCGACACGCCGCTCGCTCTCTGCGTTTATGACAGGCTCTGCCTCCTCTAATTCAGCGCGGGAGCTCACTGTGTACTTTTTAATTAGAGGAGAAAATTAAAATCTCTTCATTTCGGTGCGAGGCCCACCCTCGTCTCCGTCGGCATTCTTCTCCCAGTCCGTTGCTGGCCGCTTTTCTTGCACTTTTATTGTTTGGGTTTCTTTAACCTGAAATCCAGCGTTGTGGTCTTCTCCTTCCTAGACGTTGCCTGACTGCTGTCATTTCACAAGTACATGGCCAACTTCCTGAAGTACAGGTCCGTGTCAAATAAAGTAGAATATCATCGAAAAGTTCATTTATTTTAGTAATTCAATTCCAAACGTGAAACTCCTATATCCTATAGATTCATGACGCACAGAGTGATATATTTCGAGCGTTTTCATTTTGCTGATTATGGCTTACAGGTAATGAAAACTCAAAATTCAGTATCTCGGAAAATTAAAATATTACTTAAGACCAATAAAACAAAATGAATTGTAATACAGAAATGTTGGCCTACTGAAAAGTCTGTCCATGTAGGTCTGCACTCAATACTCGGCGTGGCATGGAGGCGATCAGCCTGTGGCACTGCCAAGGTGTTATGGACGCTCTGATCGCGGCCTTCAGCTCGTCTGCATTGTTGGCTCTCTGTCTTCCTCTTCCTCTTAGATTCTCTATGAAGGGGTTTAGGTCAGGCGAGTTTGCTGGCCAATCAAGCACAATGATACATACCGTGGTCATTACACCAGGTATTGGTACTTTTGGCAGTGTGGGCAGGTGCCAGGTCCTGCTGATTCTCCATGCAGCTCGCCCGCACAGGGAAGCCTGAAGTGCTCTAAAATGTCCTGGTAGACGGCTGTGCTGATGTCGGGCTTGATAAAACGCCGTGGACCAACAGCAGAAGATGTCATGACTCCCCCCAAATAATCATTGACTGTGGAAACTTCACACTGGACCTCAAGTAAGTTGAATTCTGTGGACTCGGGGGACCTTGACTTCCATCTGAAAAGAGGACTTTGGACCACTGAGTTGTTAAGAGTCCAGTAAGCTCAGGTAAGACGCTTCTGACGGTGTCTCTGGTTGACAATAGGGATGCTGTGACAGTTGTAGCTCACGTCCCCGATGCACACGTCTGTGTGTGGTGGCTCATGAAGCACGGATTCCACTCCTTGTCAATCTCCCCCTAATTCTTCACAATCCTCTCGGGGCGGCGCTTAGCCCTGTTGCTTGTGCCCCTTTTTCTGCTGTGACATTGTTCTCCTTCCACTCCACTTTCCATGAATCTGCTTGGACACAGCACTCTGTGAAGAGCCAGCTTCTCTAGCAGTGACCTTTTGTGGCTGAGGGTCTCAGTGACACTCGTCCCCATCATCGTGTGGCCTACTGAACCAAACTGAGAGACCATTTCAAGGCTCAGGACCCCTTTGCAGGTTAATGAGCCGAGTGGAGCGGGACACCAGGGGTCTACAATATTGAACTTTTTCACAATATTCTAATTTTCTGATGTACTGCATTTTGGATTTTCATTACCTGTAGGCCATAATCAGCAAAATGAAAAGAAATAAACGCTTGAAAAATATCACTCTGTGTGTCGTGAATCTATAGGATATAGGAGTTTCACGTTCTGAATTGAATTACTGAAACAAATTCACTTTTTGGTGATATTCTAGTTTATTGTGATGCACCCGTACCGTAATACTTGGCTTCGATGGGCACTGCAACTTCATTACCATAATGCTGAGATCAGACGTTTTGCCAAGCTGAGTGGTCTGGTGGCGAAAATCGTTCAGTTTGGGTTGTCGCATCATTATTAGGTAAACAGTCGGGACGAGAGCAGGCCATTTAGTCGCCAGTCCTGTCCACTTAACTCCTCCAAAATGACATCAAGTTGAGTTTTTGAGGGTCCCTGACGTCCTCCTCTCTACCGCACTTCTATACACTCCAGGCCTAACCGTTGTCCCCAAGACCGTGGAGCCCGGTGCACCTTTTACATTACACCTCCCAATGGCTGCTCACTGTTTGAGGGGCCGTCTGTCCCCGTGAGACACAAGAGACAATCTGCCTACACCAGGTGGCCTGGATTTGACACCACACACAAGTTTAACGCAGAGCAGAGTTTATTACAAAATCAGAAGAGTAATATTAGACCAAAAAATGAATGAATAATCTGAATATAAAGCCTGACAGAAATACACCCTGGTCCCAAAGTCATAAAACGTCGCGCTGATCAAATCAAATAAAAATTCTGAAACTTTCAGTGTGGAAATAAAAAGCGCACATAAAGGACACGTCTGTGTGTGAGAGAGAGAGGGCCGGGGGGACGGGGGTCTTTGGGCGGCTTGTCCTGATTCAGAAGTCAGGCCACTGCGTGGATGGTGATGCTGGCGTCCAGAGGAGTGAGCTTTGTCTTCTACTTGACCTCCGGTGGTCCGCCTGTGTGTGCGCCACACACTCCACGATGTCACACTGACAATGGGCTGGCTGTTCAGTTGATGGACGTCTCGGCCAAAATGCTTTCATCCCAAAAGTGTGTGTGCGCGTGACACCTTCTCTTGTGAAGAGTGTTTGTCTGTAGTGCGTGTTTTCTACTAAGGATGGACGTGTCCCCCCCCGGCCTTGGTGTCATTCTAACGTAGGATTAAACGCCGAGACAGACGTTTGTGTATTCACATAGACGTTTAAGGGGGTCAAACTGTAACGCAGAGTCCGCGGCTCGTGGCTCCCAAGTGTAAGCCCGGATATGGAGGGGAGGTGAGCCATTGAACCTGCAGCCAAACGCACTTCACTGGCCGGCAGTCACAAAATGGCGATGGCTCCCAAACCACTGACGCCTTCTGCTGGCACTGTCCTGTTTACTGGTAATTCCAATCTGCTAACTTTTAATCAATTTTATTCATTTATTTTTTAAAAATTTACTCAAATGAGTGGTTGACTGTTTAATTGAAACGATTCCACCCACCCACCTAAATATTATAATCTGACATGAAAGATTAAGGGAGACCCCTTCATTACACTAAACTCATCTCAAGCTGGTGACAAAGAACATCAAACAGTCTCACCCGCTGTCACCTTGTCCACTAGGAAAGCAGCGGCGGTGGCCTCAGTATGAAATGAGCACCTCAGACAGACAACTAGAGACGTCAACGTCAAGCGCATGTTTGGAGGCTTGTCACGTGGAATGTTCTGGCTTTGTCTAAACCGGAAAATCAACCAGCTTTTGCAGAAGGGCGGAATCAAAACACAAGCCAACAAACTCCTTTAGACGCGAGCATACCTGCCAGCATCGAAGTACCCAGAGGTTTGACAGGCGAGCGGAGGCCATTCAGCCCGGCCTGCTCATTTGTCATCCAGACAGACGCCTTTTAGATGTCGTCACAGTGTGAACACTGTTTGAACTCCGTGACTCAGGGCTTTGTTTTAGATTCTTGCACTCTTTATTAATTTAGTGTGTTAGTGTTACCTGCTTATTCGCTAATCAAAAGAATTCTTTATCAGAGCCTTTGAGAGTCCACTACTCAGACTAACGAGCTTCAACTCCCTGAGACTGCCACAGAACGAGAGGCCCGTCAGTCCCATGATGCTCTTGGCTCGGCTCCTCAGATCCACTTCTAGTGTTGCTTTGTCTTTTTTTTGTTGTGCTGTGACCAGGACTCCCAGGCACAGTCCCACTAAGTCTCGTCCCTTCATTCATGTTGGACGTCTTTTACAGTCTAATCTAATGTTTGATTTACCTTTTATATCGTGTCTGCACGTTGCCTACACAAAGACAGTGTTGTGTCACTTTAGCGGACCCCCATCTTGTATTTATATTTACCGTTCCTCTTTGCTTGTACGTAGCACCTTACAATTGTCTCCATTTTTCCAAGTGGCCCGTAGGACTGGGCAGTATATCAGATTTTTGATTTGTATTAATATGGAAAAGCCAATATCGTGATATTCATTCCACAACTACTTCTGTACGTTAAATAAAATAAAATCTGCAAAGTCTCCCACATTCTGTCTGTGTTGTGACCAGTAGGTGGCGTTGCAGCACCCCAAACCTCAGACACCACCACACAAACACAAGTCCATCCATCCATTCATTTTCTAACCCGCTGAATCCGAATACAGGGTCACGGGGGTCTCCTGGAGCCAATCCCAGCCAACACAGGGCACAAGGCAGGAACCAATCCTGGGCAGGGTGCCAGCCCACCGCAGGACACACACAAACACACACTAGGGCCAATGTAGAATCGCCAATCCACCTAACCTGCACGTCTTTGGATTGTGGGAGGAAACCGGAGTGCCCGGAGGAAACCCACGCAGACACGGGGAGAACATGCAAACTCCACGCAGGGAGGACCCGGGAAGCGAACCCGGATCTCCTAACTGCGAGGCAGCAGCGCTACCACTGCGCCACCGTGCCGCCACAAACACAAGTCCCAGGTTCAAATCCGTCATTTATTAACAGTAATACCTTAACAAGGCCTCTTCCAATACACACAATTCCTCTTTTATTTCTTTTTTTTTTCCTCTCCTTCCTCCCGACTTCAACTCCCTGGATGTGGCAGAGCTGCTCCTTTTATCTTGTACCTTGGTGCCGGAGTGTAGCCCGACGTATGAGCATTGGCATCGGTTTAAGGCCATTGGATTAGGAACTTCTTTTTTTCTGTTAAAACATGGGATTAAAAAAATATTCAATATTAAAAATATCAGGATTTCTTTAAGCATTGCAAGTTATAGCAAAAGTACAAATAGTTCTAAATGCTTTAAAATAAAAAAAATCAATGTCTACATTGTCTCCTCAGGGATATCATGTGGCCAAAGGGATGAATATGGTCGGTCAGTGGTGCCGGACATCAGGGAGCTTGTCTTTAACAAGGTGTCCAGTATGTACATGAAAAAGTATTTACTTGGGAAAGTAATGTCAGTTTATTATCAATACAGACATCTCTATATGAAGGCTATAAATCTAATTATTAGATAGCAGTGCTTCCCACTCAGCTCTGGGGACGCCTGCAGGTTTTTAATTGGACTTCTGGCCCAATTGAGTGAGCTGCTGTTTCCCAGTTTCTGTGTTTTAGTTTCTTTGCAGCCTTTGTCGATTTTCATAAAGCGTTCGACTCAGTTGATCGAGCCGCCCTGTGGGGGGACATCCTGAGGGTTCGAGGGATCCCCTCTATCTATCTATTATATAGTGCCTTTCATATCTATCTGTCTCTCTATCTATCCATCTCTCTCTCTCTCTATCCATCTCTCTCTATCTGTCCATCACGCTCTCTCTATCTATCTATCTAGTGCTCTCTCTCTCTCACTGTCTCTATCTATCTATCTATCTATCTATCTATCTATCTATCTATCTATCTATCTATCTATCATATAGTTCCTTTCCTGTCAATCTGTCTGTCTGCCGCAGTCCCAAGTGTTTTCTATTGGCTCAATACCAGACGCGATAGAAAAGGCTGAAGAGAGTGGCTGACAGTGTTTCCTGAAGAGGCATTAGCTCTCTTAGAAATGTGTTCTTTTGAAATTGTGGCATATTAAGTAACTAAACAATATAGTAATATAACAGAAAAGGCGATATCCCTCCCATCGTGATTACGGCGGTACAAGAATCACATGAGAAAAAATATACTTTAGCTTACATTTACTGACGGTTAACACGGTTACAGACGGGAGGCATATAGACAGACTTTATCCAGGTGGGAATCTGGATCAACACAGGCTGCCATGTTCTCGTCCCCACGCTGGGAGGTTTTTTCGGAACTTTGCCAACTCAGCCTCAAAGGGTCTGTTTGCTGTCCAAGCCTTTTATACTGTTCTTCTTCAACTTGCTGGTCCTTTGTCTCCAAACAAGGGCAGGAAACTCCTCCTCCACAAAATACAGAAATATCATAGTGCTTACATGCCAGTTCTCATTCTCCCAGCAAGGAAATAAGACTTTGTACTGACAGAAGACAGAAATACTCTTCTGTGTTTAAGCTGACTATACACTCCTCCAGTTGTCTTTGGCTATCCAATCCAATGCTTGGCTAGCAATTCTAACTGCTGAGCCCCTGTGTGCCAAATTTAACATGCACATGTGAATAAATCCATACCAGTGAGCATAGAGACAGTGACATTAATATTAAAGAAAAATGTAGTATAACACACAGTACAATGTTACCTTAGTTAACAAAGATGGTGCGTTTCATGGCTTTAGTTCATTATAAGAATCTTTGTTAGTAGAGGCTCCTTCTGTGTGTCTCCATATCCGTTTCTCCTCTGCCTCATGCACAGCCTGCACATTGACACTGCCAGTTTCACCCCATACTGCACACTTAGGGGTCAGAGGACATGCCTTCTGCCTCATGTTTCCCAATCCTGTGACTCAGACTAAACCAGGGTCCTTAAGGAAACTCTCCGATGGCCACACGCCTCATAAATGCCTGCAGATGGCGACTTTGTATCCTCTTCTCGTCTACACGCTAGCCACTTTGCGGTTCAGCCGCTCGCATATGGGGAAGTGGATGTTCAATTTAAACAGATTATTTTCATGGGAATTGTTACATATGCATAATAGAACTATTTCACATTACAGCGAGTAATTAACCATAGTGAAAATAGTAAAATGTAATAGATTGAAAGAAAATTATGTTTCATGTTACATTAGAGGTATTTGTTGCGTTATACACACATACTTTTTTACTTACACTTAAAAATTCAGTGAATACAATATTTGGAATTAACATTTCATCAGTATCGCATTGAATTTTAATTACGTGTTTGGAATGTCATTGTGACAACACAACGTATAACAACTTGTGAGTGAATATCGTTTCTTTCTCTCTAATAAATAAAACGACTTTTTCAAATGTTTGTCCCTGTGATTTGTTAATTGTCATAGCAAAACCTATTCCAACGGGAAACTGTAAACGTTTGAATATGAATGGCATATCAAGATCTCCTTTGGTGTCTAATGTTACCCCTGAAGATGTACTACATTACCGTTCTTGGATACATCCTTCTTTCTACAGTAATTCGGCCGGTGGAAGACCAGATGGTGTTAACGGTTGTAGATATTCTTTGTGATATTGTAAGTTGATGTTTTCGTCTTCCATACTATCACTCCTAACTGTTTCAGCAGAGTCTATTGATACACGTTTAACCAATTTGCCATTTATCTGATCGATAATTTTCACGTTAATTTGTTTGACTTCTCTTCTATTAAATGGTAAAATAGTAATAACTAGCAAAATACCCGCGCTTCGCAGCGGAGAAGTAGTGTGTTAAAGAAGTAATGAAAAAGAAAAGGAAATATTTTAAAAATAACGTAACATGATTGTCAATGTAATTGTTTTGTCACTGTTGTGAGTGATGAGTGTTGCTGTCATATATATATATATATATATATGTTAGTAAGCTGTAAGGAACGAGCCTGCCAAATTTCAGCCTTCTACCTACACGGGAAGTTGGAGAATTAGTGATGAGTGAGTCAGTGAGGGCTTTGCCTTTTATTAGTATAGATAATAATATGATAATAAAAACAAAGAAAAATATACAATATGAAAGCATTAGTGGCTGAGGTTATGCAATATTAGAACTGTAGCTTACAGTGAGGTGATTATCCTTATAAGTACAGAGAGTCCTACCAGGAGCACTTGATGGACTGATTGAGTGCGTTTAGAGCACTTGGGATGAAACAGTTTGTGAACCTGCGATGTCTGTACAGGAAAGGCTCTGAAGCGTTTGTTGTACTGTATGGAAGAAGTTCAAATAGACTGTGCACATGGCTGAGACAGCCTGTGCTTGATGCTGTATACCAATAATCCAATCAGCTGCTGTACAGCCGTGATTCCACATTCAGACACAGTGGGATAAATACTCAGTGGTGCATTGACAGTGACAACGCTAAAGCAGCTCTGGTATTTAGAATCGTTTGGCCATTCTGTGCACCATTATATGGTTATTGAGTTGATTACAATCAGGTGCCTTAAACTAATCAACGATATGCAGTTAACGTCGGTGTACTTGATAAAGCCGCGTCAAGGATGTGAATCTAAAAAAAGAAACGGAAACCACCCTGGAACAGTAGCACTGCTTTTTACGCCGGGTGCCGCCAGCTTGCAAAACCAAACAGAGAATGTGCGTACACCAGGGATTGAGGTGGCGTGAAAATGTGCACAGCTTTATGCCAAGTTTAGTTTTTATATATCGTGATGTGAGTGTGGAAACAGGCATACGCAACATTTTTGTGTATATATATACGTGAGGTCCCAGGAGAGTGTGAGGACGAGCAGGTCAAAGCCCTGTTTTGTGTGACGAGCGCGGTACCCAGTAAGCCCAATCCTGCAGTAGACAGCCAGTTACTTTGCCCTTAGTTTACTGTTTACCAGACGCAGCAGAGCAGCTACAGAGCTGTCCTTAATCACTGGTGACCCCGCTCACAATAGTATATTAATTTTCCCCATCTTGATTGTAATGGAATTTCCGCTATAATTAAATATTTTTATGGTCCTATGAATTTTGTTACAACGGGATTCCACCTGTACTCCTGTCCTGGCCTCCCTTCACTGGCTGCCAGTCAGGTTCAGGGCAGTTTAAAGCGCTGCTTTTTGTTGTTTATGGCTCCTCCGTATGTTTCAGATCTCCATATCCAATATTCTTCCTCCAGGGCACTGAGGTCTTCCTCCCAATTTCTGTTATCAGTGCTACATTCTTGAAAGGTGGTTGAGCTTTTTCAGTTGCTGCTCCAGAACTCTCCGGAATAATGAGTTGCCTTATTTGTCTGATCTGCTTCATGGTCCTGGCAGTTTGAAGTCTTCACTTTTTTCTGTTGGACTTTTGCAGACACTGAGTAATGCGTTTGCTTTAGTTTGGCTGGGAAGTCAATGTGTTTTTTGAAGCTTTGGGGATTGCAGACTTAAATTGTAATGACTTCAGTGGTTTTATGTCACAGTTTTTATTTTGATGTTGCATTGTACAGCACTGTTTTTAAATGTGCTTTATAACTAAAGTTGATTTGATTTAATTTTGATCTCTTCTTTAAAGCCCTCATTTATGATGTCATCTCCTCGACTGAAGCCCTTTGTGTCCGTTTAGGACAAACTCAATGTCTCCCGGGTCACAATAGATTCCAAAGAAGAAGTAGTTACAGTAGTCGTACTGGGACAGGGTAAAGTGAAATTGTTACGTGTTGTCATTCTAGGGCACCATGGTGGTGTCTGCCTCCTAAAATGCTCACTACTGTCTTTCTTTCCACAGGCCTAGGACTGGCAGTTGGTACGCACTGATGGAGAGGCTCCCTTAATGGAAGACGCGGAGAAGATGTGAGTGAGACCAGACCATGCAGCAGGACATCTGTGCGATGCCCCGCAAAAGTTTAGACACTCCTCCGTATTAGGGAATCCATTCCCGGGCTCCCTGGACATTTTTCATTCCCGCATTCCCGGGGATGAAACTGCTGTAATTCCCGGGAAACCGGGAACGGGCAAGCTCGCATCTATAGCGTGTAAAAGTGTAAAAATCGATCAAGAAATAACAGAGTTATAGTTGAAAATAATTGAATGGCACGGTTTTTTGGCCCACAGTGTAGTGTTTTGCAGATTAATTTAGTCAACCAGCAGCAATCATCAGTCTCCCGGCTCCCACTAAGACCGAGCACAGTGGACTGGGAGGAGTCTGCACTGGGCAGCTCACGAATGCTGGGACAAGGCAGACTTCATTGACTTCTGTCAGACAGCAGCTTTGAACAGCAACTTGAAATTGCAATGCGTCAGTTTGTTGCATCCGCATTATCTATGCCAAGAAACTTGCTATCACAGAATGATGACAAGTAAAATCTGAAATGGCGGTGTTTCAGAGCAACAGGAAGCGCAGGTGTTGTTTAGAACAAGTGTATCAGTATCTGATCAGGTAGATCGCGTTGCATTCAAAAAAAATTTTTTTAAACGTTAGTCTATCATATATCCTCCCTATGGCATTTGCCACTTGATTGACATACAGGGTGGCCAGTCTGAGATCTCTTCTCTTTTAACACACTGGTCATCCCACTTGCACCCATATAATCAGATTGTGATTCAGACTACGGATGCCATGAATGTAATTACATCGATCTTCATGCTGTCAAATTAACAAAGCACACTCCGTGGCTTTGCCTCTGACGCTGACGTGCAGTGAGTGTGTGCGCCTGATGAACCCAGAATTAGGGCGAAACACGTGTCGTGTACTCTTTGCATTATTTGACAGTAAAACTATGCAATATATATAGGATTTTTAATGTAGGTAGATCATTTCGACCTGGTCATTTTAAAAGTAGCTCGCAAGCCGAAAAACTGTGGGCGCCCCTGAACTAGATACATGTACTTCTATGACAGCATAAATTGCTTGTAGACGAGGTTACTCTTTTATTGGTGTCAACATATTGCAGTAGTTTTATTAAAAATAAGTGTTGGTTGTTCTAAAACCGTTCAAATGTGAGATGCCCGTGCACTGTGTCATCCCCGGGAGCCCGGGATTCATTCCCGGGAATGGATAAACCCGTCCAGGAATGGATTCCCTACACTGTATATATTGTGCCATACAGTTTGTGACTGTGAAAAGTAGGATGGCATTGAGGACCTGACACATGTATGCTAAGAGCACTTGAGTTGGGGCTTCACCTTTGGGCTCCTGTTGTACTTTGTGCCTCTTGCTGTTCTTCTCGCTCACCTTTTTGTGGGTTGTTTCTCTCTTAACTCCTCCGGTAAGAATCTAACAGTCTGTTGTTTTGCCCCTCTAGTGTGGAACCGGATCATCAGGAGAGGGGCCTGCTGTACACGTGGAGAGGATACTCCTGTTCGGTGACCCCGCAGAGGGTCCTGGGGCTTGGCTCCAAACCTGTCTTACAAGCTTCTCTCGGTGTTCAACATGGAGTGCTGCTAACTGAAGGTAAGGAGGAGGGCACGTCACCCTGTACTGAGGGAGGCTGGTTTGTTTACCAGCATGAAGGGCAATATTTAAGTATAATGTAACAGTCTTGCTGTCAAACCAGTAGCCCTCTCTCCTCTTATGATGGAATGCATTGAGATACTGGTGCAGGGTCATATTAAATGTCACATTCCAGATAGCCGGGTGGACTTCCTCCAGTTTTGACATCATCACAGCAAGTCTACAAACGATGCCATATCCCTTGCACTTCATACCATCCTGGCACACCTGAGTAATACAAACACTATGCTCGAGTCCTGTTCACAGACCACAGCTCACATGTTTGGTTCAGCAAAGCTGGCCACCCAGCTCTTAGACTTGGGAATTTGTGCCAGTGTCTGTGGTAGGATTCTGGACTTTCTAACTGGCAGGTCCCAACATGTGTCAACTGGTAACATCACTTTCTCCACAGTGCTGTTTAGCACAGATACTTCCAAAGGTTGTTTGCTGGACCCCTGATATGATCGTTGCCTGTCCCCACTCCCGTTCCTTAATAAAATTGTCTGACACCCCAACTCTCACAGGCCTGATTATCAACAATGATGCTTTATGATAAAGTGGTGCCAAAAACTAAGCATCTGGGTGTCCAGTCGCAGCCTATTGTTTAGAGAATGAGAAGTGTTGGGTTTCACAAAGTTTGCTGCTTCAGTGTTTTTAGATATTTTTGTCAGATGTTCATCTGGTACACTGAAGTAGAATTACAAGCAGTTCAAAGGCTTTTATTGACAATGGCATGAAGTTTACGTGGTGCAGAGTCCATACTTGCTGTGTTGGCCCTTCTTTCTTTTTCAAGACCTCTGCAGTTCACCCTGGCAGGCTGTCTGTCAATCAACTTCTGGGCCAAATCCTTACTGATGGCAGCCCATTCTTGCATAATCAGAATGGGTGGGTTTTTGATTGTCTACCCGCCTCTTGAAGGCTGACCACAAGCTCTCAATGGGATTAAAGGTCTGGGGAGTTTCATGGCCATCGACCCAAAATTTCAATGTTTTGTCCCCCAAGCCACTCAGTTCTCACTTTTGCCTTATGGCTTGGTGCTCCATCATGTTGGTCACCAAGCTGTTCTTGGATGGTTGGGAGAAGTTGCTCTCAGAGGATGTTTTGGTCCCATTCTTTATTCATGGCTGTGTTCTCAGGCCAAATTGTGAGTGAGCCCACTCCATTGGCTGAGAAGCAACCCCACATGACAGGAATGGTCTCAGGATGCTTTACTGTTGGCATGACACAGGAGTGATGGTAGCGCTGCTCACCTTTTCTTTTCTCTGGATGCCCCAAACAATCAGCAATGGGATTCATCAGAGAAAATGACAAGTCCAATCCCAGTACCTTTTGCGGAATTCCATTCTGTCCCTGATGACTTCTTTGCTGCCCTTCTTGACACCCACCAGGCCATCCTCCAAAAGTATTTGCCTCACTTCCACCTGCCTGCTGCCATTCCTGAGCAAGCTCTGCATTGGTGGTGCCCCATTCCTGAGCAATGAATAAAGAATGGCACCAAAACAACCTCCGAGAACAGAACCATCCAAGAACAGTTTGGTGACCAACATGATGGTGCACCAGGCCAAAAGGCAAAAGTGAGAACTGAGTGGCTCGGGGAACAAGACATCAACATTTGGGGTCCGTGGCCAGGAAACTCCCCAGACCTTCATCCCATTGAGAACTAGTGGCAGGTGGACAAACCAAAACCCACCAATTCAGACAAACTCCAAACATTGATTTAGCTAGAATGGGCTGCCATCAGTCAGGATTTGGCCCAGAAGTTGCTCTCTGAGGATGGTTTGGTACCGAATTGCAGAGGTCTTGAAAAAGAAAGAAGGGCCAACACTGCAGATGTGGACTCTTTGCATACACAATTAAAGGCTTTAAAACTAACTTCTGAACTGCTTGTAATTCTACTTTAGTATACCATAGAAACATCTGACAAAAAGATCTAGAAACACTGAAGCAGCAAACCTTGGGAAAACCGACACTTGGGTCAGTCTCCAAACTTTTGGCCACGACTATAGATTGCTGGAATCAGGAGAGATCCATGGCACAAAACCTCATCCAGGAGGCTCATCAATGCATTGACAATGAAGCCCAGCTATTTTCCTTCACACTCTCCACCGTCTACAGGTGGACAATGGAGGTCATCCTCACTGGCTCTGGTACATCCTGGTGTGGAAAGCCCTCAATTCAAGATCGGGGTGGAGGGGACACTGCAGAGACCACACAGAATATTACTGTGACTGAACTCCCTAACGTTGGGGATATACTGTACAGAACTGTTAAAATGGTTTTGGCTGTCTTGCATGTTCATTTTTCTCCCTGCACTTTTCTGAATGATGAGTGCAAATCCCATTAGTGTCACAATGCAGGCCAAAGAAACTCAAAAAGAGTTGTGCATATTGCCACATGCTTCCTTTGTATACATGTGGGTGAAATACTCTTGTGACTGCACAGGTTCCTGTACAAAGTGTTTGTGTACTGGAAGCTTTGCATCTGCTTGACAATCTTCTGTTATTACTGTCAGGGTTGTGGTGTTTTAGCTCTAAGCATGGTGCATATGTGTATGTGACTAAAACCAAAACCTGCAAACAACACCAAAGCAAAGCCAGCGTGGCACCATCCGCCAGTCCAATGTCACGAAAGACCTGCTCCACAATGTTCTTCTACTCACAAGCAAAATGCACATCCTATTCATTACAATATTAATAAAAAGCCTAAGACGTGCACACTGAAAAAGGTTTTAAGGCCTAAAAGTCTAAGAAGAAGAGCGAGGTAATTTTAAAATCCCTGGCACACAAATAACAAACTGTTAATGGATAGGTTTGGTATTTGTCAAGTTGAAGTTACAGTTAGGTCCATAAATATTTGGACAGAGACAACTTTTTTCTCATTTTGTTCTGCACATCACCACAATGAATTTTAAATGAAACAACTCAGATGACGTTGAAGTGCAGACTTTCAGCTTTAATTTAAAGTGGGCTGAACAAAACAATTGCATAAAAATGTGAGGCAACTAAAGCATTTTTTGAACACAATCCCTTCATTTCAGGGGCTCAAAAGTAATTGGACAATTGACTCAAAGGCTATTTCATGGGCAGGTGTGTTCAAGTCCGTCGTTATGTCTTATCAATTAAGCAGATAAAAGGCCTGGAGTTGATCTGAGGTGTGGTGCTTGCATGTGGAAGATTTTGCTGTGAACAGACAACATGCGGTCAAAGGAGCTCTCCATGCAGGTGACAGAAGCCATCCTTAAACTACGAAAACAGAAAAAACCCATCGGAGAAATTCTACAATATTACGAGTGGCAAAATCTACAGTTTGGTACATCCTGAGAAAGAAAGCAAGCACTGGTGAAGTCAGCAACGCAAAAAGACCTGGACATCCACGGAAGACAACAGTGGTGGATGATAGCAGAATCATTTCCATGGTGAAGAGAAACCCCTTCACAACAGCCCACTGAGTTAACAACACTCTCCAGGGCTTGGTCGGTATCGATATCCAAGTCTACCATAAAAGAAGACTGCATGACAGTAAATCCAGAGGGTGCACTGCAAGGAGGCAGCCACTCATAAGCCTCAAGAATAGAAAGGCTAGATTGGACTTTGCTAAAGAACATCTAAAAAAGCCAGCAGAGTTCTGGACAAACATTCTTTGGACAGATGAATCCAAGATCAACCTCTACCAGAATGATGAAGCAAGAAAAAAGGATGGAGAAGGCGTGGAGCAGCTGATTATCCAAAGCATAGCACAGCACATCATCTGTAAAACACGGTGGAGTCAGGCAGTGTGATGGCTGCCAGTGACACTGGGACACTAGTGTTTATTGATGATGTGACACAGGACAGAAGCAGCCGAATGAATTCTGAGGTGTTCAGAGACATACTGTCTGCTCAAATCCAGCTAAATGACGTCAAATTGATTCATGATACAGATGGACAATGACCCAAAACATACAGCCAAAGCAACCCAGGAGTTTATTAAAGCAAAGAAGTGGCCAAGTCAGTCACCTGATCTTAACCCAATTGAGCAGGCATTTCACTTGTTGAAGACTAAACTTCGGACAGAAAGGCCCACAAACAAACAGCAACTGAAAGTAAAGGCCTGGCAGAGCATTCAAAAGGAGGAAACCCAGCATCTGGTGATGTCAATGAGTTCAAGACTTCAGGCTGGCATTGCCAGCAAAGGGTTTTCAACCAAGTGTTAGAAATGAACATTTTATTTCCAGTTATTTAATTTGTCCAATTACTTTTGAGCCCCTGAAATGAAGGGATTGTGTTAAAAAATACTTTAGTTGCCTCACATTTTTATGCAATCGTTTTGTTCAACCCACTGAATTAAAGCTGAAAGTCTGCACTTCAACTGCATCGGAGTTGTTTCATTTCAAATTCATTGTGGTGATGTACAGAAGCAAAATTTGAAAAATAGTTGTCTCTGTCCAAATATTTATGAACCTAACTGTATTTCTTCACATTCATTAGAACGTCAGAACAGTCTGGACAAGAACAGGCCATTCAGCCCAACAATCCAGTTAATTCTTCGAGTTTTGAAAATCCCTAAAGTCCTACTGTCCACCTCACTACTTGGTCACTTATTCCAAGTGTCTGTGGTTCTCAGTGTAAAGAAACACTTCCTAATATTTGTGTGAAATTTCCCCTTCACAAGCTTCCAACTGTGTGTCCCCGTGTTCTTGATGAACTCATTTTAATGTCACCGTCTCGATCCACTGCACTAATTCCCTTCATGAGTTTAAACACTTCAGTCAGGTCTCCTCTTAGTCTCATTTTGCCTAAACTGTAAAGGCTCTGCTCTTTTAATCTTTCCTCATAATTCAACCCCTGTAGCCCTGAATCAGCCTCGTCGCTCTTCTCTGGACCTTCTGTAGTGCTGCTATGTCCTTTTTGTAGCCTGGAGACCAAACCTGCACACAGGACTCCAGATGAGGCCTCACCAGTGTGTTATAAAGCTTGAACTGGTATATACTCATTTCCACTTGAAATTGTGTTCTAAAGTGAAGCATATTTTATAAATTAAAAAAAAAAAATACCTAGCCTGCTCATGCATTTTATAAAGAGGCTAATAAATAATAGGGAATCCGGGAATGAAACTGCTATAATTCCCAGGAAACCGGGAACAGCCAAGCTCGCATATATAGCGTATAAAAGTGTAAAAATCGATCAAGAAATAACAGAGTTATAGTTGAAAATAATTAAGTGGCACAGTTTTTTGGCCCACGGTGTAGTGTGTTGCCGATTAATTCAGTCAACAACAGACCAGCAGCTAAGACTGAGCACAGTGGACTGGGAGGAGTCTGCACTGGGCAGCTCACGAATGCCGGGACAGGACAGACTTCACTGACGCCTGTCAGACAACAGCTTTGAACAGCAACTTGAAATTGCAACGTGTCAGTTTGTTGCATCCACATTATCTGTGCCAAGAAACTTGCCATCACAGAATGATGACAGGAAACTGGATGCATCAGTAAAAGCTGAAATGGCGGTGTTTGAGAGCAACAGGAAGCGTAGTATCAGTATCTGATGACTGTGCCGCCTACTTCAGTGGAGGCAGAGAGTGCGCTTTCTCAGCGGTTGGCGTACTCTGCACAAAGGTGCGCTCTCGCCTGGATGACCACACGCTGGACACGTTGTGCTTTCTACACTCTTATCGCAACTAACTAGATACATGTACGTATATGACAGCTTGACTGCTTTTAGATGAGGTTAGTCTTTTATTGGTGTCAACATATTGCAGTAGTTTTATTAAAAATAAGTGTCTGTCATTCTAAAACCGTTCATATGTGAGATGCCCATGCACTGTGTAATCCCCGGGAGCCCGGGATTCCCGAATTCCCAGGAATTGATAAACCCGTCCGGGAATGGATTCCCTAATAGATAACCGGGGTCCCAATGTGAACTTCTTCATCTTTCGGCTGCTCCCATTAGGGGTTGCCACAGTGGATCATTTTCTTCCATATCTTTCTGTCCTCGTCATCTTGTTCTGTTACACTCATGACCAGCATGTCTTCTCTCACCACATCCATAAACCTTCTCTTAGGCCTTTCTCTTGTCCTCTTTCCTAGCAGCTCTATCCTTAGCACCCTTCTCTCTCCTCTGCACATGTCCAAACCAACGCCATCTCGCCTCTCTGACTTTGTCTCCCAACCGTCCCAACCTGAGCTGACCCTCTAATGTCCTCATTTCTAATCCTGTCCATCCTCATCACTCCCAATGCAAATCTTAGTATCTTAGCACATTGGGGTTCCATTGTGAACAAAGGCCTTAAAACCTACCAAAAACATTCACTTTGAAGTAGCAAGGCCTTTGATTTATGAAAGCTTGTCTTCCACGTTTCTGAGACATGCTTGTGACAGCAAAAGTAAACTGGAAGCAATTCATTTTATCACAGATTCTTGTTCTTGTTTTCTCAAGGATACGTTTCATGCTGTTAATGCAGCAACTTTCAATGTCCCGTGTTAAGCAAAATGCGGAAATCCCTAGGCCTACGTTGTGGTAACCCAAGGTGCACGTCAGTTGTGCGGATCAACTGCTGACATTCCACCCTCTCATGCACAAGAAATAGAAAAAAAATATCACAAGAAACACGCGAATTCTGGCCGGTTGTGACGGTGGGCTTTGTTTTGGTGACCTGTGCCCCTGGTCCGCTCTGCGTTTGTGCCTTGAGCATGGAAAAGGCGCTATACACAGTAAATAAAATGCATTATTATTATTAATTGTGTCTAAGCATGTCTGTGATAATGTGGGCTCTCGCTCCAGGCTCCCATCTCCTTTTTAGGAGCTCTTGAACCCGACACCGTCGGTAATGTCACCGGATGAGCTGATCAGTGAGGACACAACGAAACAAGGGGATGGTGCAAAAAGGTGCAAAGTGCTTTTATTTCAAAACAGTCAAAACAAAGTGTTCAGATAAGTAGTGCAGAGCTTCAAATGTTATGAAATAAATAAATAATCCATTAAAAAGGTAAAAATCACAGGCGTTAAAAACAAGGCTAAAACGAGATTAAAATCTTTCTGACAACATTGGAGTCACACCAGCCAAGCTCTGCTCCTTCCAAGGTCTATTCAGCGGGAGAGACTTCATCCACCGCGGTCCTCACATTACAGACCACCGTCATGGCTGCCTCCACCGGCATCTGCCTGACCGCTCAGGGGGCGGTTGTCCTCTCGTCTTCCTTCTCGCACTCTAAGTCGTCCCTCGGATCCCTAGGGTGAACTTTTCACACTCTTGTATTAACTCAGTGGGCACAATCCTGTCCCACGAGCGCCGATCACTCGCTCCATCTGGGACCCCTGAGCACACTGACCTCTCTCTTTCACAGTGGGCTGGCTCGCCCACTCTCCTTCCCCAATGCTGCTCTCTCGCTCTCCGCCTCTTCCTTTCTTTTGCCTTCCGCCTCGCGCTTCTCCTATTTATTACGGGGGCATGGCTCAGGTGTGGCGATTAGCAGCTCTCGGCTTCAGTTACGCATGTGGATGATTCCTTACCTGTGCACTTAAGCGAGGAAACGCCCGCCTCACGCAGCGTCCAGGAACCGCTGCGCCCTCTTTAAGCCACGAGTCAGATGATTAATTATTTAAAAACTGCCCTTTTATTCTGAGCCGTGGACTTGCTATACCACAATGTCACACAATGGACGGGCACTAAATCGGCATCACTACAGTAAGTGGTCTATCAACAGAACTCTCCTGCTTTGATTTACAAAATGTTTTTAAGATTTTTAACCCGTTTTTCTGGGGGCAAACGTAACGCTAAGGAGGTTCAAGGATACGTTTGGAGTTATTTCTTCACAATCATGGTGTGTATTAATTTGCTATATTTTTTTAAGAACAAATTTCTTCCATTTTGTCCCAGGGCTGAATATTTTCCCCAAAAACTCACTTTTCACACAAAGCAATGGTTTAAAAAAATAAACCGCCATAAAATACTTACTCATGGCAAATGTCACTCTGTGTTCTGATCCATGAGCCCCTACAGCATGTAAATCCCCCCTATTATTACATCCCCGTTTGTCTCATCACTCATAAGCTGAAAGGCAGTTGAGTAGTTGAGTGACGCCAATCTGTAGTGTCCACTAGCACGCCACATCATTTGGTGAAGTCCAGTAGCCAGCTTGTCTCGCACGGATCGATGTCTGTGTCGTCGCCTGAGTCGCGTCAGCACCACGACCAACTGGGGGACCGATCAGTTTTCGATCTCTAGACCAACTTGCATCAAAATTGCAGTTTGATAAGTCAGAGTTTCAGTGATAACACAATAAATTATATGCACAGAGGGTGGCATGGTGGCGCAGTGGTAGCACTGCTGCCTCGCAGTAAGGAGACCAGGGTTCACTTCCCAGGTCCTCCCTACATGGAGTTTGCATGTTCTCCCCGTGTCGGCGTGGGTTTCCTCCCACAGTCCAAAGACTTGCAGGTTAGGTGCATTGGCGGTCCTAATTTGTCCCTAGTGTGTGTGTGTGTGCCCTGCGGTGTGCTGGCGCCCTGCGCAGGGATTTGTTCCTGTCTTTCACCCTGTGCTGGCTGGGATTGGCTCCAGCAGACCCCCGTGACCCTGTGTTTAGATATAGCGGGTTAGGTAATGACTGACTGCATATACAATCAGAGTATTTAGTGTTGTGCTTTCGCCTCACTCTCTCGATATCGATGGCATTCTAGACGTTGTGTGCTCCATGCCACTCGCACACATGTGGTGATTCAACGTCAAGTTAACAAGTCTAACAGTCCTCCTTGCAAAGAGGGTCTACTTGTAACGTAAGGGTGAGGTTTATCGACGTTTACAGCTTTTATCACCCTCAACCCCTTAAGTCGACATCCGCCATAAAAGAGTTAAAGTTGAGCTGAAGGGGCAGAAGTCCAAAGTGAAAACAAAAGCCTTAAAACTTACGGATATACGTCCACTTTGAGGCAGCAAAGGATTTGATTTAAGAGAATGTGCTTTCCACATTTGACCACAAAAGTAAACTGGACGTAATAAGTTAAATCAACTGGGATCCGGGCAGCATTGGGCACCTGGATAAGTGACGTGTTCTTTGATTAACACTGTTGGGGATGAGTACCAGCCACTGTGTGGCACCTCGGTTCTGTTTGTTCTGATGTAATGTTCTCCACAGATGACGCTTTTGAGAGGGTTTATAATTGAAAACCATTTGAGATGGGACCTAACTGTGCTACAGTCACATACATAAGCACAAATGATCAATGACATCCTACTGTCACACATGTGTGACTAGGGGACAGTCAAACGGCCTGATCGCACGTGAAACCACGAGAAACAGGAATTCGGAATATGCCACTAATGCTGTCTTTTCCTTTACACTCACAGAAAAATGACAGAATAAAAATCCTTACTAAAAGAAACTGCTCCGGTCTGCCCTGAAGAGTAATCTCCATATCGCTCCATCGATTCATTGCACTTTCCGACCCGTCTCTAACCCCGTTGGTTCATTTCCTGCTGTCATTAAGCCATCTCCATAAACGCTCCGAGATACCATACAGTGTTGTCAAATGTGTATGTTTTGTGCTACTTTTGACTGTCCTAACTGGAACTGGAACCCCCGGCCAGTATATGGGGAGGCTCCCCAATCTTTACCTGTCTTGTGTGCTTTGATTTATTACATCTACAAACCTCATCCTTCTCTGTTCTGTTTCTCTCTTGGTGCCACCATTTTACTTCCAAGAAGTTTTCCTGCCCATGGAAGGACTCCTGAGCCCCACACTCCATGTCTTCCAGTTTTGCCTTTTTCTTGACGTTGTTCTCCTTTCTTTGCAGGAGGTGAAGTGTACAGCTTTGGTGAGTTGCCATGGAGACAGCCCACCGGAAGCGGCCCTGCTCTCCCGGTCCTCGAAGAAGCTCTTCTTGGAAAGCGCATTGTGGCTGTCGCTGCCGGAAGCTTTCACAGTGGAGCCGTCTCCGACGATGGCATTGTGTTCATGTGGGGGGAGAACTCCTCCGGCCAGTGTGGGGTGGCTGACAAACGTTTTGTCCCCAGGCCCTTCGCCATGACTATTGCCGACCCCGAGAGCAGCCCACCTCAGTTGATAAAGATGGTGAGCCTGGCCTGTGGAGAACAGCACACCCTGGCTCTGTCTGCTCGTGGCGATGTCTGGGCCTGGGGCAGTGGCTGCCAGCTTGGCCTGGTCACTAGTAGCTTCCCAGTTTTCATGCCCCAGAGAGTTGAGCACTTGGCGGGCCGGCGTGTACTTCAGGTGGCTTGTGGGGCCTTTCACAGCTTAGCTTTGGTTCAGCGACTCCCTCCTCAGGAAGCCAGGCCAGCCCCAGACAAGTGCAATCACTGTAATCAGTTGCTAATCACCATGACTGACAAAGAGGACCACGTCATCATCTCGGACAGCCATTACTGCCCGCTGGGAGTGGAGCTGAGCGGGTCAGAGTCCAGACAGGGGTCACCGGTTCTGAAGCTCAGGAGTTCTCCATCAGAGGCTTCTTTGAGCAGCAATGAGATGGAGACTCTTCGCCTCGACAGTCTGTCTCTCTCGAGCATTGGAGCCAAATCTGACAATGGCATTGGTGCCGCTGCCCACCAAATGGCCTCTGAAGCACATGATGAGCAGCCTCTGGACAACAACACTGGCATCTCTGGTGTCGACCTGGCCCTGCATAGCTCCCTGGACTCCAGTGAGGAGGCCGTCCAGGACAACCTCAAGATGACTTCAGTTCACCCAGCAGCTGAGCAGATGGATGAGGGAAAAGGTGCCCCCTTTGTCAAGGTACGGATGTTTCTTATAATGCCAGTACCTAGTGCTCAGAATAAAGTCATAGGGACTTCGTTGGCACAGCCATGTCCACTCGTAACCAGCCAAACGGGTGCCTGCAAATAAAAGCAGCCATTGGAATCTTGAAGGAGTTGTGTCTGTGCGGGAGGTCTTTGGTTGGGGGTCCAAGAGAGCTCATTTAATTGGCAGGGTAGAATTAGTAAATATGAAATTTACAAGAAGAATTGAAATCGCCGTAAAAGTAACGTAACCACCATTCATCCATGCCACTCAGACGGCTCACATGGTTGTGTGGCTGCCCGCGGTATCAGAGTGCAGGAGCTTGTAGGGTCCCTGAGTACCCTTTGTGTATATGGGGCCTTCTGCCAAATCTGGGAGGTGCCAAGTTTGGAAGTGACCTTTGTACCCTCCAAGCAGTGTGGGTGCAATGCCACCCAACTTTTTTTTTTTCCAGGTGCCACATGGCACTATTGAACGGTCATACACTGCCCCTCCCACGCTACAGTTTGTATGTGCCACACACTAGCGACTTCCAAAACTCCATGGGGGGGACCGTAAACCTCCCTGTGGTTGTGGTGTGTAAGAGGTTTGTATGGCTTGATACTCTTCAGGGGACCGACTAAAGTCCCTGTCCCCCAAATCAAACCACCTTTACCCCACCTCCAGTCTCTCGACTGATTGTAGGTGACAAACTGAAATAAAGTCTGCTGCCCGCCCTTACAGGAGCTGTGCCAGTCGGATGACACCTCATTGCTGAAGGTGGTGACGACTGATGTTTAATTGGTACAAGGCCTGGCCAGAATGTCTGCTGCCATATTGAGATTCACCTCTGGGTGCCCTCACCTGGCACTGTGAGCTCCTGGGTGCACCCTGTGAGTGCACAGGATAATAACAAGCAATGGCACGGGACTGCAAGGGGGTCAGTGGGTTGTGCTGAGATTGTAGGGTCTGTCACAGCTGGGTGTTATGGGTGACTGACTGACTGATTGTCTTCTTCATTTGAGGTCAAAGAGAAAGACGGTAGAGTTCAGGGTGGCACTCAGTAGCCTAATATTTGACTTCTCACTGCCCCTCCTTGACTGTTCCCTTGGCACCATGGCAGTGTGCTCCATGTAAATGGTGAGACCCCAGTGCCGTCTCTGAGTATGGACAGTAGAATGGTGGTGATGTAGTTACAGCGGTAATGAAAAGGCAGCATGCTGATGTTCTGTTGTGCCCATACGGTGCCCTGTCTAGAGCTGCTGGTATGGGTGGAAGCAGTGAGGCTTCTGGAGTCATTGAAACAAAGTGTAAAAAGTCGGAATCCAGCTTTAATATGTGCAGAGCTTTTATAGGCGACATTGTTCTGATTGACTGGTAATTATTCACTTATAGATTTATAAATTGCAGTGCACCCCCTCGTGTCATATAGGGCACAGCAAATGAAGAGGTGCACTAGGGATGAGGAATCAAGGGGCCCTCAGTCTACAGTTTGGGAGCCCGGGGGCCTGTGTTGAGAAATCTGAGACGTCAAGCTGCCTGTAGTGTGCAGTCCTGCTCCAGTAAGTTGGGAGAAGTCTGCCTCACGAAAACTCTCTGTCACACGTCACAAATCCAGTGCTAACTCTGTCATTTGTGAGTTTTTATCAGGCCAGTGAACTGGCCAGGCCAGCTCAGCTCAATGGAAAGACATGGAGGGTCGCGTGTTGGCAGTGGGCTTTTAGATTCTGCTAGAAAGACGCTGTGTAACACTCCTTGAAGAAAACCAACACTGGCGTGTCAGAGAGAAGTGAGATGTGCTCCCCGCTGAGGTGAATCAAGAGAAAAACAGACAATTGAGTTGAGCTTGTGTGTGTGTGTGTGCACGCGCGCGTTTGTATGGACACTTGTCCCTGTGCTTTTGTACCAGTGAAGGCTTTGTGCCACTTGCTCCATTCTGAAGTGACACGGGCCCCCATGTATGACGGACACACACCAAAGTGCAACCAGGCACTTCTCATTTAACTCCCAGCAATGTCACTGTCATTTGTCACCTTGAGTAAATCAAGTGAGGTGGCTTTCAGGAAGTGACAATGTGCATTGAGTGTGTCCAGCTCTCGTGCCTACATTGCAAATATAAATGTTTCACCATTTTTACATATCCGTATATACACCATACACAGTGCTGTGAAAAAGTATTTACTGTTTTTGTGCATTTTACACAATGCAGGATTAGAGTATGGCCCCCCGAGCGAACGCACAGTACTTTCTTTATTTGGTGATCAAAGTTCAGCCTTGTGAAAAAGTCATTGTCCCTGTGGTTCCAGAACAAGTCAAGTCAAATTGCAGCCTACAGTAGCACGACATTAACATTCACCAGGACCACCACGGTGCACTGTATACATAAACACAGCGTAAGTGCAAGGGTAAAATAGATCAATAAATCGAGAGTAAGTAAGTGAATAGATAGTAATAATCTGAAAGAGTTAAATAAATCTTAACAATTGATAATAAGAACAGCAGTAGTAACAGGTGCCCTGTATAAAGACAGACTGCTAGGAGCAGGTCTCAGGGCTAGGGGGGCAGCCAAGGGGTAGATGCTGTAGCAGAACCTGGCAGCACTGCTTTGGATTCTACAGAACCTTCTGCCAGATGGAGGTGGGAGGGTGCTCTGCTTTATAAAGATGGAGGACAGGGAGGTCCCAGACTTGAATCCACTTTTGTTTAATTGGGCTGCGCTCATTAGAAAAGAGGACGGTGAATGTCAGAAGTCTGAGTATCTAAATGAACAGAACTAGAAAAGAGTCGGGCAAAGGTACAGCACACGGGGCTGCCCTGGCATTCCATAACTGTTGGCATGTCTTAGTGGTGCACTGCAGCACAAATCTCATGACATCCCCTGCACTCCACCTTGTCGTGGTTTTGAATTCGGTTTAAGCCAAGTGACATTTGCAGCTGGCACGTCGGTGTGTGTGTTTTTTTTGTTTTTTTTATTATTATTAGTATGTTGCCCACTGAAGAGCAGATGGGGGGGCACTGCTGGTGCTGGGAGTTTTACTTCTTAAAGCTCCTGGGATTGAAGGCCTGCAGTCAGAGACTAGTTTGGCCAACTTGGACTCTGCCGACTCCACTGCTCTGCTGTAATGTGGCCAAAGGGGCTCGTCACCGGAGGTGTTCTCTAACAAGGTGCCCGTTTCTCTCCATTTCAGGCAGCTGCAGACCTCACAGGTGGCACTTCACTGTCTCCCCCGCTCACTGTTGCTGCCACCCTCAACAGTCTGGTGGTCTCGTGTGCATCTGCTGTGGGTGAGAAGGTGGCATCCACCTATGAGGCCCTATCCCTGAAGAAGGTGATGGGCTACCACTGCCAAGTGCTGCCCATTGAGATGGCCAAGGAGACCCGCGAGGAGCAGGTTCGTCTCGAGGAGTCCATGCAGGGCAAGAAGAGCTCGAGCCTTGGCGACATCCGGGAAGAGGAAGCGGAGGCCCTCAGCCGCAGACTTTCTCTGCCCGGCCTGCTTTCTCAAGGTGATTGCTGTGTTTTGATCGATGGGCACTGTTGGTAGCCCGTCCTTTGCTGCCAGTCTCACTATCCTACATTCACTTTGTGGCCACTTCATGCAATGCGAGCATATGGGAGCGCCAGCTGAAGCCTGTCTCATCTATATGACTAGGGGTCAGCAGAGACTTGGCACTGTGCCCTCTTATCTTTCTCATGGCAGGTGACTCTTCAAGATGCCCACCGCAGGACACCTCTCATTGATTGGTGGTAAACCCCCTGTTGCTTTTATACTTTTCCAGTTTCACCACGGCTCCTGCGGAAAGCCAGCAAGCCTCGTGTACGCCCAGTGCCACTTACCCCCACCATGGGCAATGAGAGTGATGCCCACCTGCCTTCCCTGCAAACAGAGGTCTGGAGCTGGGGCAGGGGCAAGGAGGGGCAGTTGGGACATGGCGATGTCCTACCGAGGTACGTGAATCAGGCGCCCGTAGTACCAGCTAGGCAGTCGCCGTTCCTTTTAGTGTGTGGGGTTCTGTGGGTTCCATTGAGCGGGTGCCATGATGTCTCCTTGCCCGTCTTTGTTGTGTCTCTGTGCAGATTGCAGCCCTTGTGCGTCAAGAGTCTAAGCAACAAGGAGGTGGTGCGGGTATCAGCCGGGGCACACCATTCTCTGGCACTCACTGCCCAGTCCCAGGTAAGCTACAATGACTGGCTGTCCACCTTGGGTACCAGAAGCAGTGCCCCATGTTCACCCTGTACCCGTCTCTCCCATCTTTTAGGTGTTTTCCTGGGGCAGTAACGTCTCCGGCCAGCTCGGGCACATGGAGCCTTTTAGTAGCATCCCTCGACCCGCCAAGGTAGGTGATGTCAAGGGGACCGATCATGTGTCACCCTGCTGTGGCCCTCCTTTTAACCCCAGGTCCTCTCTGTGCCCCCAGATGGCTGACGGGCTGCGGGTTTGGGATGTGGCAGCAGGACAGCAGCATACTCTCTTCCTGGCTGATGGTGAGCTGCACCAGCCCATCCTCTATTACAGCGGCAAGCAAGTTGCAGAGGTGGACGGCGGCCCGCACGGTGACGTCAGCTATACCCAGCAGCCCGTGCTTCTGCCCTTCTGCATCAGCGTGAGTACAAGTGCTGGCCCGGGCATCCTGTTATGACTGGCAGAGGTGGGAGTGGGGTGCTCGGCCAGAGGTCTGGCCAACAGGGAGGTTTCAGGCCAGCTGTGGCTTATTTAGTTTGGTGTTTCAGTGGCCAAACTGCTTGACCAAAGGGGGATGCTTAAATTGTAGGAAGGTGGTGCCCAACTTGTTTGCTGCCTGCCGAGGGAGGGCATTGGGGGTCTGTGGCTGCTTCTAAAGTGTCTGCTGGTGACGTGTGACCCACGGGTCCTGACCTGTTTGTGTGGCTGTCACGGAAACCAATTGACTGTGTACCCCTCTGCCTGCTCTTTCAGCTGGGCTATGTAAGCAGCGTCTTTGCCGGAGGGAACAGCTGCCTAGTGCTGGCAGACCAGAATATCATGGGCTACGTGGCAAGCATACATGAGCTGGCATCCACGGAGAGAAAGTTTTACAGCCGGCTGAGCAACGTCAAGTCTCAGATCCTGCGCCCTCTGCTGGGTGTCGGTATGCACTCCTTAGTTCTTGCTGAAAAGGGAGCTACATAGTGATGGCTTGGCTCATAATGTTGTCTCTTCTCTTCCCTAGACAATCTGTGTGCCAGCCTGGGCACAGCATCCACCCTTCTGCTGCAGACCATGGGCAGCCGCTTCAGCCGACTCTGTTACCTCACTGGTCAGCACGCAACCTCTCTCAACGCCTTCCTGCGTGGCAGCAAAGACGTCAAAAATCTGGTGATGGTGGAGTACTCGACGTTCTTCCTGGACACATACAAAGAGTGGGTATCTTTGCCAACCCCCAGAGGCTGGAAGGGGCAGCTCCCTCTTTTGTGTCCTCCCGTTACAGCCTGAATTGGGACTCATTTAGGATGTTTCTTTCATTGTTGGGGGGTATGTGGTGTCCAAAAGTGCCTCCACGCCCGCTCTTACCCCCTATGAGCCTTTCTTTCTGCCAGGCTCCTCCTCTCAGCTGCCACTTTCTGTCTTTCATTGCAGGTATTGCAAGACGGTGGGCAACTTCCTGGTGATGGGGGGTTTCCAGGCGCTGGCCAAGCCCTCTCTGTGAGTCTCTCCTCTGTTGTCTACCAGAGTGACTAGTATGTGGCGCTGCCTCTCCCTGTCAGGTGCTCGCCACCTTCAGGTAATGTCATTTGCTTTTCTGGCTTGCAGTGATTTTTTTGGGAAAAGCCCAGAGCTGCTGCAGAGGCTGTCGGAGACCAACGACGAGGGAGCCCCACTGGCGGACCTGCTGGCCACCCTCTTCTACCTGCCGGTCAGGCACCTGCACGACTATGGCACGATCCTCTTGAAACTGGCCACCTGCTTCGAAGTGGTAAGTGGCACATTGGCTGCCACCGGCCCAATCAGTGTGGTGGCACCACTCAAGCTCCCCTTCCTCTTCCACACAGAGTTCCACCGAATACCAGAAGCTTCAGGATGGGAGCACCAAGTATGAAGCTCTTGCCATCCACCTGAAGAGGAAGAGGAAGGAAGCGGAGTACACGTTCAACTTCTGGAGGACCTTCCCAGGCAAGATGACAGTGCGTACCTCACCGATGGCTGGCCTAAGGTCAGCACCGTGCACCTTGCCCAATGTCTACCACCTTGGTGGACTGCCATTTGGCCACTGTATCTGTCTTGTCTGTGCATCTGTCACTGTGGCTGGCTGGCTGTCTGTCTGTCTGCTGCATGCGACACACTGGGGCTCCTTTTTGGGATGACATCCTGCTGCTTGATGGGGGGCAGACACAAAAGTAGCCAGAGATGCAGTCACATTGGGCTAGTGGGTCCAAAATTGGAGTGCAGTCCTCTGGCCACTGCTGCTCCTCATGTAACACTGAAATTAGTCCCATTGTACTGTGGTCTGTCCACCCCAGTTTACTCTAGTGATTGAGTGACCCATGTGGTTCGCCTTAAGACTCCCATTGGTCAGCTTAGCAGCACCTGAGGACACCCGTAAAGGGGTGGCCACTTTGGGCAGGGTCAGTGTCTCCTCGTAGATGACCGGTATAGCCCTTTAGGCCCCTGGGAAATGCCACCTGTGCATCATTGTCATGTATGGCTGGTGTAACTCCCTAAACCAGTGGTATTACTACCAGTCAACCCAACACGTAGTGCCTTAAACCTTTGTGATGCCCTCCGACCTGAGTTGAGTCAGCTCAGATGTGCACATTTAGGCCTCTGTGTGTGCCCCCGCATTATGTGTGAAAGTCCCAACTGCCAACCCTCCACCAGGTGCCAAGCCAGTGTAGTGCCTTATGTGAATGCCCTCTGTGAGGCCTGTGTATATTGACTTACAAGTTGTGTTAATTCACCCAGCCATGTCAGTCCAATATAGCGCCTTATGCTTCTCTGAATGCCCTCCCACCCTGTGATACTTTTTTGGGCCCCTGAAGCACCTTAGGCCTCTGTGAGTAATTCCCACTCAATATTGGATTAGACAAAGTGCCTAAGACCTGTGTGAATTTAGCCCCCTCACACCTGTAGCACCCGTGTCTGGCCAGTATAGCGCCTAAGACCCTTGGGAATGCCCCCCACACTGTGTCTGGCCAGTATAGCTCTCTAATTCGTGTGTTATGGCCACCTGTGCCCATGCCTGTCCACCATGTTGGTCCAGTCCTACACATTAGACTTGTATGAGCGCTCCCCCACAGTGATACCCATGTTGGGCCAGTATAGCACCCTCCACCTGTAACACCTGTGCTGGCCCAATATAGCGCCTTTGTTCTGAATGACCTCTCTTGTAACAGGACTCCCTGCGGAAGCCGGCGCGCCGCCTCATCTGCGAGAGCAGCAACAAGGCCCTGACGCTGCACAACGCCGGCCGCTTCTCTGTCAACTGGTTCATTCTGTTTAACGACGCCCTGGTCCACGCACAGGTAGGGACGCCAGTTTGGTTTTGTGGTTTGAGGTCCTCATGTCCGGTTTGACCCTTTGGCCTTGTCTGCCGTCCTGTCGAGGCCTTTGACTTATGGTAGGTGCTATAGTGGTCATTCGGTGTCTACAGGGGTCTTTTAAGTAAGCTGCAGCAGTGGTGAGAGCTAGCAGTCCTACGATGGCCCCCGAGCAGTTTCTCACCCTGCGCCTCAACAAGGTGAGTGAGTTGGCAGGAGCAAAGGAGGGATTGAGGACTGACCACAGACTGGACACTGACCATTCTTGGGGTTTTATTATCGTGACTAACTTAACCATTGAGGAGACTTCATGTGACCGTGATGGTATAGGGCTGCCCCAAGCACCACCAGTGTGCAGGGTCTTAGTCAGTGCAAGGATGGTATGAGGTGGGTAGGCCTGTGACTACCCCCTCCACTGGCTCACCAGACCTTGCTTTCCTCTTCTTTTTGTGTCTTAATGTCCTGTCCACTGCCTTGTTGAGACCCCAGAGTGTTTTGTCCACTTCTTTGCTAGTAGGGTGCATTTCTGAGTAGCCTTTGTCCTCTGATGTCTGTCATTGTCTTTTGCAGTTTTCAACTCACCATGTCTTCCCCCTGTCCACTCTCTGGGTGGAGCCCATCCCTGAAGAGGTCAGCGGCCTGTGAGTACCACTCACTGTCTTTTGGGGTACCTTGGTGGTGGGGGGTTTAAAGGAAAGTGTAATCAATTGAGAGTGAAAGTCAAACACCAGGGGGCGCCCTTCCCTGAAGGACAGTCATACAGTGCCCAGTTTTCCATGTGCTGGTGCCATGTCAAGGAGTCACACGTTAGAACTGCACCTTAGGAAGATGAGTGCCCCTGGTGGTCCAGCACATACAGATATTCTCAGGTAATGGTTAACGGTGCCACCTCAAAGATCTCATGCCCAGTCTTCGGTGTGCAGTTTGTATGTTCTCCCCGTGTCTGTGTAGGCTTTTGTTCCAGTGCCCTGGTTTTTTCCCCCAATTTCCTGAGATGTGCTGGTGAGTTTGGCTGGCATTTCCCATATGAACACAGTTGTGTGCGTGAGGGGTCAGAGGAGTTTGCTCAGGATGACCCCCCACCAGCTCAACCTCCCTGAGCACCTGTGGCACTTGAACCCAGGAACTTGAAACCACAGAACAACCCTGGAAGCCAGCGGGTCTTATAACTGCTAGGATGCTTGCATGAGGGCACTTCATGGCAGGGTGCCATTCTGTAGTGAGGCAGAGAGATAAAGAGCCTGAGGCACCTCTTTCTTGTCCTCACCACAGATTGGCACCCTGCCATGTTGTGTGGCCAGATGTCCACCTGGGGATGTTTTTACTTAATGTGACATCCAGTGGAGACCCTGACATTAATGACTGGCCAGTTGCCAATCTGTCCACTCTCTCTTGGACAGGTGTGGTCTGAAGATCACCACCCCAGAGGAGCAGTTCGTCCTGCAAGCAACATCCCCTGGGGAGAAGGTAGGTGACACTGTCCTGGAGAAGTTTGCTCCTCTTAATGGAGGCCCGATGCCCACTGACTCTTGTCATCTCCACACCTGTAGGCCAAGTGGCTGAGAGCCATCAACCAGGCAGTGGAGCAGGCCTTGATTGGCTGCCCGGATGAGCCTGTGCCCGGCCCAGGGGGTCTGTCTCGCCCCGAGCCACCCATGTCTAGATCTGCCAAATATACCTTCTACAAAGACAGCCGGCTAAAGGATGCCACGTATGAAGGCCGCTGGCTGACAGGCAAGCCTTATGGTCGGTGAGTGCCCGGAGACGGACCTGTCTGTCAGTGTGTGTCCCTCTCATGCCCTTCTCCTAATAGGGTCTGTTGTTCCACAGCGGAGTGCTGAAGTGGCCCGATGGGCGTGTTTACTCTGGAACGTTTAAGAATGGCCTGGAAGACGGGTGAGTGTCTTAGCCCCCCCTAAACCCACCCACTTGTCTCTGTGGTCCAAGCCTGATGTGTCCATCTCTTCCTGACAGCTTTGGAGACCTCATTGTCCCTAACAAGACGCTCATTAAGGATGACCACTACCGGGGACAATGGCGGGATGGCAAGATGCATGGATACGGAATATACAAGTAAGTTGAGCACCCTGTGTGACGGGAGCAGGTCAGTGGTGGACATGGTCAGTGTCACTACAGAGCCATGACCAAAGTGCCTCGTCTGACCCTGTGGTTGGGCCCACATAGTGGACAAGCTTAGCAGCCCTCCAGAGCATGTCCTAACATAACAGAAAGACCTTAAGAACGGACGGACAAGCTGCCCACTTGTCTCTGGTAGTGGACACACACAGTGACCCTACAAAGCCAAACTGTCTGGGCACCAAGATCCTAATGAGTCGTTCATGTGAGTGGACACGTCCACATGACCTCAGATGACCAAAGCAGATGACCGCCTGTCCCTTGTGTGCAGGTACAGCACCGGCGAGGTGTATGAGGGCTCGTTTCAGGAGAACATGCGCCACGGCCATGGGATTCTGCGCAGTGGAAAGCTGACCTCCTCCTCGCCCAGTATGTTCATCGGTCAGTGGGTGCAAGACAAGAAGACCGGCTATGGCGTTTTTGATGACATAACAAGGTCAGTGTCCAGTTCATATTTTATTGTGTCCTGCAGTTGGACATGAAGGAGGACGGTGCCCCACGTTGGAGAGACTTGCCGAATGGTCATTTATGTCCCTGTGACTGACCGCCTGCTTGCCTGCTGAGCAGATCTCGGGTCAGGGCCTACGCTGAATTCTCACTTTTGATTCTTTCTTCTTGAGTAGGGGCGAGAAGTACATGGGCACCTGGCAGGAGGATGTGCGGCATGGCATTGGGGTCGTGGTCACTCAGTTTGGACTGTACTATGAGGGCGCCTTCAGTGGCAACAAGATGATGGTAAGGGCTGGCATCAGTAGTGGGGTGGGTGTGGTAGCCAAGCAGCATCCTGATGAGGGTCCATCTTAACAGGGACACGGGCTTCTGCTCTCCGAAGATGACACCAGCTACAGGGGTGACTTTCAGGACGACTGGACACTGAGTGGAAAGGTGAGTCGGGGGGTTCTGGTCAGCTTTCAGGTGTGGACATGGCAATGAGACACAAACCCATCCAGTGAGACTCTTTGTCCTCACAGGGGACGCTGACACTGCCCAATGGGGATTACTTGGAGGGGACCTTCAATGGAGAGTGGGGATCAGGCCTCAAGGTGGCTGGAACCTACTGCAAGCCCAGCGTCTATGAGGCTGACAAGGACAAGGGGGTCCATCCGTAAGTAACAGAGAGAGTTTGAGCTCTGGGTGGGACTGTGTGAATGAATGGCACCGTAAGATGGCAAGGGGTCTTGAACTTGGGCTGCTGGGTTACGTGGCAGCCTTCTTTGGGGCTGTGCTAATGGGGAACATCTCTCGTCTGTTGTTCTGGGCTCTCTCTCTTTCTCTATGCCAGCACCCCCCAAATACTGGCCCATTTCCCTCTCATCCTCCCTGAGACAGATGTGGAGACCTCAACTCTGGCTTCTGGATGTCACGGTGGTCTACTTTACCACTCACCTAAAAGAGAACTCCGTCGTCCATTCAGATTGCTTACTGTGTAATGCCCCATACATGGTGCCAGCCTCTACCCATCCCATGTCATTTGCACCTTGCCCTCTCATTTGCTTGAGCAAAGTCACCCATATGCCAACATACAGAAGGGAGAACTCCACAAGTCAATCAGACTTTTAACCCTTTTTTAGTGCCAGGGCTCTCTGTCTATGCTACTGGATGACATGCCAGCCTTTTCTGTGTTTGCCCTTCCCATGTTAGTCATCCCTCACGTGTCACTCATCCCTGCCATTCTCATGCTCGATGTCATCCCAGGGCCTTCACCACTCCATTAACCAATCAGATTTGTAACTGGGAGGGGCCTCGTGTGTATTGTGAAGTCTGCCTGCATAGACATATATAGACAGACGGCGCATTCACTGTGCTGCCCAGTCGACACGATACGTCATGCGAGTGGCAAAAGTGTCATTTAAACTAATACAGGTAGACGTGAAAACCGGGTATTCTGATGAAAAAACCATAACGTTTAAAACAGTATCGTTTACGTACAACAGATTTTGGTGAATCGTTTAAATGCAATTATTTATATCCATTTATACACTAATAATGACAATTATTAAATAATAATTATTATTATTAAATAACTCCTCCCATATAATTAACATTTCTCGGACTGCCTTCTTCCATCTCCGACACATTTCTAGACCTCGTCCTGTTCTTGCACAACACAGTACTGAAGTATCGTTTAATGCCCGAGTCACCTCACCTATAGATTACTGTAATGCTATTCTATCTGCCATCCCACACAAACGTATCCATCGCTTACAACTTCTTCAAATTCTGCTGCCAGGATGATAACCTGCTGCTCTAAATCCACTGGACATGTCACACCGATTCTCTCTCAACTTCACTACAGAATATGACACACAATCCCGCTCTCCACACCTCGCTGATCTCCTCCAGACTGGCACTCCTCTCCTCAGTCAGATCCTCACCTGCAGCTCGACTTTCTGTGCCACACGTCAGACTCGGTGCTATGGCAGCTCGAGTGTCTCTCCTGCTCCTCGACTCCTGAATTCTCTTACCTCTCATATCCGTCAGCTCGATTCAATAACACATTTTAAAACTGCCCTCAAAACTTCTCTTTTCAAACTGGCATACCAATTGTGAATTTTGCCCTGTTATTGCCAGTTCTCTTTGTTTGCTAATTATTGCTTTTTGATTTTTTTCATTCTCTTGTTTTAATTTTACTAATGTTGTTTAATTTTATTGTAAGGTGACCTTGAGTGCTAAGAAAGGCACCTATTAAATAAAATTTATTATTATTATTATTAATTATTGAGACGAGAACTTGACCAATGTCTGAAAGTCAAAATAGTAAGACAGCAACTGGCAGTCTGGTCTTTTAGTTACCAGTGAAATGATCCACTCAATGACAAAAAGAAACCGTTTTATTGTATACAAATTGGCTTAATAATTTCTGAAAACATTTCACTCATTCCTCTCTCAATCTCTCCGTCTCTCACACACACAATGTGGTTACTTAAATATATAAAGGATAGGATCTCAAATCCTTGAAACAGAACTGTCTTCCATAGCTTTTTCCGTGTGTTGCCACTCTGTAATTTGAGAGGATTCAGTCTGTCAATGTGGTGTAGCCTTAGTTTGTGAAGACATTAGCATAAAATGGTGGCTGTCAATTTCAAACTGTGTTTCCTCGATGTCTGAACCAATCTCAGCCTTAACAAACTGACTGATCAAAGATCCACTGACAGCTTGCCCGAATGTCGACTGTCGGGTAACACACTCAGCTACTTTGACCACCTTGACTGGACCCTCCGAAGGAATCATCAGACCTCCTTTGTTTTTTAATGAAAGCGAGTGGTAGCTTTGACCAGATGATGTTGGCACAGTATCTGTTACCAAACTAGCATGGCACACGTCACAGGACAGCTTTCTCAAAATCCCGTCTAAGGGCTACCTGACCTCCCACTGCTTCCTGAGGTGGATTTCTTTGGGAAACCTTCAAAGTTTGAGAAATGTTAACGGCTAACAACAATCTACATAGTGACTAAACACGTTTAGCCAAAATGTTGCTAAAGTTAAGATTATAAAACAGGATTTTCTAATGACCAAATATAACCAAAATAATTGTTCAGCCTTACCTATGAAATGTAATCCCCCTGTGATCTGGTTTGGAGCGTCCAGCGGTTTGTACAAGCCCGAGCAGCACATGTGTGAGACATCTTTATCCATCACTTCACTCCACAGCAGTGCCACTCACAATATGGCGGCAACATTGACGTACGATGCTGCTGCTCATGCACCGTCTAGTAATTCTGTCTGTGTCTGCCTCTGCTGCACTCGCCCTGTCCCTTTTAAGCCCCACCCCTTGATGAGACAGTGGCAGGGTGTTTGACCTCGGGCCATTGGGTGACTCAGCAGCCTGTCTTCACCACTCCATGAGCCAATCAGATTCATAACTGGGAGGGGCCGGGTCTGCCTCTGCCACATTCACTCCTCCCCTCTTGGTCACCACCCCTTACCATGATGCAGCAGTGGGGTCTGAACTTGGGCTGCTATATCTTGGGTGACATGGTGGTCTGCTTCACCACTGTGCTAAAGGAGAACTTGTGTCAGCCAGTCAGGGTCCTAACCGGATGAGACCTCTCGTGTATAACGCCTGGGTCACTCTGCCTCCACACCTCCCTTCTCATTTTTTTCTGACATGGCAGCAGCAGCCTGGCTTGAAGCTTAGGCTTCTAGGTGACACAGAGGTGTTCCTCCCTACAGAGGTACAAGAGGATTCGGTCAGCCAATCAGATTGCTGACTGTGAGGGGCATATTACATAGTGCCAGGCTGACTCTGTCTGTGTCCCACCCACATCCCCCAGTTCTTCCCCCCCCTCAGCCACTTGAACTCGAGCTGTAAGATGACCCAGCGGGCTGCTTCAGCACTCTGCAGAGGGAGAACTCTGTCAGCCAATCAGGTTACTATGAGACCACTTGTATAGTGCCAGGGTCACTCTCTCAGCCTCCTGTGTCACTCGCCCCGTCCCTCTCCACTTCTGTTCCTTCCTGACACAACGGTGGAGCTTCAGTGCGGACTGCTGATTGACACAGTGGGCAGCTTCACCCCTCTGCTGAAGAAAAACTTGTTCAGCCATTCAGGCTTCTAACTGCAAGGGGTCTCTTATGTAGTGTCAGGGACCCCCCTGCTCTAAGCTTGTTACTTGTCCCTTGTCCTCTCAGCCTGTGCTCCTCTTCAAGGCAGCAGCAGGACTTGAACTCAGGTCACCGTTTGACATGGCTGCCAGCTTCTGCACTGTGCTAAAGCAGACTCCTATTAGCCAATCAGATTTACTCAATGTGTAGTGCCAGGCCCATTCACTCAGACTGTGCCTCTGCTGTGCCACTTGTCCCTTTCCCTGTCATTCACTTGAGCTCAGGTCACTGCGTGGATGGCAGCCTGATGACCCACGTGCCACCGGTAGTTCTCCTTTAGCCAAGTGGCACAGCAGGCTGCCATTGAGTCCTGTGCCCCAAGTTTGATGGCCACTGGTACTTTAGTGCGCCGCCCTGAGTCCACTCCCAAGCAGAGAGGGTGGGCACCGTGACCTGATTGTTTTCTGTTTGCTAAACTAGAAAAGCGTTGACTTCTGAGTCACAGGTCCCCCCTGGTCTGGGACCAGCCTGTGTATGAGAGGACCCTATACGGAGTGGGATGATTCCCCTATGGTGGCAGTCCCCAAAGTCCACGTGCGAGTCTATGGGGAGTCCCCAGAGAGTTTGTGTGCACCCACGGACCACTTGACTTTCACTCCTTGTCTCCCCTCGAGCAGGAAATTGGGCACCCTGGCAGTGCCTCCAGATGAGAAGTGGAAAGCCATCTTTGAGGAATGCTGGCATCACCTGGGCTGCGACCCCCCTGGACAAGGAGACATGTGGAAGGCCTGGGACAACATTGCAGTGGCGCTGACGGCCAGCAGGAGGCAGCACAAGGACAGGTAAGGGCGCATGCCGTGATCGACATGCCAGAGAGGGCACACCAGGCTAATCTTGGTAATCCGGAGTGCCATTCCCTTAAGAGGTGGACGCACTGGGGTAATTTTGCTAATCTGTAGCTGGGTGGGGGGTCTTTGCCCCTTGAGCGACCTTTGAGATTACTTGTTTGTCCTGCCAGTCCAGAGCTGCTGAGCCGGTCTCATAACAAGACACTGGAGAGCCTCGAGGTTATTCCACAGCACGTGGGCCCCATGACCTCCGAGAGGTACGACGGCATCCGCAAATATCTCATCAAGGTACGTGGTGAGGGGCAAAGGGGGCAGCTGTGCCAACTGTCAGATCCCCACTCACAACTTGTTCCTTCTGTCGTAGGCTTGTGACACCCCTCTGCACCCACTGGGGCGCCTCCTGGAGACCCTCGTGGCTGTCTACAGAATGACCTATGTGGGTGTGGGTGCCAATCGGCGCCTGTTGCAGCAGGCTGTGAGCGAGATCACGTCCTACCTGAAGAGGATCTTTGAGCTGGTCAGGTAGGCACACCTCGGATGGACTTACCGCGAGTCTTCAGGGTGGTCAGCAGTGTGTCCACTGATGTCTGTCTAGCCTGGTTCACCAGATGGCACCACATTCCAAGCACAGTTCCCCATGCTGATGGTCATGGTCTGCTGAGATGCTCGGCTCCCCATAAGGCTAGAAGGCATGGGTGGCCGTGCCAAGGGTATTAGGTTCTTGGTGGTGCCCCCAATTCAGCATTTTTGGTAGTCTGTGGCTTCGGGGCATAATGTGGACAACACCTGAAATCTTTCAGCCAATGGCCAGGTAGATTGGCGTGTGGCTCCCCCTACAGGCCCTCATTCTCTGAGAGCCTGTTTGTTGCTGCCCACGTGTGGTGGCATGATTGTCTCTTTGGATTGCTGTCTGCCACCTTTGGGGGCGGAACAAGCTGGACCAAAGTGACCCCTTGTCATGCCAGTGACTGGTTTCTTGTTTCTAGGTTCCTCTTCCCAGACCTTCCTGAAGAGGGCAGCACAATTCCAGATGCTGGCACAGCAGCCACCGAACAGACAGCCCGCAGTGAGAATGTGCCAGGGTCCAGGCCAGGCACCCCTTTGCCCGGGTGGGTACTGCCACTCACAAGAATCTAATTGGCTCTTTGCCCTGTGACATGGGTGACTGATGGGTGGCTCTTTGTTTTCAGCCGGCTGGTCAGCTGCTCAGGCCTCCTGCTGCCCGTTCTTTTGCCCCGTCTTTACCCCCCTCTCTTTACCCTCTATGCCCTGGACAATGAGAGAGAGGAGGACGTCTACTGGGAGTGCGTCCTACGGCTCAACAAGCAGCCCGACCTGGCGCTGCTCGGCTTTCTGGGGGTCCAGCAGTAAGTGGGGCTCTCCGTGTGAATGTGTGTGTGTGTGGTGGGCACTTCAGCCAGCCTATAAGCCCCTCTGCTCTCTTCTAGGAAGTTCTGGCCCAATGCCATCTGCGTATTTGGTGAGAGGAAACAGGTAAGTGTCACCCCCTGCTGGAGGATCAGCAGGTCGGCCAGATGGACTTGTTCGTCCACCTTGCTGCTCACTTTCTACGGAAGGTCTCACCATGTTGTGCCCACCTTCTGATCTGCTCCTGTCCCACCAGGTCCTCCAGAGCACCAAGGACCAGTGTTTCTCGTCGGCCGTGGAGTGTCTGCAGCAGATCAGGTGTGGTGTGATGTGGCTGAGCTTCTGGGTGGGTGGATGGATGGGTGGGGTGTTCTGAATGGTTAGTTGCTGACCTCTGACCTTTGGCCTCTGCAGCACCACCTTCACCCCCTCTGACAAGCTGCACGTCATCCAGCAGACCTTTGAGGAGATCACCCAGGAAGTGCTGGCTCTGCTCAAGGAGGACTTCCTGTGGTCGATGGATGACCTCTTCCCTGTGTTCTTGTATGTCGTCCTCCGAGCGCGGTAAGCAGCAGTGGAGGTGGTTTTGTGTCAGAAATGACTGCCCCTCGGGCGCTGGACCCCTTAACATTTTTTCTGTCCTCAGTATAAGAAACCTGGGCTCTGAGGTGCACCTCATCGAGGACTTGATGGATCCTTGTGTCCAGCACGGGGAGCAGGGCATCATGTTCACCACTTTGAAGGTGGGTAACACCCCCTTGTGGACGGTCCTCTGTTTGGTCCCCCGTATGGCACACTTGACCGAGTGTCCATCTCTGTCTCGTCCGCAGGCCTGCTACTATCAGATTCAGCAGGAGAAGCTCACGTGAGGCTGGAGGCCACCACCGCTGGTCGTCCTCGCCGTGGTGCTGAAGGACAAACTGGAGTGATGGGGACATTCAGTTGAACTGACGCGTGTGTGCCTGGGACACTTGGGGGGTTGGGGGGGAGCGATCAGTCGGACATGTGTGGCCTCTCTCAGCTGCAGATCCAAGATGAGTGACCAGTCAGTGGACAGTGGGGGGCAGTTACTGTTACCTGATGGCTGGGACTACACATGTGCCACTGTGTCCTTGTCACTCGAAGGAGATGACTGCCCCATCAGGACACAAACGGGTCAGCAGGCAGCTTGCTCCTTCTTTGGTGGACTTTCTGCTCTCTCACAGGGAGGCAGCTGCACTCTGCTGGGGGTCTCTTTTCCTCAAGATGCCAGTATGGGGGCTGCTGTCCATTGGTCAAGTTGGTAGCCTACACTGGTGGACAGTTTTGGGCTCAGTCTTTGTGACGACCTGAGGTGGACGCTGTCTTGGGGGCTTACTTTCTTTTTCAGTGTTTACAATGTGGGGCGTCTTGACCCGACTGACCACTACTGTCTCACAGCCGGACTTCATGCTGGTCAGTGTGGAGCGGCCGCAATAAATGACTGGATACTGATGCTCGATTCTTGTTGGTGGTCTTTTCCATGTAGTGGTCACCTGGTGCATGTCGGGGGAGATACTCTGTGAATGGATCACTATTTGGCCAACAGCCTGTGTCCTGGGGGCCACGGTGGTCTTTCTGTTTGACAAGTCTGTAGTGTCCACACCCTGGGTGCCCAGTTTGCACCTCAGGCTGAACTGCACTTTCAAACATGTGTGTGACCGGAGGCCCCTCCAAGCGCCCACACCCTCGTATCCCATCTTGCCTGGCACTGAGGTAGATGGCAGCAGTAAGACACGACTGCTTTAAGGGCACCATACTTGAATAATGGCGTCCAGTCTGTGTTGTCATGGCAACAGAGGGGTTAAAGCGGCTCTGGCAGATTAGAGGGGATCTGCTGGGATTAGCCCGCCTCTGGTGGGGGGGAGGGGAGGGTCTTGGACATACAGGTTGTTGGCTCGGACGAGTCGAAGGGTCCGGCTGCAGCGGCTACAGGTGGGACATCTGGACTTGGGTCAGCCGGTCTCTCTGGTAAGTTAAATAATGTTGGGGGAGGTGGGGGTTATCGCTGGCATTTAGGGTGGGTGACCTCTGGCAGTGCCTGTTACTATGTGCCATCTTCTAGTCGAGTGGATATCCTCTCGAGGATCTGTGATTGTGCTGTCGGAATGCAGATGGTGTGTTCTGAATGACTTTTGCCAATGAATGCCAGTCCACCTGCCAGGATGCCAAGGCTTTTTGTCCTTTCTCAGCACAGTCGAGTCCTACTGGTCTGAAGTAGCCTTGACAACATTAGTGGGAACATTGCAGCCAGCTTTCTGGTGGCACTCCCTTCTCTACCCACCTGTCCACTGTGACCTTTTCATCCTGAGGTGACTTGAGCTGCGCCTGCAACTTTGAGAAGGGCCAGCAAGTGGCAGTAGAGTCCCTAAGGGTCACTGAAGTGTTTTGAACCCTTGGCACACTGCTAGGTGTAGAGGTGGCAGTGGAGTTGGTACTCCATTATTGGGTTTGTTCCCCACTTGTACTGCTGGGATTGGCATTGTGACCCTCTGTGGGACATGCAGGCTGTAAAGTGAATGGATGAAGTGGTGGCCATCGGCCATCAAAGAGGGCGGCCACCTGAAGGTGACCAGTGACTGACACTTTCTTATGTACAGCACGCACACATTTGCCAGGTTGGTGTCCTGTTAGCCCAGCCAGCTGACCCGTCCTTGTCCTCGCTGCTCTCTCCTTGGCCACAACAATGAGACAATCCGCCCGTCTGGACGTGGCACCTTCACTGTCGCTGTGTGACAATGGTAAGTGACTGGGCGTCTGTGCCCCCATCCCCGATGGTTCAACTCCTGAGTGCCTGCTACATGACTACTGTGCTCCCTTGTCCTTCCCTGACCTGTCGGCATTGTAGTCAGTCTCGGCTTTCTGCTGCTCACCTGTCCATCCAGGTCTGTCCCAAATCCTGGCCATGGTGGTGGAGGAGGTCCGTCAGTCAGTCAACCGCGACATAAATGGGGCAGCCCTGCTCTACAGCCTGCTCAATGCCCCCTGGCTTCAGTCCTTGCTCAAGGTAACCTCACACTGATGAACACCGTGTGCCCCTTCCGATCGCCAGCTGGGCCGCTGACTGTCCGTCTGTCCCCTGTGCAGGTCTACGAGTGTCTGCAGCTGCAGCGGACGATGAGACCCCCTGCTGTCCTGAATGCTGCCCTGCCACTCACACGGGAGGTAAGGGGGACCTCTGCTGGCTGCCCGTGCTCGGAGCGCCCAACTGTGAGCCCCATGTTAAACTGCTCTTGTTGTGCCAGGTGGTTATGGACTTGAGGCTGGTGCCCACATCGCCCGATGTCCGAGAGCTTCAGAGGCTACTGATGAGTCCACACCTGCAGGTCGGTCTGGGCCGGGGAACGACACCTCATGGTCAACTTGGTGGACCCCTACTTACAGTAGACTCTCTCTTGTGTTCATGCAGGCGCTGCTTTTAGCCCATGACATGGTGGCACAGAAAGACTATGAGCCCGTCCTGCCACCCTTACCGTGCAACCTGCCAGAGGACGAGGAAGCCATGAGGATTGTGTGTCTCGTGAAGAACAAGCAACCTCTGGTGAGGAAGATGGCATACAAGAGGTCTATGTTTGGGAAGAGCAGCGCCGCTCAGTCTTCATGATAAGGGGGGATGACTTGGGGGTCATTCAGGATAGATTGGGTGGGGGGCTGGCTTGACTGAGAAGGACAATCTGCAAGTTGATGGCCAGTTAAATTAGGGAGCATGTGACCTGGCATGGCACACATGGAGGCCATGCCTTAGCTGCGAGGGGATGCCGGTGGTGACTTCCATTAGCTGTGCCCTCGGGCACTACTGGATGTCACCGCTGCCGGCAGCCATACCTACAGCAAACGTGTCACTTAAAGACCAGGATGGTGCGGAGGTGGCATTCGGGTGTCAAGGGCTAACCGTGTCTGTTCTGCGAAGAAGAACTTGCAGACTCTGAAGAGGCGATGGAGGGACCTGAAGAAGAAGACCAAGCAGAAGATGGGAGTGTCCAAGAAGCTACCTGTGGTGGACGGGGTCCCCAGCTGCAACTATGGCCCCCGACAGCAGGGGGTGTCACTACAGGGCGCCGGTGTGGACACGTCTGATGGCATTCTGCCCGCTGGTGAGTTCAGTATTGAGACCTCCTTACAGCTGACATAGAAGTGACCCCTTGGAGTGGGCAGTGCTGCCCATAGGTGACCCTAGACTTAGGCAACCTACTCCAAAGGTCACCCCAGGGAGGGGTGTGCTGAGGGGGGTGGGGGTGACCCATTCTAGGAATAACTGCAGTATAGAATCCTGCCCCCCAGGTGGCACCCAGCGGTGACCTCTGAGCCAGAAGTGGCTTGACCTAGCTTGGGGTGGCACACACCCATGCTGAGTGCTCACCGGTGGTCACTTGACGTTTGAGCCCCCAAGTAACCAGTGGACACAAATGCTGACTGTTTTTTTTTTTTTTTTTTAAACTTTTGAGATGACACAAGTGCCGTTGATGAAGACTATGGACCCTGTGGCCATTCTGATGTGAGACGGGCACCGTGTCCCCCTTCCGTACCCACTCTGGCATATGAGTCCCCCAGCTGTGGCCGGAGGTGCTGGCCAGTAGACCTCCAGCAGGGGGCTGGGAGACTGAGGGCCAGTTCTCTGCCTCTCAGCCTGGAGGACCTCCAGTCCACCACATCGTCAGTGGCCAGCACAGCGGAGCGGACCCCCTGTGACATGAAGCTCCTGGGTCAGAAGGTCCTCTCTGCCACCGAGATGATGGCCGAGAACATCCAGGAGAACACGCAGGCCCTCCGGCTGCTCGTCGATGTCTTGGAGCGGATGCAGGGGCTGCTGCTGGAGTCTGAGCCTGCCCCCTCGTCCACCGCCCCCATGGGCACTGTGCCACCCCAAGCTGGATCTCAAGATGAAGAGCGGTCTGCAGGAATGGAGCAGCTGGCCAATGGCCTGACCACACCAAGCCCTGAGGAGTGGCAAGCATCGGACTTGCTGACGGATACGAACATGTGACCCCAACGCCCACCCCTCACCCCCAGCAGAAGTGGGCACTGGGTTGGCGAAGTGTCAGCCATACCCCTCCCTAACTGGCATCCATGGGGGCTGAGATGGCAGGTGTTCTCGTTATTTAAAAGTCCTAGGCTGTGCCTAACAGAGGGGAGGAGCACACGGGCCACTAGGTGGCATTTAATTGTGACGTTCATCAGTGGTGCTGTGAGTGCCTCAGGTGGGCAGTGCCCACTCTTTGGTGGCACAGGCCTTATTACAGTTTACTGAGTCCAGAATGCTTAATGTGATGCCAAGTGAAACAAGGGCACCATGGCAGTGCCTGTGATTGTGAGGCAGAATGCCCATGTGCCATTGAAGCCTTCTCCCTGTGTCCGCTTTGGGGGAGTACCAGCTGCATACCCAGCTGCCAACTTGTCACTTAATGACATATAGCTGCCTGCTCTGCCGGTCACACCCCCCGATGATGTCACTGTTTGCGGTTTGATGGGTTCCCTGGACACAGTGTCCACGGCTGGCCCTGCCTGGTGGTCATCATGTGGCATTGACCTTTCCTCTGCCTTGCAGTGTGGCCCTCTTGACCCAGGGGACACCTCGAGATGTCACTTGAAGTGTCCCAGCACTCGTCATCAGGCCCTTGCTCTAAGCTGCGATGACAGAGCTGTGCCCATATGGGTCCCACTTTGAGAAAGTCATCCATATGCCACTCTTTCCCATCACAGGGCGCTACAATCAAGAGAAACGAGGTAACAGGGGATATCGTGGTTGCCCGGATCATCCATGGGGGTCTGGCAGATCGGAGTGGTAAGGCAGTACACGTTTGGCACGCGCCGGTCACTCCTTGCCCACTGTCCCCCCTGAACCATGTATATCGTGGCTGAGCTCTGCTTTCTCCCCCCAGGGCTGCTACACGCTGGAGACACACTGGTGGAAGTGAATGGCGTCGGCGTGGATGGCTTGGACCCCGAGCAGGTCATCCAGATCCTGGTGCGTACGTCTGGTGAGGTCACAGGACTGGATGGCCTCCAGCTGGGCTGGACGTTAACCCCTCTTTTTTCTTCTCTCAAGGCCCAGTCTCAGGGAACCATCGTCTTTAAGCTCATCCCCATCTCTGACCGCCCGGTTTCCAGTCAGACAATGGTGAGGGTGCCAACCATGCCACCTGGTCATCGGCTGGCCAGCTGGCATGGGATGCTCTGACGCTGCTGTCCATTCTTGACAGCTATACGTACGGGCCATGGCCAGCTACTGCCCCCAGCAGGACCCCGCTATCCCCTGTGCCGACGCCGGAGTGCCCTTCCGTAAAGGGGACATTCTGGAGGTGGTGGACCAGACGGACATGTTATGGTGGCAGGCCAGGAAGTTGTCGGACCACTCGACTTGCGCGGGCCTCATCCCGTCCAGCAACCTTCTGCGCAGGTAAGGCCTGGTGTCTGGAAGGGGGTGATTTGGGAGTCCTTTGCCTTGCAGTGCCCGCCAATCCGGAACATGCCATGATGCCAGTGCCACTACCCCGATGCTCACTGGGTGGAGAATCTGGAGCAGCACTTCAATCCAGTTCATGTCACTGGTCCGCCACTAGGTGGTAGAAAGGAGTTTGGAGAGATCTGGAAATGCAGGAGATCAGAGCAGCATGTGCACTCTAGAACCCTGATGCCAGCAGATCTGAGGCAAACTTCTAGTCTTGATTCACAGATATGGGACTTGAGTCCAGATGTGGTTCTAGAACTGTGCGGCGTGAACAGTCTGGGATCAGATGGTCTACCAGACCAGATGTGACTCTAGAGCTGCACTGGGGGTGCTCAAGTTAGTTCTAGAACGCTAGATTTATGTGCTGTGTTCCCAGCTGCCCTTGGCTCTAGAACGCTAGCTTGTGTGTGTGTAGAGCTTCAGAGACAGTCGAGAACTCCACAGGATACGGATTCAAAAACATCACATGGTGGAAAACTGTGAACACCAACTCTAGAACGAAGTGGGCTGATCTAGAACCCCAAGAACTTCAAAGGTTATCAGATCCTAACCCAGGTGGAATTCCCGTCATTATAATTGTAGAGCTTTGTAGGGTAATTGATATTTAGTGCTTGGCATGTGATCTAGAACCCTGCACCCAGCCCACATCAACGGGGTGCCTGCTGTCTACTCACCAGTCTTGTTTTTGCCCTCAGAAAGCAGCGCGAGTTCTGGTGGTCTCAGCCGTTACAGCCCCACACGTGTATGAAAAGCAGCAGCCGTAAGTGATGCCATGTGCTCTGCCATGCCATCCTGCATCCTCTGCCCTGATGCCCGCTGTACGTAGGGCACTTACTGTCCTCGCTCTAGCACATCCCACCCCCACTTGCTGCTGTGCCTCCTCAATCCTGTCCTGGTTTCTAAGCTTTAAGGGTTTTAGAGATTCGCAAACCTCCCTTCCCCACCCTACCTTGGGGGCTTCAGTGTCCCAGGTGGTGAAGCTGAGTTTGGGGGCGAGCAGACGCTTGGGTGACTCCTCCTGTCTCTTCTTTTTGTCTCTGCTGCCAACCTCATCCAGTCAGCCCGGTGGAAGAAGGTAGGTGAGGTACTGGCAGCAAGTGTGTGCCAGGGAGTGCCACTCTGAGTGCCACTCATGTGCCTCTCCTCTCTTCCAGAAGATGACTCCCTGCCCATCGATGAGAGATGCGTAGAGACAGGTAAAACGGCATGGGTGGCACAGAGTGATGGCACCTGAGCCAAGTGTGCCGGCCTCACCTGTGGCTTGTTTTGTTTCAGCAGATGAAGAAGCCTTTGAATCCGGTAGGTGAGTGCGGCTTGAACCGAGTGTGTGTGTGTGTGCGCGTGTGAGCGAGTGTGCCAGTGTGCCCCTGCCTGTGCTCCACGTTAACGTCGACTGGCCATGTCGTGTGTGTGTGTGTGTCTGCGCTGTGCCACCTAAATGAGCCCTGGCATGACACAGCCATTCTTCGTGCGTCTGTGTGGCACTTTTTCAAAGATGAGTGTGACGTGACATGGCCAGTTGGCACCCACGCATCATTATTTCTGTGTGGTGACCATCTCGAGTGTGTGTCTGCTCAGCGCTGCCATAATGTCACCAGTCAGCCTGAGTGTCATATGTGTGATTTTATGTGTGTGTCTTTGCTGCCCACTCCGCCTTGTTGGCCACCCACCCAGTGGCCTGGGACTTCTTTGGTAACAATGGCAGAGGGTGACGATGACGTTAACATTACCATGGAGCCCTCCACTCGGATTGAGGAGGTCAGTTGAATGGGGGACACCAGTGAGTGGCACTTAGTTGGGGGTCTAGACCGGCCCCTCTTCACTCTTGTCCTTCTCTCCTTCATGCTGTGCCACCTGCGGTCTTTCAAGAGGAGCTCCAAGAAGGTGTGTGCCCCTCTGCTTGCTCGTGTGCCCCGTGCCCGCTCGTCCATCCGTCTGCTTTGTCTTATGCTGCCCTCTCATCCTCTCTTTGTGCTGCAGAAGATGACGAGTTTAACGGATTCAATCGCGGAGTCTACATCGGTAGGTATCTGCTGGCCTGTAAAGCTACCCATCCACCCCACCTGAGCGCCATGTCACATGGTGTCCTAATGTCCCTCAGCCGGATTCCACCGGAGCTTGCGTCTCTGCCGCAGGAAGTCCCAGAGCAGCCACCAGCCCTGCTACATCCGCTGCCCGGCCAGCTGCTACAGTGCCGTGGCATCACCGTATGAGGAGGTGGTCCGGTACCAGCGACACCCCGAAGACCGATATCGGCTCATTGTGCTCGTGGGTCAGTCCGTGTGGCCTTGTGGTGGGTGAGCGTGTCGACGTGTTTGGGTGGTCTCCACTCGGCTTGACCCCCACTCTCCTCTTCTGCTCGCAGGGCCATCTGGCGTGGGTGTGAACGAGCTGCGGAGACGGCTCATCGAAATCAACCCCCAAACGTTCCAGGGTCCCGTTCCACGTAAGTGATGCCTCGCCTCACCCTCACAAATACCACCTTTGCCCGGCCAGCTGACGACTCTCGGTTCCCCTCACAGATACAACTCGCCCGCCTAAGAGTTACGAAGAGATGGGAAGGGAGTACCACTTTGTGCCCAGGGAGACGTTTGAGCAGATGGTCTACAATCACAGGTAGCCATGGCGATGAGCCCTCTGCCATAGCACATGGGTCCTCGGCCACACTCCTAAAGATGGCATCTCTCTTGGCAGGTTCCTGGAGTTTGGCCAATACAAAGGTAACTGGTATGGGACCAGCGTGGAGGCGGTGAAGGTGGTCCTGGACAGCAGGAAGATCTGCATCATTGACCTGGAGCCGCAGGTAAGCGTCCCACTGAGAGATCAGAGGTCACGTGGCGATGCCTCGGCTGGCAGCACCAACGTCCATCTGTATGCCCCCCCAGGCGATCCAAGGCATGCGGACCCACGAGCTCAAGCCCTACATCATCTTCATCAAGCCCCCCAGCATCAGCCAGATGAGGCAGACGAGGAGGAGTGCCCGAATCGTCACTGAGTATTACACCCACCGGCCTTTCAAGGTGAGTCAGGCTAAAGGTGGTTTGGGGGGTTTCGGTTCCTGCTCCCCTCCTTACCCACTGCTGCCCCCCATCACTCAGGAGGAAGACCTGCAGGAGATGGAGGAGGCGGCCAGGAGGGCAGAGAGCCAGTACTGCCAGTTCTTCGACCACGTCCTCGTCAACGAGACCCTGCAGAATGCCTGCGTGCACCTGCTCACCGCTGTCCGCCGGGCACAGGATGAGCCACAGTGGGTGCCCGCCTCTTGGCTACGGCCAGAGTCTCAGTCGTGACTCGTCCCACCCCTGGCATCCCCTCTGACTGTCTGGTAGGCAATAAAGGAAAGAGCAGAGTGACCAACGTGCCTGTGCTTCTTCAGAGGGACTCGGGTCAGTCGGGTGGTCACCACATCACTCTGTCACAGTCATTGAAGGCCAGGGCTGCCTGCAGGGTGGCACAGCTGTTGGCCAGGACAGGAGTTGAGTGACGGAGAAATGGTTTTAGCTTATGGCCTGTGGGCACTGCCTGGCATAACAAGACTCATTCATTCTTGTGGTGGCTCACTGATATGGGAGGAGTTTAGAGGTGCCAGTCAAATTAGTGGGCACACCTTGTGTGTGTCAATGGAAAATGTTTATAGTATGATTGACCCCCACCCCTCTCCATTTCGTAGCCTTGACTGACAAGTGGTCAGTGGCATGAGAGGGTCACCTCTTTGAGTGGGTGCATCATTCAGCTGGACAGCCACCAGGGTCGTCTTTCTGCCACCTATGAGGCTGGCACAATGCCCAGGCTCGATGAGGATTGAGCTGGCTGCTTTTTAACCATGCTGGTATTTCTGCTACTTTAAGGAGCTCATTCTGGTGGGGTGCAAGGGTGGTCCCTCCCCCCTTCTAGAAGCCAGTCAGTCCCAGTTACCCCTCAACACAGCACACATTTTGAAGTAACCCAAAGGTGACACTGAAATGACTGGCCATCGAGTTTCAATGTGCTAAAACCAACATGTCACTGAACTGAGCGCCCCCTACGGCTGGAGAGAAAAATTTTTAAAACTGAAATAAATGCACCAAACAAGCCACTGGGGGCAGCTGGCATCACTTAACATGCCCAAAGGAGCAGACCCTCCAAAACGACGGAGCTCCACTGGAGATGTTCAGCTAAAAGATGGCGCCTGGAGCCCACAGTAGCAGCGACAGGCCAACTAACCTGGCACATGAAGGGGGTGCAGGGTGTCAGTTAGCCACAGGTATTGGGGGCAGAGGATAATTATATGTTATGGACCCCACCAGTCTAAAAGCTTCTGAGTCTTCAGGGGTTCAAAACTTTAATGAGGTGATGTTAACTGTGGCGACCAGCAGGGGGCAGCACTGGGGCTACTGCTCTTTGTAATACACGACAATCATCTGAGAAGAGAAGAACAAACAGAAAGACGACAGACAAAGATGGCCGAAACGTGACAAAGGGAACTGGACGACACACCGGAGTGGACACATTTGGGGGGGGGGGCAGGTGAAATCTAATGGAACTGAAAGTAAAGGATTACAAATCTATATACGTATATAAAGGAGAGTTGGGATCCGAGAGACTCTGTTGGTGGAGGGACGGAGAGTTAAGGCGGGTGGGGAGTCACGTGATCATCTGCCCTCCCATTCACGTCATTTCGCTCCGAGCTGACGCGGTCTTGCGCTCTTTTAGTGTTTACTTCTCTCTCCTTTACTGATTTACTGTTTAGTACACGCGGTACGTAGTCACTCATAAATGGGTATTGAAACTACCTTGGAAGACGTGCAATCAACGCGGCCATTAAACGGATCTCAAGAGAGGTCTTCTAGGTTGGGGGGGGAAAAAGCGCTTGGCTGCCAAAACCAGGCGATTGAACGAATCTAAAGAAGACAGGATTTCGAGATTGGAAAAACCCCGATCCGCTGCCGAAACTTGCCGGTTAAACGTGCAGCAAAGCGCGCCAGGTCTGCTAGTAGGAAATAAAAACGTGACATCTAAATACACAATGGGAGGTCTAAGCCTGGAAAGTCCACCTTCTGGGAAGAACTTGGGAGTCACAGGGTCTGATTAGATCAAGAAAGCTAATAGGATGTTAGATTACACACACACACACACACACACGTGGGCACCCTTCAATGGAGGTCTCGCTTCGGCTTTGTAACACTCGAGTGACGCCTCACCTGCAGTGCTGTGTGCTGCTGTGGTCCTCACGTTACAAGAAAAGATAAAGCAGCACTAGAGGAGGACCAGAGCAGAGCCACTACACTGACTCAGGGTCTGTCTGCTTATATAGCGCCTTGACGCGAGGAGTACAAGTCACAGATAGACAGAGTGCAAGGCACTATATAATAGAACCCACTAGTAGTTGATCATATCTATAGCCATTAAGAAGGCTGTCAGGTTATATAGCGCCTTGACGTGTCCCAGGAGGTTCTGCTCAGCTTTATAACACATTGGTGAGGCCTCATCTGGAGTCCTGGGTGCACCGCAGTGTTAGAGGGGGTCCTGAGGAGGAAGAGGAGGAGGAAAGAATGAAGGAAGTTTAAGTAGATGGATACTGACAGGTAACAGGACTGAAGTGTTTCTCCACACTACTAATACTACAGAAGGTGTGATATAACAGAGAGAGACAGATATAAAATGCGCTACTTTAATAAATATGAAAGACACAAAAAACACACAGATGGATAAACAAAAATGAATGGCACAGCTGAATAGGAAAGGCGCTATATAATAACCAGATGGCACTTTGTCTGCCTTGTGCCCTGTGCTGACTGGGATTGGCTCCAGCAGACCCCCGTGACCCTGTAGTTAGGATATAGCGGGTTGGATAATGGATGGATTCTACAAGAACAGAAACTGCGTATGACCAAATTATATTTTTTTATTTTCATTTTTGTTGAAATATTTGTACAGATTTTAACTACGATGGCAATTCCACCCCAAAGATGCTGCATTTCTGGACCACTCTGATTTATGCCCACGTAAACTGCCCTGGGGCAGTGGGCACATTTCTTCTCAATATTCCTTTTATTCTTCGTGTCCTCTTTCAGCCCACCCACTCCCAATCCGCTCTTCGCTGGGCCCTCCACATTCGGTTCGCAGACCAACTGCCGCCCCTCGGACTCGCTTCTAATCCCGTTTCAACTTGCAGATTCTAATTTAACGGCATAAAACCTTTAAATGGCATTTCTGTGACCCTGTTCCTCATACAGGACCTGTCGGGAATTGACCAAACGCTTTTGTAATTCGTATTATCAAACATGGCATTTCAAATGCACAACGCGGGACACCATTGGGTATTCCTCCTCTTCCGAATCTTTTATTATTCTGCTCAGCTTCCTTTCCACGTCATCCACAAATCTGCTTGTTAAGACCCCCGGGACGCCAACAGCCAGTCTCCACCCCGCAGAGGCGGACAATCCACGAGTAGCGCGCATGCGCAGAGACAAAACGCGCCAATAAAACCTTTTCTACGGATCCACATCTGGTCCAAACTGTACGGCTTTACAGCCCCTGCACGATGATCAGGCGTGAACGTCGAGTAAATCGGTTGGCACGAGGCTTGTCAGCTGCGCCTTTCTGAAACAATAGAGGCCAACCTCCAAAAAGTAACGTTAGGAGCTCATTGACTCCGTTCTGGAATGTCACACGAGATTTACATTCAAGCTAACGGCCCACGTTCAACGCCTCAGCGAGAACCCGGATGTGTTTCTTAGCGCGTAGCGTCGTTGCTTAGCAACTGTGAAACGCTTCCATCGGTGAATCGCTTGAGAGAAAAACAAGAAGAAAAAATAAACATAAAAAGAAGAAAAAGCGAAGACGAGCCATGGAGCCGGGAGCTGAGCAGCCGCGGGTAAGGGCCGTAAACGGGGGTCTGCTGAGTAAGGTTAAAGCCGCCATGGGCGCTGGGCAGGGGTGAGTGTGAGATGGGAGGGTAGAAGTCCGTCGTTGTTTAGCATAACGCCATGAAACACGCCAGGCGATCACTTTTAGTAAATCGATTGACTCTGGGAAAAGAAGTAGGATGCCAAAGTTCTAACCTAATGCTAGCGCTACGTGACAAAGATTAGCTTAAAAATGACAGACAGGACCTCGTGCTCCCCCCGTGGTGCCACACATTTTCGTCGTTTGAATTTCTGTGAAGATCGGCGCCTCGTCCACGTTGTGCACCGAAATGGGATGGGCGGATGACCGAAAAGCGACGAGTTTGTGTTCCGTTTTAACATCTCGCATTTTGGATTTTAAATTATCACAAGTTTGCTGCCAGCCCGTCACCGTGCGCGCTGTGCTCGCGATTCACTGCCATTTGAAAATCAGTAGGGGGCGACGGTGAGTCGATTAACGAGCGGCTTGATCGCCAGCCGTGTTCGATATGTAGCGCCTTTCCGCCGCCAGCTTCTGCTCCAGGAGCTTCCATGACGGCTTGAAATAAATGGAGGGCTTTAGCTATGGTGGCTGACAGAACACGTATCTTTCCTGCAGTTATTGACCCTTTGTCTTATCAACACCAAATTGTCGTTGTTTTCATCTTGATTAGCGATTTAAGGCGCTCACGGTGGCCGCTTTGTGCCATGCAGCAGCCGGGCCTGCTCTTTCATCGTCTAAACTTAAGGGTTATGATTTAGTCAGCAAGTCAAGTTGGGGAGCCTGCACTGGTACAGCACGTTGGCACACCCACGACACGAGGAAACAACTCGGGATCCCGGTTGGCAACCCCCCAGGCAGACACGCGGCCCAGTCCCACCCTCTATCTGCCACAGCCAGATGTTATGTGGGCGACCCCTTGGCCTGGTCCAGCCACTTGGGTCCCCAACAATGAGGGTCCTATGAGCTGGATCATCCTCGGGTAATGGCGCCACATGGCCTTTGTGCCGTAACTGACGCTCCCTCACAGTGCAGGTCATGTGCCTCATTCGGGACTCCATGAGCAACACAAAGTCAAACCAGCGGGACCCAAGGACCCTCTGAAGAGACGCACATGAAGGAGTCCAGTCTTCGTCTCAGGTCACTGGAGAGTGTCCATGTCTCACAAACAGCACGCTAAAGACTTGGACCTTTGCCTTTGTGCTGATATCAGGCGCGCCACACACCCCTCCGTGACCTCATGAACCCCCCATTGCTGTCCCGATCTGACTACTGACTTCATAGGAAGAGTCACCAGAGTCACATGAATGTCACCGATGAGGTAAGTAAACCTCTCGATGACGAGGTGACACTCTCTCTGCAAACAGACACGCTGCTGATGGCCGTGCCCAAGAGGTCATTAAAGGCCTGGCTCTTTGGTTTTTATCAGGACCCTCACAAACCCAGACCCTCGGACCCCTCACTCAGTCTCTTGAGCGCCTCGATCAGAGCCTCCATTGACTCCACGAAGATCACAGCCTCATCAAGATCTGTGAATCTTTCTTCACCAACAGATGGCACACAGCTGCTGGACCCCATGACCTTGCCCACCACCCAGTCCATGCCAGCATTGCACAGAGTAGGAGCAGAACACATCACTGGTGAACTCCAGAATCAACTGGGAACAACACAGAGGTCCTGCCTCCACTCTGCCCAGGACTCACAGTACCAGTGGACAGGCTGGCCATGATACCCAGCCACCTTGAGGGGATCCCATGAACCCTCAGGACGTCCCACAGAGCGGCTCCATCAACCAAGTCAAACACTTTATGAAAATCGACAAAGGCTGCAAAGAAACTCCACCGATATTCACGTTTGTGCTCCATGAGAACCATCAGTGCCAGGATGTGGTCGATGGTCGCCTTCTTAGATGTAAAACCAGTCTGCTCCGGTCGCTGGTAGGTGAGCAGGTGATCACGGATCCTACTGAGGACGACCCTAGCGAGGACCTTACCTGGCATTGAGGGCAGTGGTATCCCCCTGTAGTCGCCCCAACCCAGTTGATCACCCTTCCCTTTCCAGGTAGGGACGACGAGTCCTGTTTTCAAGTCAGTTGGGATGATGCCAGCCTCTCAAATGGAAGCAAAGATTACTTGCAATGCCAGGAGGACATCCTGATACCACAGACCCCTGCAGCCTCCCAAGGGCTGGTTCACCACCTGTACCATTAGAACAAGAATAGTGGGACGTTTATTCTGTGGAGGTGACGACGTATTTAACAGTCCATGGGAGCACAAGGGGTGTGCGAGTGAATATGAAAATCTAGAGAGGGCACACGTGTGCCCCTCTCTTTATGGCAGACTCCTTTAGATAGATAGATAGAGTGAAAGGCACTATATAATAGATAGATAGATAGACAGATAGATACTTTATTAATCTCAAGGGGACATTGACACACTCCAGCAGCAGCATACTGATAAATACAATATTAAATTAAAGAGTGATAACAATAAAAATATAACAGACAATAACTTTATATAATGTTAACGTTTACCCCCTGAGTCACATAGTGTGGGGTCTCCTCAGTCAGTCTGTCTCTGAAGCTGCTCCTCTGTCTGGAGATGATCCTGTTCAGTGGATTCTCCATGATTGACTGAGTCTGCTCAACGCCCGTCGCTCTGCCACGGATGTCAAACTGTCCAGCTCTGTGCCTACAATAGAGCCTGCCTTCCTCACCAGTTTGTCCAGTTGTGAGGTATCCCTCTTCTTTATGCTGCCTCCCCAGCACACCAGCGCGTAGAAGAGGGCGCTCGCCACAACCGTCTGATAGAACATCTGCAGCATCTTATTTCAGATGTTGAAGGACACCAGCCTTCTAATGAAGTATAGTTGTCTCTGTCCTCTCTTACACAGATCATCAGTATTGGCAGTCCAGTCCAGTTTATCATCCAGCTGCACTCCCAGGTATTTATAGGTCTGCACAGTCACCTCTGATGATCACGGGGTCCATGAGGTGCCTGGTCCTCCTAAAATCCACCACCAGCTCCTTGGTCTTGCTGGTGTTCAGGTGTTGGTGGTTTGAGTCGCACCATTTCACAAAGTCCTTGATTAGGTTCCTGTACTCCTCCTCCTGCCCACTCCTGATGCAGCCCACCATAGCAGTGTCGTCAGTGAACTTTTACACGTGGCAGGACTCTGAGTTGTATTGGAAGTCTGAAGTATGTTGGCTGAACAGGACCAGAGAAAGTCCAGTCTGCTGTGCTGCTGACCACAATGTCAGACCTGCAGTTCCCGAGACGCACATACTGAGGTCTGTCTGTAAGATAGTCCACGATCCACCGATGCCACCAGGTATGAGTCTACTGCCATCTCTGTCAGCTTGTCCCTAAGGAGCAGAGGTTGGATGGTGTTGAAGGTGCTAGAGAAGTCCAGACACATAATTCTTACAGCACCACTGCCTCTGTCCAGGTGGGAGAGGGATCGGTGTAGCGTGTAGATGATGGCATCCTCCGCTCCCACCTTCTCCTGGTATGTGAACTGCAGAGGGTCGAGGGCGTGGTGGACCTGTGGCCTCAGGTGGTGAAGCAGCAGCCACTCCATGGTCTTCATCACATGTGACTTCAGAGCGACAGGCCAGAAGTCATTCAGCTCACTAGGACGTGATACCTTTGGGTCTGGGGTGATACAAGATGTTCTCCAAAGCCTCAGGACTCTTCCCTGTTTGATCGAATGTCACCGTAGGGCCAGTAAGTTTGGTTTCACTGGTGAGTAAGATTGAATTGGTGGACTGGTATTGTGTGTTGTAACTGGAAGAGGGGCTGAAGTACCAGACCTGAACTGGTGGTGGGTATTTGTGTCTTGAAATGAGTGGTTACAGTTCTGAAAACTGCAGATCTGCACCCCACCTGATTACCTCTCTGGGCTTTAAGGGCACCTAAAGGGGCAGAGCATCTCTGCGGTGCCCAGTGGGGTCCCACTGTGAAGAGCTGATGGCCTTCTGTTTTTCACTGGACCCCTACTTTATGTCCCAGTTTCTGCCCCCCCCACACATATTCCTGTTGGGGTGCAGAGGCGAGTGCCGCTCGTCAGGCTGGTATCCCCGTTTCTTATTATCCAGTGTGCTGTTTGGATTCCTGCTCGGTTGATTGGTTTGCAGTTTTGATTGACGGGTGAGAAATGAAAAAGCAGAGGAGGACGAGAAGGGCAGGTGGGTGAAGAAGGCACTCGAACTTTGTACGTGATGTCTGATTGGCCCCCCCGTCTCGCTACTCCCCGATAATCCACTTCATATTTGGTACCAGCCCAAGTACCCGCTCTTGCACGGGTATCATTTGTAGAACAAGTTAAGGAAAGGAAGCCAAGGTGTCTTTTCTTTCTTTTTTTTTTAAATGGTGACCCTGTGGTTATTGCCAGCTGTCCACCCATCGTCCACACTGCCTCTCCATCGAGGTCTCTGCTCTCGTGAGTCAAGAATTTCTTCTTTTTGGCTCTGATTGGATTCCAGAATTGTGGTAACTCCGTTTTGGGTTTGTAGCCATCAAGTCTCTCAGTTCAAGGTGGGCCGTCCAGAGTGCTTCTAGTTTGGCTTCGGGCTGTTCTGATGTTTGACTTGCTCTGAGCCAGCAGGTGGCGCTGGTGTGCAGACTCGATACACCGGGAAAGGGAAAGTGAAAGGCACTGGGGATGAATTTTGGTTTGCAAAGAACTCTGTCCTGTCTGTGTGGACCTCGACAGCAACTGTTTGGTCAGACAGACAGACAGACAGACAGACGGCCAGACGGACGGAGAGCCAGACAGACAGACGGACAGACAGACATTTTATTTCACTCTATTTCTAGATGGTATTGGTGACTTGGGCACATTGTTGGTCTCTCTTGGTCTCTGTCACCATGGTGATGTCTTTCAGTGTCGTTTGCCCCTCGTGTCGTCCCCACTGGTCACTGTTGTCCTTGTGTTGATGAAATTTAGGCGAGTGAACTCCACATGAACACACAAGGAATGATTGGGACAAAGACAACGGCGAGTGAAGTTTTTAAACATTTGGCAGGAATTCATCGTAAGTTTGGATTTTTCCGAATGCAGAATAAGAAAATTAAAAGAGATGAGCCAATTAATCCGTGACGGCGCTCCAGGATGCCACTAAAATGTGTACCAGCAGCGAGTGAAATCATTGGCATGTCTACACCAGTTATGTCGTGACAGTTTTGTTCTCGTTGAGCGGATGTGCCACTCGTGACATAAATGGCACACTGGGCCACCCCATCCAGGAAGCTCATGTCGGTCTGCGGTCAGTCGCTGCTCCTCGGTCTTCTCTCCCAATTCCTGGCCCGACGATTTGCCCACCTTTGGAGAAGATGCCCGTTTCAGCAGCTCCGTCTGCACAGAACAGAATCACATCAGAAGGGTGACATTTGCTTGGCCTGCTGCCTGAGCCGTCCCCGTCACTTCAAAGAGGAGCACCGGGTGACACGGACGCTCTGATGGGGGTGCCACAGACCTGGAGTGGTCTCAGTTAAAAGCACAGGTGGGTAGTAACGAGTCACATTTACTTCTACACGTAGCTTCACTGCCCCGTACTTTTTACTTTTACTTGAGTACATTTGTGAAGAAGAAACGCTACTCGAACTCCGCCACATCGGGCGACGCGCGACTTGTTACTTGCCGTGCTGATCACGTGAGACATTCAGCAAGTCATCCGCCGCTCCTCCGCATCCAAAGGGGCCCGTTGAGGTGGTGAGGGCATCACTGTGGCGGTGCGTCAGGCAATGCCAACCAGGGGGAGACCTCGGGGCAGGCACACCCAGGAACTGGCCTGTGACCACCTTGGTGTCACCGGGGAGGAGGTGACAAGGAAAAGGAACATCTGGGCTGCCCTCATGACAGGAACCTGGCAGAGTAGGGGACAATGGGTGGCGGTAACTGGACAAGGTTCATGACCCCCGAGACACACGAAGGCGGGCACAGTAACCAGAGCACAGAGTGAGCCGCCTCACCCGCACTAAATGGTGGACACGACGGACAGGAAACCTAAAAATGACAAAGTAGAAGCGGGCTTCGGTCCCAAAGCTCCCAGTAGATTCATAACCTGACACCCCCCATCGAAGGTGTGAAAAGACCCCCAACTTAACTAGGAAAGGACAGAATGTTTGTCAGTTAGAGGTCCACTATAATGGCACAAGTGTCCAAGCGCCAATGCGAGCCCACCCGGGGTAGCGCAGAGGGGGCCGCCTGCTGTCGTCCTCCTTCTTAAGCTCCTTGCGCCGGATTTAGCTCAGGATTAAATGACTCTGAGACGGTCGGCCATTGTGGGCACACAGCTCCCAGGGCAATGGGCAGGAAGCAGGCGGTGAGTGCAGTTCGCCGAGCTGGCAGGCACTTGTGGCTTCTCCTTGAGAGCTCGTGCCTGTGCCGTCTGATGGCAGAGAGTTCAGGTGGCACACGATGCCTCTGCCTTGCCGTTGGCTCACTTTATTCCCACTCGGGTGACTGACTGCCTTTTTATTTCTTTACAGCGCCTTCCACGTGCCCTCCCGCCAATGCCAAGGTGAGTGCTGTGCCAACTCCGAGAGGGGCAAGCGGGGCACAGAGTCTGGAGCTGGGGTGGCCCTACTAATCCTTTTTTCTTTTTCCTTCTCGTTTTAAGCCAGGACCACCCCGGAGGTGAGTGTACATGAACTGATGGTCTACGTGTCTGAGCCCCCCAGTGCCGGCCATGAAAGGCGCTATATAGAGAACTGACTTGTGTGTGCTTGTGTTTGTTTGATAGATGAGGTGCCATTCAGCAAACCCAAAAAGAAGAAAAGCAAGGCGTCCAATGGGATAGGTACGGTGGTCCGTCTGGTGTGGGGGGTCCCAGACTCGCACTATGTGCTGTTAACGTCTCTCGCTCTCTCTTTGTGACACTGCAGAGGACATGGTGTCACCTGTCGAGCGGCGGCACTCGGAGAGCAGAGAGCCTCTGACCCCAGAGCCACAGGACGCGCCGCAGCACAGGAGACGAAAGAAGAAGAAAGCCCAGCAGACCCCAGGTGAGCCAGCGTGGCACCGAAATACGAGGTCATGTGACCTCAGCAAAGGGGGGGCTCCCTCAAACCAAATACCCCACTGTGCCAGGCACTCTGCCTCATTCACATCACACGCCAACGATCGGCCCATTCACGGTGTTCACTATGATGTGGCACCGTCACCCACACGCTGTGCTGAACTCATTCTGATGTCATCGTCAACGTGTCATCTGTCCTCGGCCTTCGACACGGTCACCCTCTGTGACCTTGGCATCACTTGGACTGCTCCTCAGGTGGTTTGAGTCCAGAGCCCGCCGCGTGTCCTGGCATGGAGAGCTGGCAGGTGTGCACCAGGCAAGCACAGGGGGTACCCTAAGGATGGGTCCTGGTCCTCTCATCGTCACGTCTCCTGGTTTGTCTCATCAGTGCTGCGCTGATGATGTCCAGCCGTACCTGTCGGACCTCCCAAAGACCCCACGGTCTCGGCGGGGATCTCTGCGTGTCTCCTCCGGCCCCCCTCTGTTCAGCTCGGCTCTTGTCAGCGCACAGCCTTAGGGTGGTGATCGATGACCAGCTGTCCTTCAGGGTCCATGTCGTGACGCTCTCTGGGTCTTGCAGATGCCCAAACCCCCCATGTGCACCCCCAACTCCTAGTGCAGCCTCATCTGGACTGGACGGTCACTCTCTCTCACAGCTGAACTTTGCCCCTGGCACGTGTGACCTGATCGCCTGCCCACTCGGAGTCTGCATGCTCCTGATTTTTTAGATTGCACACGATTGTCATTTACCAGAAGCAGCGTGTTGGTGGCAGGTCTTGGGGTCCCCACATCTGCAGGTGCCAGGGGCAGGTCACCTGACCTCGAGAGATCTGACTGGATGTAAAGCTCATTGCGATGGTCCCCCCTTTCAGACTCCGAGACGTCCTTTATGCAGACCAGCGCAGCAGACGTGCCACTTCAGGAGGACCTGCAGAACGGCACCAGCGACAAACTGCCAAGTGAAGATGACGTCCCCCGCAAGCCGAAGAAGAAGGGCAAGTGAGTGCTGGCACACACTCCATCCTGTACATGCGAGTACTTGTGGGGGCCCTCGACGCGCTGGTCACTCAGGTTTAATTTCCTTTCCTTAGGAAGACTCGGCCAGCTGACCTCCAGTATGCTAATGAGCTCGGCGTGGAGGAGGACGACATTGTCACCGATGTGCAGCAGCCGAACCCCCCGCTGGCCCTCTTTGCCGCACCACTGGGGAGCAGCCAGCCCGTTGGGAAGGTCTTCGTGGAGAGAAATCGTGAGTACGCCACCTGACGTCGGGTGAAAGGCTTAGGGAGTGGGGCGGGCACACTGGCACTAATAACACCGTCTCCAACCTGCAGGGCGCTTCCAGGCAGCTGACCGCTCCGAGCTAAGCAAAGTCCCAGAGAAAGTCGATGACTTCATGGAGGTGAGGTCCCTGTGGACCACCAGAGACGTGGCGCTGAATGTGCACCGTGGTTTCAGGTGGGTGACATTGGCATTCCTGGGATTCAGTGCGGGTGTCTGCCTCTCCAGAAACAAGGGTGGTAAATGGCAAGCATGTTTTCCAGAATGATGGGGCTCTTCTGCCATGGCATCCTGGCGGGCTTTGCTGTCTGGAATATCGTTGTGGTGTATGTGCTGGCGGGGAGCCAACTGGGCACTCTGGACAACCTCCTGGTGCAGTACAAGACGCTGGCATACCCATCCCAGTCTCTACTCTACCTGCTTCTGGCCATCAGCACCGTGTCTGCTTTTGACAGGTATGGGGGGTGGGGGGGTCTGTGAGGAAGGGTCAGTCCAGATGAGTGACCACATGTGACTGTCCTTCTAGAGTGAACCTGGCAAAGGCTTCTGTGGCTCTGCGGGGATTCATGACGCTGGACCCGACCGCATTGGCATCCTTCTGTGAGTAACCTGCTTCTGCTTAACAAAAAGGATTGTGCCCGCTGGGACCAGCTTACTCTGCAATGTTGTGCCCACCAAGGACTCCCTCTCACACTCTCCCTGTCATCTCCTCAGTGTACTTTGCGGCCCTCGTTCTGTCGCTCAGCCAGCAGATGACCAGTGACCGGATCAACCTTTACGGGACACAGGGGGTCAACGGCAGCACTTTGTGGTGAGCAGAGAGTGGCGGGATGTGGCCCGGCTCGAGGGTCTCGGGCTCCCCTGCACTACTAATTGTCCTGTGTCCGTCTCTCACTCAGGCTGCCCGGTTCGGAGCAGCAGATCCTCCAGCCCTGGATTGTCGTCAACCTGGTCGTGGCACTCTTGGTGGGCCTGGCTTGGGTTTTCCTGTCTAGCAGGCCAGAGCTGGACTACACGGAAGGTGAGACCACCCGGCATTGGGGCTGGCGGTTGGTGCCTTGCGGAGGTCTGGCTGTCCACTGAAGCTGCTTGTCCCTCTTCTTCTTCTCCCTGACAGGGTTTATGTTTGCACTGGACGCAGAGGACAATCCATCAGCGGAAGACAAAGCCGAGATACAAGCCTGAGGTGGACGGCGACAGGCTTGGGTGGGCTCTGTGTTAGTTAGCGGACCATCTGTGCTGTAATCCGTGTCGTAGAAACTAAAAGGGACGACTGCCTCCCCGCCCAGCCTGGACCGAGGAGATGATGGAGATCCAGTAGTGGAAAGTGGCAGGCCTCATCGGCGGTCACTCTGTGATGGTGGGAGGCGTAATCGGACCCTGTGTCACAAAGAGTGAATGAGCAGGAGCCGAGTCCCCGTAAAGTGGATGTCAGCAAATGTGTGCTGCCTTTATTAAAGACCCCCTGTCTGAGCTCTGGGTCAGCGTGCTCTGTTTAAAGAAAGGTGGGCAACACCGTGTGCCCTCCCAAAACCCACCTGGGTCATCAAAGCCGACTACTTCTGTGAGAAAACAATAAGAAAACTAAAAAGGGTGGCATGGTGGGTTCAAGGGGGCTGCTGGCACGACTGGCCAAATGTTATTTGAACTTTCTCTTAACAGTCAGCCGCACTGCAGGGGGGCAACACACAACACACAACACACACTGCCCCCTGGGCAAGAACTGGACAGTCTGGTTTGAAGGTGACAGCCAGATATATAAGTCACCATTGTGGCACTGGGCTGAGGTGTGTGGCCAGAAAAGGGGGGGTCTGTGGGAGGAGCAAACTGGAGGAAGTCCAGTGGGAGTCCTGGAGATGTTTGATGTCACCACCTGAACTGAACTTCAGCTGTGACCGGGGGGGGTCACATTAATTTGGGGACGCACAAAGAGAGGCTTGTAATGTGTGTATGGATCTCCCCGCGCAAAAGTTGAGATTTATACGAGAACTGGAGGGGAACGCGTGTACGTTTACGGCGACCCCCCGAGCCATCTGTGCTCAACATTTCTGAGAAACTGGGGGGACCCCCTGGATGAAGTGAGCAATGTGGCCACACCAGCGAAATGACGACTCCCGCGCATAATAATAATTCATGTCACCGAGCCGCTATTAGAATGTGACAAATGTGTGACGCCTCAGAAGGGACAAACGTGACACACAGACTCCATTTTGGTTCCCCGATGTGTTCTTTTGTCAGTTGATGGCGGCTCCCTGTTGTCCCGTACAAACACAGACGTGAATCACTCGCTGCGTACAGAAAGCTCCAAATCTCATGGCCTGACACAAGATGGCAGACATGGCACTGCTTGAATACCATGCCAATGGTCAGAAATGAAAGGAGCGGGCATTTAGGGGGCGCTGGGATTGTTGTGCCCATGAAGATGACTGGCTTACTGTAGGAGCCGATTTGGACTTTCAAGAGCTGCTTTCTTAGAACTTTGTGCTAAGCTGGCATTAGAAACACAGACTGCCCAAAATCAGGGCACACCTGTTCATATGAAGGTTGGCATTCTGGCTCTAGGCACCTTACTAGAGAGAACTGGGCAACAGGTCAGAAGTGTCTCTGCTCCGTTGTGCCTGCTGTATTGGAAGCCATGAACCGAGTAACACGGCGCTACACGGTTTGATCATACATGCCAACGTGAAAAGGAAATCCACAGCAGTGCCCACTTCTTCTAATGTAATCACAGCAATCGGCACTCACTGCAGTAAAGGGCACCGAGTGAGAAGGACGCTGCTTTGGCAGACTGTTATCAGTGAAACTCCATAACACACAAGTCATCTGTGATGCCAACATGAGGCTGACAAACATTGTGGCACGATGGTCCCGGTCAGCCTGTGATTCATTTACTTTCAGGTGACGATGGCCGGCTTGTTGAGAAGGTGACTGGCTGAACCCGCAGCCTTTGAAGTGGCCTGTGTTACAGCAATCGGGTCATTCCAAGTGTCAGGTGACAGCGGCTACCCACTCGGAGCACACGGGGAAGGCACAATAAGGACCCCAGGACTCCTTAAACGCAGGTGGCGAGGTCTTGAGGTGTCAGGTGGGAGGGCTGCCCTACCAGCCAATGAAGCTCTGCAGCATCCTGATCTCATATGCATGAGGCTGATTAGCATAGTCCATATATGGTTGTTCTGGGGTGGAGTTTGCGGGGCGTTCCCGTACGCACATTTACTCGACGATATATAAAATCAGACACAAATGTGTGCACACCAAGCTGTACAAGTCGGATTTTTTTTTAGCTGTACGCATTTTTCCAGTTTTTTTGACGTCTTCCTATTTCACATTCAAATCCATGCACAATTTTATAAATGAGACCCCTGGAGTCTCTCTTGGTGCCCCATCCACACACATAACAACGTAAATGCAGTGAAGAGCACGATGTGAGGTGGACTCGGACAGCAGTCGGACCCCGTCGCTTTCTGTGTTGTAGATGTCCTTCTCAGTGGAGGTGTTTGCCATTTTGGGCCATCAGTCTGCACTCAGTGACTCAAACTGACAAAAGTGACAATGTGTGTTGTGAGAAATTTATTAAAAAATGAAAAACTGAAATCTCTCCTTCACGTACGTATTCAGCCCCCTCACTCGGCACTTTGTTGAAGCCCCTCTGGCAGCTTCAGGTCTTCCCAGTGAGTCTCTACAAGCTTTGCACCCCTGGATTTGGCCAGTTGGTCCTGGCAGATCCTCTCCAGCTCCATTAGATTGGATGAGAAGCGTCTGTGAGCGGCCATCTTCAGGGTCTGTCCACACACGTTCTATGGGCCAGTTAAGTCTGGGCCCCTCGAGGACACTCACAGACTTGTCCCTAAGCCACTCCTGTGTTGTCTTGGCTGTCTGCTAGGGGTCATTGAGCTGTCCCTCCAGTCTGAGTTTTGGTGGAGGTTTTCTTCAAGACCCTCTCTGCATCTGGCTGCATTCATCCTCCCCTCATTTCTGAGTGGTCTCCCCCATTCTGTTCCCTGCACCCCCATTATGTGGTGTTGTCACCATTGTGCTTCATCATAGGGATGGTGTTTGCCTAGAGATGAGTGTCACCTGCTCTTCACTAGACATTGTCCTCGGAGGTCTGCCCAAAGACTTCCATTTCTGTCTTTTTCCTCCGCTCTCAGAGCCCAACTGGGCTGCCGTGTTTGTCTTTTACTCACAGGTGGCCTCCATCTCTGCCATAAACACCTGATTGATGGAGTGCTGCTGAGGTGGTCATCCTTCTGCCAGGTTCTCCAATCTCAGCAGAGGTCTACTGAAGCTTCATTTGAGTGGCCGTTGGATTCCTGGTCACCTCCCTGACGGCGCGCGCGCGCGCGCACACGTTATTGGGAGCGCGCCAACACCGAGGTTCGGCTCGGCCATCGACAGCGCTGCCTGCAGAGCTGCTGACGCGTTAAGGCCGGCTAGTCGAACACGGAAGTGAAGACGTGGTGCTGCTGTTGCCGCCGAAGACTCCGCTGCACGGCACGATGCTGGACTTCGTGATCTTCGCCGTCACGTTCCTGCTGCTGCTGGTCGGCGCCGTGCTCTACTTGTATCCGGTAGGCAGCCTTTGTGGCCGCGCGTTACTCTTGCATTATGATGGATGAGCTGTGTGGAGGACTTGGGGACGGCCGTCCCCCGAAGGGAGGGATGGAGGTAGAGGGGCGGACGGGCTGCTTTTCTGGAGGTGACGACGTTGCCGCTACGCCGTGCCAGTCCAGTCCAGTCCAGGCTAGGCTAGATGACTGCACAGCCGGCAGTAAAACCGAGTCGAGCACCGCGAGTCCGTCCGGTGAGCTGCTCCGCTCCGCCGCCGCCGCTGCTGGTGTTCGGTTCAGTCAGCGCGCGAACGGCCATCCGTATCTTTTTTTTTATTGCATCGCTATTAAAATACATAGCTGATGCGTGCAATCCGTTAACAAAGTATATAAACAGTTAAAAAAGTCAATTAAATAAAGACATTAATTATTTGCATACAAGAGTAACAACAGCTAAAGAACTCGGGAAAAGAAAACCAGCGGCACGCAATGTGGAGAAGACCGCGGAGAGCCGGCGCTTTGTATCGCCTTAGCGCTTTTCTTGTTGTTATTTTTACGATGTTAATGTCCATTAAACAAAACTGCAATAGAAAGTGAAATATACTGAAATTTACACAGAGCTGTCTATTATCTATCAATCTATCTATTATATAGTGCCTTTCACTCTATCTATCTATCTCTATCTATCTATTATATACTATATAGTGCCTTTCATATCTATCTATCTGTCTATCACCTTATGGTGCGTATTGATGACTTATCTATATATTGCCTTTCATGCCTATTGATGTAGTTTAGTGGGCTTGTGTTCCTCAAAACACGTTTCCCCCGCGGATTGAGTAGATAGAAGCTCTACGTGATCTAAGGTAGTAGTGGATGGACCTGGCAGGTGAGGAGTGTGAGGCCCAGAATTGTGCAGACGTGCGTATTTAAACACAAGCATCTAAAGTGCGCAAAGACAAAGAGCGGGGAGGTCATCAGGCAGGGCGGTAAAGAAGCCCCATTAATGAAGAAGTGAAGCGCACTTGAGGTGAGTTGGGGGGCTCGGACCCTCCCAGTCCTTTCCCAGAGCGGCGTTCTGTCGGCCTGTGGGTGAAGCTCGACGTCTCCATCGGCGCAGTACAATACGGCGTAACTCCGTTTTGTCCATTGAGTCAAATCGAATTTGTCGGAGACGCGGTTCCACGTGCGGTGAGATGTTTAGTCGCTCAGCTGTCTGGGCCTTTAAGAAGATGGCAGGATGCTGACAATAATACACGACTTCAGTATCGCCGATCACTCTGAATATCTGAGAAATAACTATTTGATGTGTCAGAGACTTAACAAGAGGGCGTCCTGTAGTGCAGGTGCGGATTGTGCCATAAAGACGCCGATTTGTTGAAACGTGCAGAACAGCAGAGGGTGGCAGTCGTGCCCAGTTATTGGGTTACTGGAGTGCGAGTCTGTAAAACTGCGCCGACTTGGACTGAGCGTAAACTGGAAGGTTGTGAGTTTGTTTGTGATTTCTCGTGTGCTGATTTGATTCGACTGCTGAACACGCAGCTTCTTTTATAATTTTATAAGTCGTATCCAACGTGTGACGTCACTCCGTGTGTGTAAACCCGAACTTGACTGAGGTCACCTGATGCGTCCCGCTGGCAGCGGTGATGAAGCGCCTCGTGTGTTTTGTACGTTTGGTGCTTTCAGTCAACACTACAAACATACTTTGAGTTGAATTGCAAAGCGAGCAGCCGAGTAAGTGGCGCCTTAAATCCGACTCCACAGCCCTGCTGACAATCAGAAGTGGAAAGCAATGACGTTTGAGTGAACTGCTGAGCCGCCTGGCTGCTGATGTCACTAAGTGATCTCGTCGTACCCACAGCTCCCCCTTGATGCCCTCACGTCTCCTGCCCTCCGCTCGCCATTAGCCAAATTGACTGTGTGCCCGAACTCGGACCCCAGGCCTGCCACCTCCATTTGGTCCCCCGCTGGTCCTCACTGTAGTGGCGCGGGTGTGACCCTGCTGGGCACGCCACTCTAGGGAGACTTTCGGCCCCCTTTCTTTTGTTCTCTCTACTTCTCCTCGTCTCGTTCCTCCATCTCCTCCTGCTCTCTGTTACACTTGGTGGTCTTTCTTGCCCTGACCCCCCCACACCTTTAACCGCTGAGGCCCCCCGACATGCAGTTCTCTCGTCATCGTGGTCCGAGTTAACACGTAAAGTGAGCACTAAACTGACTTGACAACCAATACAATCGCCACCCGCTAATTCAAATCGTTTATCTTTCCAAAACAGAAAAAGTGCATAAAAATAAATAAAAGCCAAAGACTCGCAGAAAGTGAAGCTGCACTTGGGTGGTCCTGCTTAAGGCTGCTGAGGTGGTCTTCACTCACCATTATTGGGAGGCCCGTCCTCACTGGTGTTACTGGTTTTGCTCCTCACTTCACTAACAGACTTGCGTTTCCTCTGCTCAGTAACTGCGTGGCTCGTGGCCTCTTGGAGTTCGCACCCGTGTCTTGTGCTGTTTGTCTTTGTTCCGTTTTGATTCTCTTTATTGTTCTTGTGTTTGTCTCTGGACGGCTGCCTCGGTTACATTCCTTGTGTTTTGTGGGTGGTTCCCCGAGAGGCGGAGCCACCTGCCCGTCACCGCCAGGGACCGCCCTTTAAAGGCAGGGACAAGCGGCAGGCCCTTGCGGTTCATTTGAATGCCCTTGGCAGTTGGTGAGTGTTTCTTTGTGAGGAGCTCGGTGCTTTTGGGATTAGTTGGATTTTAGTTTTCCTCTCGCTGTCACTGTAATGGCTGACCCCGTACCCAGCTGGCAGCCGCACTACCAGGACCTGTCGCCTGGATGAGTTACTGAGAAGCCTACCTGCACCAAGCCGTACCTCTGACAAATATTATTGTCCCTGTTCTCCAATCGACTTTTAAAGATATGTTAAAAAAAAAAAAAAAGTGTAGAAATATATTAAATGAAGCACCTTGACAAAAACAATAATATAAATGCCCGACGTAAAAAAAAACAAAAAACAAAATCCTCTTTAATAAAACCCGTGTGTGTGTTCAGGTGAAGTGCGCATCTGGGGGGCCACACGGCACGCGTTCAGTCTCTGCCTGTGCAGACGGACAGACAGACACACACACACAGGTGCGCGACAGACAGACGGACAGATGGATGGACGGACACGTGTGAGACGGACACGCGCCAGACAGACAGACAGACAGACACACAGGCGCGCGTGCATTGTTGCAATGTTACTTTTCTTGGTTGTTTATTACATTTCAGATTTTTCAAATGTTCATTTTTTTCCCTGTGCTTAAAACTCATTAAAAAAGGTGTCTTTAGCGAGCGGGTCGTAAGGCTATAGCGCGAACTCTTACAGTGTTAGTTTTCTCTGTTGTTCAAGGTTTTCTTAGTGTTATACAATGTTTTTACATTTAGTTTACTATTACACTGTGCATTCAATGGTATAATTAGCTATATTTGTGCTTAAAATCTTAAAAAAATATACATTTACATACAGTTCGTACAGCCTGGAACGGATTAATTGTATTTACATACAATCCTATGGGGGAAATGACTTCGGTTCCACTGTATTACTGTCCGACAAAACTACAGGCATTTTACGGAAATACAAACCAGTATTACTGTGATAGAAAATGAAAGGCAGCACACAATCCAGTGACGCTTATTACAGCCACACACAAGGTCCCTTGCCATTTAATAGCGACTGTTCCTACTAATGTTCATGCACTACTGTTATTGTAACGGCCTTAATGTCTACTACTTATATATTTCTATATTTCTATATTTCTATATTTATACATCCCTCCAACAAATCCACAAAGTGAAACACTACTTATATAACAACTATAACAACAGAGCCTCACTTGCTCCGCACACGCATAACAAACACAAAGCACAAATAACATCAATGAATGAGGACTGAATGACAATCGGGCTGCAACTACAGGGTGGTCCCGATCTAATTATGAAAAGGCGAACACATCGCACCCGCTGTTCGACTGACAGCCGTCTCCCCGCCATTTTGAAATGCAGGGCAGGTGCTGCCATCTATTGGCAACAAGAAGAGTTTTTTGTGACTTCTCTATGTAATACACTTACTTAATAAGTTCTAGCGTAATATACATTGCATACTTAGATCTGGACCACCCTATAATGATTATTTTGGTAGTTCCATTTTTTTTCCCCGATTATTTCATGCCTGACCATGTTGATGCCCGTGACCTGTGGTTGCACATCCTGTTCTGGGCTCCAGTGCCCATCTTGGCTCATCTGCTCACGTCGGTCCACCTGTGAATGTCACCCTGACGTCTCTGCCTTGACATGATTACAATGAATACTCAAATTAAAAGAACAACCAGTGAAACATTTGAATTGGAAAATAATCCGATGTTTTCTATTAGTGTGAGCATCGCAATAAAAAAAGAAATCCGTTAAATAATCCAAACTGAGGTGCACGTAGTCTTTAAACACAGAAAGTGCATTTAACTTGACCTCAAAGGGCCACTGGTGAGTCTTGAAGTGCAGAAGTTTAAATAAAGTTTCAATTGAAATAAAACCAAACCATAACGTCCAGTTTGTCAAAGTCTGAGCTCCTCTCTTGGCTTTTCATTTCGACGCGCTGTGGTGTGAGGCGGCCTCTCGTCTTCAAGTCCCCAGCTGCTGAGCAGAGACGCTCGGAGGGAGCAGGAAAAGATGTTTTAATCCTCACACTCGTTTATCACATCACGTACTATACTGCGGTAAAAAAAAATAATGGACTAAAATACGTACCAAGCTAATTACTGGTTGACTCCAAGACACGAGTTACCTAACGTAACTGTTCATATGAACTCAAATATTATACGAAGAGCGAGCGAGGACGGCTCAGCCGCTGCTACTCACTCGTTTACTGTACGTTGGCGCCGAACTCGTTCACAAACAAAACTCAAATTACATGCACTTAACCCTTAAATCGGCGGCAGTCAGTTTCCAGTGCAATTTGCCAGCACGCAGCGGGCGAGGAGATTCGGCGACGTACATTCATTGAACTCCGCAGCTCGGAGCTGATCAGTCAGTGGCGTACATTCGTTGAGCAGCCACATCACGAGCACTGGCAGCCCTGGCAGAACCGCAGCCTCACCGTCCGTTTACCCCTCTGTGCCTGCGGGCAGCGCAGTTGGCTCGGCGATTTACTGGATTTCATCAATGGCATCAGTTGCACCTTGAACGTTGTGACAGATAGGGGGCGCTGTCGTCCCCTTGACACCTTAGACCAGACGCCAGCCACCAGGTAAAAGTCCAAATAATTGAATGTATTTGCAACGTTGAGACTTTGAGGGCATCAGAGAGACGTTTAGAAAAATCGGGAGTTGTGCCCCTCGACCTCCTCGTAAACTGAGATGGAGGCAAAGGTCATCAGAGCTGCGTCCAGTGGGCGATGTTTCTCAAATATCTGATCTCTTTGTTTCTCATCATAATATCGATACACAGTCGTTTATCTCGATTTATACTCAAAAAATGAGATCTTCCCGTGGAATTTGTTTGATGATTGCATATGCAGTACTGAGATTACGTGCAGAATAAAGCGAGTTCACCTAAAAACACAGAAAGAGTGTTAGTATTAGATAATAATTGTTGCTATGGGTAACATTCAAATAAAAATATCATAAAATGTCACATATCACCAGGAACAGGATGGAGACGTAGCACCTTATTGTTGTTCCCAGTCCATCTTTATATATTTACTTGACGTGTCGTGATGGGCAGCCAACAAAGTGGAAGGACCAGGGGAGGGGACATTGATGAGGCAATACCTCCCCAGGGACACTAGAGGGCAGGTCTCGTGGCCGGCTGTGACACCTCGGATTACCGCAGGGCATGTTGGGAGTTGGGGGGCCACCAGGCCTGGAAGTGATTTCAGGTAATAGCGATGAGCCACCTGGAAGACTCCTGAGACCGGAATAAGAGGAGCCGCCTCACTCCAGGGGAGCCAGAGTCGGGAGGAAGAGGAGTGGAGGAGGATGGACTGTGCACTGGTGTGGCGCTGGTGTGGCGCTGGTGGTTTGTGCACTTCGACTGTAAATAAGCGCGGGTGGTGGGGCGTCCTGCCTGTCTATGCCAGGAGTTAGGGGGGCAGTAGGCCTCCTAGTGGCTTACAATGTTTACACGCTATTGTTAAAGTGGTGATGCACAAATGAAAATAAAGTTAATAATAGTTATTGAATACAGTATTAGTAATATCATGTACACATTTATATTTCCACTAGCAGAATAGCCGCACTTCGCAGCGGAGAAGTCGTGTGTTAAAGAAGTTATGAAAAAGAAAAGGAAACATTTTAAAAATAACGTAACCCGATTGTCAATGTCATTGTTTTGTCACTGCCGTGAGTGTTGCTGTCATCAAGGATTTGATTGTCATTCTTTCTTTCAGTCAGGTTCGTATTTGGAGGACGTGTTGTGTTCAAGTTACATTCCGTGTTTGTCAGCCGTTGTAAAGATAAAAGTTTTAATTCAGCGAAGTGTTCACCACCCAAATCGCTACTCGTGAATCTAAGATATTTAACAGGCCTATTAAGTTGTGGATTGGCCTGCGAATATTTAGCAGCAGCGTATTATGAACGTAATTTAAACTTAAGCTTCACACCGTGCTCTCCTATTGATGTGTCTACAAAGGCTTGTTCAGCGTCAGAGGGTTCTTCCTCTCTTACTGCCTCAATAAGCAGCTCGTCTTCCTCTTTATCTGAGACGTCACACACTTGCATGTACGGGTTTACCTTTCCCAGTCCTGTAAAGTCAGTTCATGTGAGCCGCTCAGAGTACACGTATTGAAGGTCCTCAGCTGTGCTTGTGCTTTCTCGTGCGATCTCGCGATGTCCACGACTTTATTTAATGTTAGCTCACACCCGGCACTTAAAAGTTTCTCTCGCACTTTCGCCGAGTTTGCGCCAAACACTAGTCTATCCCTGACCATCTCATCTTCGTCTGCATAAGCACAGTCCTTCATCAGCAATTTTAACTCCGTTACAAAGTAATCAAAAGTCTTGTTTATACCCTGCGTCTGCGTCTCACTAAACTTGAATCTCACGAATATCGTATTCATCTTAGGCATGAGAAACGCCTCCAAACGGTCATAATAGGTGCCTAAACTATGCCTGATAATACATTTGAATGACAAATAAATATTACAGTGATCACCTCGATAGACATCTCGCCACCCAAATCGCTACTCGTGAATCGAAGATGTTTAACAGGCATTCCCGGGATTAACTTTTTGATTTGCCTGCGAATATTTAGCGGCAGCGTGTCTATTGGATAGCTGCTGACGGACGGCCTTATATGGGCAGGCACTTAATTACGTGGGAGGCGTGGTGATGGGTGACGTGACTCCGCCTCACATGGCGACCGAGCTGCTGGCTATGGCCGGTATATAAATACATAAGTAGGATTCAGTTATGACCGTTACGCGTTGAATTTCAAAATGAAACCTGCTTAACTTTTGTAAGTAAGCTGTAAGGAATGAGCTGCCAAATGTCAGCCTTCTACCGACACGGGAAGTTGGAGAATTAGTGATGAGTGACGAGTGACGAGTGAGTGAGGGCTTTGCCTTTTCTTAGTATAGACGATTCAACAAGTTCAGATGGTTGTTTAAATAAAATACGACTTCCGGTTGAATAATTTTTCTCAAATTTCATATCTGTTTGCTTTTTATCATTACAAATATCCGTACAAAATTTGAATCACCAACAGTGGGTACAGATAAGAGTCCCCCCCTTTGAAATATTCCCATTTTTTTTTGCTTTACACCCTTAAATAAAAACCCAAACTAATATTTCTTCCCGCTTCTTCAAGTGAAAGAAATCACAGCTACAGTTCAGAAGAATAAAAAAAAAAAATCAAAAACGAGCCACTGAGATTATTAAAGGCTCACCCCCCCAATGTCAATGTCATTTTATTGTCCCACCTTTTGTTTTAATGCCAGCCTTTCTCTATCAGCTTTGCCCATCTAGACTGAGCCCCCTCAATATGTGCCCCCCACTCGTCTTCACAGTTTGACTGTTCAAGTTCGGTCACATTGATGGTGATGTTGGTGGTCTGCCATCTTCAGATCTCTCCACTGATTTAGCTCTGGTCTCTCACTGGCCACACCAGGACGTTCACTTTGTTCTCCTTCAGTCACCGTGTGCTCAGTTCTGCTGTGTGCGTCGGCTCGTCGGCGTGTTGAAAGGTGAACGTTCTGCCCATCTTCAACTTTCTGGTAGAGGGTAGCAGGTTTTCCTCCAGAATTTGATGGTATTTTGCCCCATCCATTTTTCCTTCTCCCCTAACGAGAGCCCCAGGACAGGATGCGGCCCCCTCCATGCTTTACTGTATGTATGGTGTGTTGTGGATGGTGAGCTGCATTGGTGGGCCGTTTGGTGTTGAGGCCTAATAGTTTGATTTTGGTCTCCTCTGGCCAGAAGATTTTTTTCCACTTGGCACCAGAATCTTCAAGGTGGCAAAACTCAAACAAGCGTTCATGTGGCCTTTCTTGAGAAGTGCGACCCTCCTGAACAAGCCACAATGGTGGAGCGCTTGTCAAATTGTTGTCACCTGCACACCATCAATGACCACTCTGTGCCATCAAGTCCTGTAACTCCTTCACAGTGGCCATTGGCCTCATGGTAGCTTCTCTTCCCAGTTTCCTCCTTGCTCTTCGATCCTGTTTGGAGGGTCCTAGTAGTACCAAACACTTCTTCATGATGGACTTTACTGAGCTCCTTGGGATTATAAAGCCTTTGAGATGTTTTGGTCTCCATCTCCTGCCTCATGTCTGTCCACAACTCTATCCCTGAGATCTTCTGGTGTTCAGGTGTTTGCTGTCAGTCGCTCTACCAAGGGAGGGAATGAATGGACCAGGAAGATCTTCACTAATCCCACTCAATACAAATGAGCACAGGTGGGAGGAAACCAGTAACTGCAATGGAAATGGTGGGCACTGACACCTGACTGAGTTTAGGGGGTTCATCCTTTTATTAATCTCAGTGTGTCTTGTTTTTGATTTTTTATAATTCTTCTGAACTGAAGCTGTGATGTCTTTCACTTGATGTCTGAGGTGGCATTGAGGAAGTAAAGCTGGGAAGAAATCTTAAGAGTGTGTGTTTACATTTAGGGTGTAAAATAAAAGAAAGGGGGACATTTCAAGGGGGGGGCTCTTTTCTGTGCCCACTGTATCTGTAATGTTAAGCAGTTTGTTTGTGAACGTATTTAGTTAAAGTGCCCAAAGTTGATGGGATTCCTTTATTTTTGATCTAAATCTGATGTATAAAATGTCATTGAGCAGCTCCAGGGGTGTTCAACGTGATGTGATGAGAGTCGCACAGACAGACAGACAGACAGACAGACTTCATTTCAAAATTGGCTATTTTTGGACTCCGGATGGTCTCAAGTGTCAGGAATCATCAAAATCTCGAGGTCGTAGTTTTTCACGATTCGTATTCCTTTTCCGTATGAGAAAGTGAAAAGTGCCGAGTCCACTCGTGGGATTGAGAAAACACGACATTGTAAAGGGGGTCTCACCAATCAAGAGAACAAGCGAACCATTGAAGGGCACAAAATGGCTGATCAAGGAAGTGAAGTGCAGATCAGCGCAGTGCGTCTGGAGCGACGGGATGCCAGGCGAATGTCGGTTTACGCCTTCAGACGAGACGTGTCTAACATAAATTTGAAGGATATTTGAATATCGATCTTCGATCCAAGTGTTTGGCAGGCACTAACCCTGGACACCCAGGCACCATGTGATGTGAAGCGTGTGGCACGTTCTGCGCTCGCTAGCGACGCTCATTTGATGGAGTCGAACACCGAGGGTCCGCTCCTGTGCTGTGAGTGCCAGGCTCTCCGTCTCCCCTTTGAGTCCCGAACTTTGATGGCGGGCGCGCGACGCTTCATCTACGGGCCGCTCTTCTAGTAGCTTAAAAATGGGCCACGCAGCGGCTTCTCTCTGTCTGGCCGTCTTGTGCCCCTCTATGCTCGCTTTCAGGAGGGTCTCCAAGGGTCGTCCTCCTTCTTCTTCTTCCTCTTCCAGTAACATTAACTTATACATTTGAAGTGGACTCTCCTTAACCTTGGTTGGTAGAGAAAAATATGTATGGCACAGCCAGGCCATTTTCCTAAAGGGGGTTCTGACACCGGGGGTCTCCGTGATTGTGGGTTTTTATTTTTCTGAACTGTTGCCGTTCACGTTGAGTAAGTGCAGCTGGAGACATGTCTTTGGTTTTGTGAATATTTTGGAGGGTATACCCACTGTTTGTACCCCCACCACCATAGCAATCCAATCCGTCCATTTTTAACGGTGGTCAGTGACCTTCATTAATAATGTCTTCGTTCCTCGGGGTGGTCCACCTGTCCAGTAATTGTGAGCTATTTTGTGTGTTTTTGCCGTGGCCCCCCGCGAGTCGTCCCCTTTCAGTTGCCGTCCGCGGCCCTCGTCGTGATGTCCTCTTGGCAGACGTGGCCTGCTCTTCTGTGGCTCCTTGCACTGCCGGCCTGGCCTGTCTGAGCCCAAGATGTGACTTTGTTCTTCCTCCTCCTCCTCCTCCTCCTCAATGTGTTTCATTTCAGAAGGCCGACCCCTCTAATGCCTTGCGTCTGTCAGCTTTAAGGGGTCTGATGCCCACCGGACACGGGAGGACGCTTCACTGACTCTTACCTTTCGCTCATTTCAGGCATCAAGAACAGCTCTGGGAATTCCTGGCCTCACACCGACGGAAGAGAAGTAAGTTCAGGGTGGGAGTGTGGAGACCCCACCTTTGTATGTTGAGGGGCTCATCAGAACACGTGGGCACGTGGGCTGGTGATGCTCTGTCATTCAGGTCCACTGCTTTGTTGGCGAGTGCAGCAGGGCACCAATGGGGGCACTCGGACTTTGGCAGGGCACAAGATGGAGTTCCTGAAATGCCGTTACTCAGGTCTGTTAATCTCCGCTTCTCCTCAGAGACGGGAACCTGCCAGACATTGTGAACCGGGGCGGCCTTCACGACTTCCTGGTGGCGCTGCACGAGCGCTATGGCGCGGCCGCTTCCTTCTGGTTTGGAAGGCGTCTGGTGGTCAGCCTGGGCTCTCTGGAGCTTCTGCAGCAGCACAGCAATCCCAACCGGACAAGTAAGTCTGGGCACTCAGGGGCGGGCAGGGGGTCTCGGAATTTCAGAGTTGAGTCTTTTTTCTTCTTTTCCTCTTATTTTATGTGAATATCACCTTTACATGCGCTTGTCCGACATCTGTGATAAGCGTATAAGTTTACTGTGCTCTCTGCAAGTCTACCTCATAAATCTGCCCACGTGCCCAGCTGGCACAGGGGTCCACCACATGAGAAGACGGACTATGAGATGCAGTGTCTGTCTCGCCAGTTGGCTTGTTTGGAATTGCATTTTCACCCTGCATGTGGAGAAAACGGCCAAGCACACCTTTGAAGCGGGCGGACGGACGGACGGCCGGACGGACAGATGGATGGATGAATGGGAGCCAACGTCATCCGATCCTGAAAATCCTTCCAGTGCACCGACGAGGTTGACGGACCCTACGCCTCGGCCCCCCACTCCCGGACTGGGTCTTGCCATCTGTTAGGCAGCGCGAGCCGACATTAAACCAAGCAAAGTAACTTCTGCTATGGAAGTGAATCTGAGACCCCCGCGTTGGGGCTGTGCGGTCCTCTCTGCTCCCGGGGTCTCCTCCCAAATGTCATTTTGGCTCTGGTGGCCCAGTGCTTCTTGTCAACTGGCAGCTGGTTTGTGAGACAGTGAGCAGGAATTGGCTACTAATTAAGGAAATGGTTAGAATAACGACGTGCGTTCACCACGCCAATGCCGAGACCCCAGTGGGCAGAGCTGTCTTTACGAACCTTGCAGCCCTGGGTACTCCATGACTGGTAATCGCTGCTCGCTCGCACAGAAGGATGCGGACATTTTGAAATATTTTCGATATTTTAGGCCATTCAGCCCACCCTGCTTGTTTGCAGAGCTGTCCCAGAAGCCCATCCAGATATTTCATTAAAGCAAGACACACCACTGTCATTTTGATGCCACCCCTAGCTCCCACCCCATCTCTGTATAATGCCAGTCTTGCCCATCTTCTTAGACCTGATGAGATCTCCTCCATGCCAGCACTGATGCCCCCTCAACCCCTCATTCTTGTCTGTCATTTTAAATCTGATTAATTTTACTCCATGGTGCCAATGGACGAACCCCCTCCCTCTTCTGCCAGTCTTACCTGTCATTTTACACATAAAGAACTCTACCATGGACCCCCAGTCCCTTCCCCTGCTCTTACGTAGGTCTCCCTTTTGCTCCCCACCATTGTTGCTATGCCAGTCTTCCCCTCAGCCTCACTCCCCCTGCCAGTATGTTCCTAATCGGTGAGACCCTCCATTACGGTGTGAACATAAAGCGCTGTGCCAACTCCTCCAAGCCACTCTTAGTTACTGTAGATAAGAGACCATGTGCCAGGGTGGCGACCCCTGCAGAATGTGGGTTTGGCCGGCAGGACCTCTGAACCCGCAACACCTCTGCCCTGAAGACCCTGTAGAACTCGTGCCAGTCATTCAGCCCCTTTTCCCCGTTAGCTGCTTTCCAAGTTTTGATTTTCCTGCTCGTGTCGTCTCACCCTCTTCCTGCCTCTCTGCAGTGGATCCTTTTGAAACTGTGCTGAAGCCCTTGTTGGGCTATCATGCCAGTGACGGTACAGAGGGCATCGTTCGGAAGAAGATGCACGAGACGGCTGTCAGCAAAACTCTCCAGAGCAACATCTCTCTCCTGAACAAGGTAAGCGATTGGCGGACCCCCGAGGTCCCCCGTATAGCCTGTTGGCTGTGTGTGATGTGGCCTCACGACCCCACGTTGTGAAACCTCAAGGCTCTCTTTCATTTTGAGTCATTTTTGCAGCTGGCTGATGAACTGGTGGACAAGTGGGCATCTTACCCAGCTTCCCAACATGTGCCACTGTGTCAGCACCTGTTAGGCTTTGCCATGAAAGCGGTCACCCAAACAACCATGGGCAGCAGATTCATAGAAGACAGGGAAGTGATTGAATTCCGCAAAAACCACGACACGGTGAGTCGGTGCTCGGGGAGAACGGGCACTGTCGTCCGAGGCGGCGGGTTGCTGACTTTTTGTTTGCTTTCACGGGCAGATCTGGTCAGAGATTGGAAAAGGCTTTCTCGATGGGTCTCTTGAGAAGAGCTCGACAAGGAAGGCACAGTACGAGAAGGGTATGTTGAGCACCGCCGCCACATGTTGGCATCTCAAGGAGTGGCACAGCCTAGCAAGACAAAGGTGGCAATGGAGCTGTTCCTGCCAGACAAGTGTGGTTGTGGAGGTGGCAGGGGGATGCCAGCTGCAGCATTTCGACAGACTGTTAAAATTATTGTAAAGCTGGGCAGTGTTTGCCAGCATCGGCCCAGCGGAGTTTTGCAAGTTTCAGTTCTCTTGTAGTTCGCTTGCTCTCCCCAGAAGGGTCTCCAGAATGGAGGTCATGTGACCTTTTTCTTGGCTGGCACTGAAGCTGCTCGTTTGAATGATGGAATGCCAGCTCATAATGCTACTAACGCTGTGCTGATGTCATCCCCGGTTGGCACAGTTACGTTATGCCCCATATATATTTAAACACATTCTTCTTTCACCTCCTTGGCATTTACCCTGAGTGTTACCTGGCCTTGGAATTGTATGCAATTCCAATTATTCCCGAGTCAGACTCGGGGTGATGTTTAATGATCCGTCAAGGAATCCTGACTAATTCTCGGGACAGTATTATGCTGCCATCTCACAGATAAAATAATGTAATGCTGGAAAAAATCGGAACTATTTCAATGCGATTGTCCACTCTGGGGTAACTCATCGGCATTCATGGGTGGGACGGGGGCCTTCAGGCAAATCACAGGTCAGCCGGGGGAGCCTGGACTGGTACACCACACGACGGCACAGCTAGGGATCCCGGTTGGCAAACCCCCTGGCAGACACGCGGTCCAGTCTTACCCATCTTTCTGCCACAGCCAGATGTCACGTGGGCATCCCCTTGGCCTGGTCATAAATAACGAGGGTCCTGTGAGCTGATCACCCTCGGCTTATCGCGCCACATGGCCGTAGTGTCGTAACTGCCGCTCCCTCACAGTGCAGGTCATGTAACTCAAAGTCACACCAGCGGGACCCCTAGAGACCCACATGAAGGAGTCCAGTCTTCGTCACAGGTCACTGGAGTGCGTCCATGTCTCACAAGCAAGGGGGCACCAGGACTCTGAAGACTTGGACCTTCGTCCTTTTGCAGAGATATTGGGAGCGCCACACACCCCTCAGTGACCTCATGACCCCCCCATGCTCTCCCAGTCCGTCTACTGACTTCATAGGAAGAGTCACCAGAGTCGCATGAATGTCACCGCCAAGGTCACCAAACCTCTCAATGACCACGAGGTCGTCACTCTCACTGCAGACAGACACACTGCTGATGGCCGTGCCCAAGAGGTCATTCAAAGGCACAACGGCATGCCAGCTTTAGAACAAACTGAAACTGAACTGTTAGATGCCATTCGAAGGCCACATCAGTACGGCGGTGGACACTCGACGTGCCTCTCCTGCTGCGTTTGTGTTGACAGCTTTGTGTTACACGTAATGGCAGCTCAGCTTCTTTAAATGAATGTAATGTTTTAACTTGTTTGCCAGGGGGTTAGCAAAACACCAATGGGCTTAAGAAGTTTGACTCGATTGTGAGGTCATAAGTCAGGAATTCAAATGGCATTGGGAACGCTGCTGACTCGCAGTAAGGAGGCCAGGGTCTGCCACCCGGTTTGCGTGTCCTCCCCGTGTCTGAAGACATGCAGGTGAGGTGGGCTGGGGGTACTCAACTGGCCCCGCTGTGATTGTGTTTGTGTGTGTTCACCCTGCGATGGACTGGCACCCTGGGATAGCTGCGATCGGCTCCAGCAGACCAAAAGTTCAGGACTAAGCGGGTTAGGAAATGACTGACTGACTTTACCGAGGTCTAACGCTGAAGGTGGCACGGCACTACCCAACTTTCACTTCAAAAAGTCCACAAAACCACACCTGCTTGGTCATCCACGGAAACAAAACCACCTTCATCATCCTCGGTGCTGTGCGCTCCAATCAAAACCATCAATTGACCAGCAATCCAGCGATTCACCATTTATTGAAGGTACACTGCCAATGTAGGCCAGGCAGGGACGCTCCGATCGGCTTCCCCTACACTTGGTAATCGCTTATTTCAGCCTTTGTTAACTTTGAAAGTCCTCGCCTATCGTCCTATTTCGATTTCTCTGTACTGATGGGGTGTTTTTGTCCTTTGAACCGTTACGCTCCAAAGTTAATCTTCCAGCTACACACAATCAGTTTGTATTTACTAGAAGTTAAGTCCACCGCACACATCATAATCCACGCTGTTCCCAGAGTCGTACGTTACTGAAGTGTCGGCTAATTGCACAGAAATACCCCCGGCGGGGCGCGTGGACCTCCCTCTGTGTGCTGCCCTACACGCCTCATCTTGAAGGGACTCGTGGTGCGTTTATCTGAGATACTGCTGGCGTTTAGTTTTGGGATTAGCCAAGTGTTGTCTGATCATTTCTAATATGCATAAATGATTTAAGTAGGAATATAAAGAACAAGCTGGTTAAGTCTGCAGGGGATACCAAGATAGGTGGACTGGCAGATCACTGAGAATCCATTATATCCTCACAGAGGGACGTGGACAGCAGACAGGCTTGGGCAGATTTGTGGACAATGAAGTTTAATGTCAGGAAATGTAAAGAATCACACAAAGGAAGTAAAAATGTGAGGTGGGAGGTCCGCCTTATGAGAAGGAATTAGGAGTCGTAGCGGACTCGACACGATCAACTGCCAGACAATGTTCAGAGGCCATTAAGAAGGCTAATAGTGTGTTATAGCGCCTTCACGTGTGGAGTACAAGTCACAGGAAAAGCTCAGGCTTTCTAACACTCTGGTGAGGCCTCATCTGGAGTCCCGTGTGCAGTTTGGGTCTCCATAAAGACACAGCAGCACAAGAGAAGGTCCAGAGAAGACGACTCGGCTGACTCAGGACTACAGGGGATGAGTGATGAAGATTAAAAGAGCTGAGCCATTAAAGTGATGAAGAGGAGACCTGACTGACTGAAGCGTTTAAAATGATGAAGGGAATCAGTCCAGTGGATCGAGATGGTGACTTTAAAATGAGCTCATCAAGAACACAGGGACACAGTTGGAAACTTGTGAAGGGGAAACATCGCCCAAACAGTGTGAAGTGAACCACAGACATCTGGAATAAGAGACTGGTAGTGTGGTGGACATTAGGACTTGAGGGACTTTCAGAACTGGACTTGATGTGACTTTGGACTCTGCGGCTGGACAGGACTGGCGAGCTCTGTTGGCCTGAATGGCCTGTCCTCCTCGTCCCGCTCCTAGCGCTAACAGCTTGTGTGATTTTTTTTTTTTTTTCAAAGCCGTCTTCTGTTTGTATGATAAGCTGAGTCAGCAGACCATTTAAAAGTAGCGTTTCGTATATTGTAGCCATTTTTATTTGATCGTGTTCAGTTAAATAGTTAATAAGATAAAATGTCTTTACTTGTTTTAGTTCTCTCGCAAGGGAGAATGTGGTGGTGGTTGCGTGAGGTTGCACTGCCGTTTGGTGTTCCCTCACGAGCCGCCCCTCTGATTTATAAGGCCTGCTAGTCAGAGGGCTTCTCCAGTTTTGAAGTGGCACTATGCCAAGGTGTGTGCCCGATGACCGTTTTATTATCCCCAGGCGTGCTTTCACATTGAAGCGGCCTGACAGCCAAGTGTGTGCCTGAAGCCACTGCTGGGAGGAAAACATCAGAGTGCTGAGAAATAGAAAGTGGCCGGCAGAGAGAATACAAGGAAGGGTGAAATGACGAAGTAGGAGAGATGGAAGTTGACCGCGTTCCTTACCTGCAGAGGTGAACCAGCAGCGGGCACGGCATGTTTACACCTGTGTGGGAAAAGGAGAAGGTGTGATATTGGGACCCTGCACCTGATCAGAGGATGCTGCCTGCTAACCCTAACCCTAACCCTAACCCTAACCCCAGGAGACCTGAGTAGTGATTGGCTAGCGATATAAAGCTGAAGTCCTGGCCGCCTTTTCACCGTTCTTCACGCCTGCAGACCCTTCTTTACTGCCGAGAGAGGAGCGCGTTAAGGTCAGACATGTTAGGGAGGACAGTGGACTTGCCGTTTGGAGAGATTTTTGGGTGGGAGTCATCAGGGTTTGCGGGAGCTCATCTTTCATTTTTGTCTTTGTGAATAATTTTTGATTTTGACTGTTTTTCTGTCCGTCCACCATGGACTGTCTACTGAAGAAGAAGGAGGAAGAAAAGGCTTTTTGTTTATGGTTGTTGGATTTTCTCATCACTTTGGCATCACTCTGATTACTGTGTGTACAGTAGCACCTTGTGACTGGTACTGTTCTTACATTGAACTTGACTTGTCTGACATTACATTACTGTAAATAGTTCTTCACCTCTTTTTTTAATTGCACCCTCATCATCATCGTCGGTGTTTTTGCGTCCCCTGGTCAAGTCGCTTGTCTGCGGCTGTAGGTGCCCAGAGTCTGACCCTGTGCTGTGGTGCCAATGCACGAGGCAGCAGTCTGTTTTTTGTTTATGGCACTAGTTACACGGTTTACAGGTCTTTAACACTCGGACACTACCGGGGGTCTCCGAACAGGAGAGATGCTGAAGTGCAGTACCTCAAATTTTTTTTTTTTTTGTTCTTTTATTTGCCTTATACAGTTTCTTGTATTAGGAATTTGTTCGTTTTCGCATACCCTTAGGGGTCAGCCATTGTTCAGCGCCCCTGGAGCAATTGAAGGTTAAGGGCCTTGCCCAGCAGAGTAGGATCTCTTTTGGCAGGGACGAGGATTCGAACCTTCGGGATACCAGCGCAGATCCTTCGCCTCAGAGCCACCACTCTGCCATTCTTGTGCCATTCTCTGCAGGTCTCTGCATGATAAAGGGTTTAACAGGGTGACCCTAACACTAAAAAGCCGTCCTTCCTGTTTGTGCTGTGCTCTTAGGTGGACCTTCACTTGATTTAGTTTTTCTTCTGATTGGGGGTCTGGACTATTGCAGGCTGTGCCACCTGCCTCAGGACCTTCATGGTTCATCGTGCATTTTACCTTAATATTACATACCGCTGATGCCGTGATGTAAAGCTTGACTGGCAGACGTGGGCTCCTGTGCAGGTTATTGATGATCCTTGAGGGTCACGCCTGCCTGAAGCCCCCTCAACAGTTAAAGCCCTCCTGTCATTTTCCGTTTTTGTGCCCACAGCCGTGATGTACGTGGAGACGGTGATGAAGGACATAATCAAGGAGAGGAAAGGAACAAGCTGCCCTCAGCACATTTTCATGGACACCTTACTGCAGGCCAACCTCAGCGAGAGGCAGGTGAGCATCCGCTGCCACAGAAGGGGGGATTTCCTGCTGTCTGGAGGGGTCTGCTGTGTGTGCCCGTGCCCGCTCCGCCAGGCTCACGTGTTGTCTACTTTGCTAGGCTCCCCTCTGCTCATCTTGCAGTGGTTGGTTTGTTCCTCTGAGGTGACTTGGACCAGTTAAATTCACTTGACTTGACTTCAGTCCAGACTCTGAGCTCCCACCCACCCACGTTAAGCTCAGTTCTACAGGGACAGTAAAGTAGCAGTCGCCGTCGTGTTGTCAAGTGAAATTCCTGACTCGCATGTCCACCCAACATGCAGCACGTCGCCTGGCGTCATGATAGATGCAAATGGACTCAAATCCAGAAGTTCATTTTAATTACTGAAGCACTCGCAGCTAAGCGGCTAAACATTCCAGCGTTCACATGTAAAGTCGCACACCGTTAAGGTTAAAACAGCCAAATCGTCTCCGGTGTCGCACACGTGCGAAGAGGAGGCGGCGGAAGGGCTTGCAGAATACTCTTAACATGTCCGCCATGGCACTGACCCTTTTTCTAAGTCTCCCGGTAAAGCCCGCCAGTAGCCGCCTCCTCAACTCGGATCATGTCACGTCCGGTCCCTGGCCTGAGGACGATGTCACTTCCCCCGGATCTCCCCTCCTCTGGATTTCAGTTCTGTTTTGGACTCTGGTCTTATAATTCTCTAATTTGCAGCCAGTAACAGATTATACGGGTGGCTGCCCCAAATCTTTATCATGTCTAGAGTCTCGTTTTGTCACAACGGGTAAACTCCCATCAACCCCTGGTACTGTGAAACGTGACTTTCTTCTGACCCTTCCCTAAATCTTGTTTTTGCTAAATTTTATTAATCCTTGAGGGGAAATTGCCCTTTCACTTGACCTTTGGGGGTCAGAGCATCTTGCACCCCAAAACCACTTCTCACTCCTCAGTAGTTCTGATTTTCTGCAGCAAATTTGCCGAGTTCCCTTGTGACCGTGATCGACGAATATTCTCTTGGAAATTCACGGTTTGGCCGGAATAGATGAACATTTTTTTTTTTCCCAGCGGCCCATGATACTTTGTGAGACCAGCGTGAGCCGTGAGCAGACCTTTCACTCATGCGTACAATAAGCGTACCCCACTTCTGATCTGCTTTGCACCTGCGTGATGTCGCCCAAACTGGCACTCCAGCCAGATTAACAACAACAGAATGACCTTTAACCTTCACCGATACCATGGCACAATCATTAAAATGTCAAAGTCTCCTCCTTCCGTTAAGGACAGTAGCTGGAAATCTTGGAATGCGTGGCCTTTGTAAATATTCTCCTTGTACTCGCTGCCAATTGTGCTGGTTTCCTGGTTCTGTTGTGGTGGGCAGAACTGGCATTTCCTCCTCCTCTGTCACTTTGGAGTGGTCGGCCCTTAGAAGCGCTGCAGGCAGATGGCGCGTGGGGAATATGGCGCCATCTTTCTGTGAGTGGAGTCACTCGTGCCCATCCAAAAGCTGCCACCTCCAGCTCCTCCTGCTTGGTTTGGCTCACTTCAAATCACAAAGGACTTGTGGGAAGAAACACCAGTTGTGTTGCAGAACATGGCGAGCGCTCGGTCTTCTTCTGGTAGCTGTGTTTACCTGCCACTCTATCGAGATTGTCCAGCCCTCCAATAGTCAAGGATATCTGCTGATTTTTGTCTTCCATAGAAGGTTTCTATGTCCACACTATTGGGTTTTCTTTAAAAGCGCAGCCGTCAGTCTCCATTTTCACATGTTGTTCATTCTACCCCGCTATTAGTAACCCCTGGAAGGAGGCTTTTAAAAAGTCACTCCAGAGCCGTATGTTTCTGAAAATGTCGGCTCAGTGTTGCAGTTTGGCTGGGCAGAGAGTTTTGAAAACGCAGACTCTGATTGGTCGTTACAATGTCTGGTTTCCTGATTGGTCACAGGCCAAGATAGTGAACCTAAAGGAGTTGCTTTCCATGGCGCTTGTTGTGTTGCTTACTTGTGTGACTCCAAATTGTGTGTTGTGCTGTCTGAATGGCACGCGCATCTGCTGAAGGCAAATCATTTATTTACCAGTTGCTACAGTTTTGTGGTAAATTCGGTGACTGGTGATGTTGCCATCCCTTCATGGAGGGCACTTTTGCCAGTGCCCACTTGCCAGTTGTAAGTGTCCGGCTACATCATTTGCGTTTTCGCTCATTTTTAGCCTGGGCAGAGATGCTTTTGTGAATGCTATGCAAACGCTCGTGTGGACGGAGATCGTTTTTGTGACAATATTTATATTTTTGTACATTTTGTGTGACGTTTGGAAAAGTCTTCAAATTTCAAGCCAATAAGATGGCAGTTTTCAAATTTCAGGCTGGAAAGATGGCGGTTTTGGTGTTCCAAGTTAAAGAGGCTCAAATCTGACCCAAACGGGATGTACGCATTGTGCCCACAAGAGGGCACCAAACCACCGTCCCAGCAATGCACCACACGTTTAATAGAATAAAAGAAAGATTTGTGTTCTTTTCTCGGGCACCTTCATCTCATTCCTCTTGTCCAATCACGATAATAATAATAATAATAACAGTAAACCACTAACTGTACAATAAATGATCTGCTGGCTCTTCTTATCCTTACTCCATCTTCACCTTCGCTCCTGACTCCAACTCCGCCATCCGTGGCAGCGGCCCTTCTTTTAGGTCGAACCCAAGAATGCGCCCTCTGCTGATCCCAGGGGACTCCCACAGGACTGCACCCCCTGACTCCATGTCCCTAGCACCCCTGCAGGTGTCCCAACTGGGCTCTTACACGAGGAGCACTGCCACCTAGTGTAGGGGGGATGGACCCACTCCCAAGCTCTCGCCTCAATAACGTTTCTGTCGGGCGTCCCGTCCAGGTAATAATTCATGCTCTTCCCTGTCCGGGATCCCCGTTCGTATGCCACAGCACTACATGAATTATTGTGGCTGGCTGGCTGGCTGGCCATGTGGGAGAAGAAGACAGAAATTTCTGCCAGGAGCCATTGTGGAGAAATTAGACTTCTGACCTCCACGGCCAGACTTGGGATTGTTCTGCTGACAGAAAAGTGAAAATGAACCGTAAGCTGAGGTCTTTACCGGACACGCACCCAGAAAGTTATGGTGGGGACGTCATGAGCCGCGCATTTCCAGGCCTTAGTAACGTTATGGGAGCCTCTCCACAAAATGGCGGCACTCATGAAAAACAAAATGGCGTTGGGGGGGAAAAAGACACAACCATATTTTTCGTACTTTAAATCTGTTTTTGAAACAAGAATAATAATCAAAACTGGAACTGGCACGTTTCAGAAACACAAAACCAAAGGCACTGATGACCTCGGCCAGCTGGCGACCCTCCTATGCTGAAATTGAGACATGTGATGGTGTGCTGTGGTGTGGTGTGGTGTCAGTAACCGATGCGACCCCCCAAACCCGATCACGCATAGTGCCGGGTTCAAATAAAGGATGGTTTATTAACTAAAAAAGAACTTCCATATTGGTTCAAAAGCGCAGGTTTTCTTGCCTCACAGATCGGTTCTCCTTCCGATTCTTCGCACCGCCGAGTGTCGCTCCACGCCCTGCCAACTCCGACTGGTCTGGATAAGGGAGTGCGGTCCCTTTAATTAACGACCCGGTGCCAGGGCCACTGCCCGATGGAAGCACTTCCAAGTCATACATATGTCCCTGTAAATTGGAGAGCGCATCTCCCAACAGCGCCCCCTTGCTGCACCCATGGCCCCCAGCAGGGCTGCGTACATCTCTCCCAGCATTCCCTGCTTGTCCCCAGATGGGTGCCGATACGGAAGGCTGCTGCCATCTCGTGTCCTGGGGGATTAAACAGCTGGTGGGCTGTCCATCCATCCCTCCTGGCCGTCTCTTCTGAGTTGTGGCTTCGGCCATGATGGTCACCTGCCTGCGTGGAGCCTCCCGTCCAGGTAAGGAAGCAGACCCCCGTTCTGCCTGCCCATCCACAGCCACCATTGAATCCTGATGAGCTAGCTGGTGTACTGCACCTCTGGTCACTTTATAATCCAATGGACGTATTTCAGCAGTGAAGTTACACAATAAATGGAGCGACGTCTGTGTCTGCGGTGGTGGATGTGTTGAGGAACTCACACTTAATTCGGATCACTTGACAGTAATGTGCATCAGGGGAAAAAAAACCAAAGTGATTAGAGCACTGTTTTCTCGTGGGGGGCCCGAGGGTGACCCCGTTTTTCCTTTTAGCTCCACAGACCTGCACAGCATGTGCCAACTCCCATCTCCTGCCCGTCTGCGTTCACTCGTATCATCCTGGTCACTGTCAGGAGCGACTGCTGCTGCACTTCAAGATGGCCACATTTCTTCTAGATAATCGGAGAGAGAAGCAGGGTACAAATGGGAGTGTCGGTAAAATATGAAGACAGCCAGCGTAACAGGGCAGGAGGTGGCTCTCGGTCTTAGTGGTCCCTAACACCTTCAGGCCTGGGGCCTCATGTATAACGGCGTGCGTAGAATTCGCACTGTAATAGGACGTAAGCACAAAGGCGGGAATGTGCGTACGCACAGACAAATCCAGATGCGTACGCCAACTTCCATTTTCTTCTGCTACGTAAATCCCGGTCAGCGTGAAAAGTAACGCACCTGCACACGCCTGCTGCCCCGCCCCGTCTCCTCCCAGAATTACACCTCTTTGAATATGCAAATCAATATAAATAGACGTTAAGCTCTGTGAAAAGACAATGAGAAAAACAAGGGGGGAAAATCTAAGAATTTCAGCGAATACCAAGTGGAGGCAAAGGAAAAACATACAATTAGTTTAATTAAACCGTGGAATAATCAACAAAAGGAAGTTGATCGAGTGACATAGCGTGGCTTAGAAACCTGTAAGCTCAAGTTCACAAAGTCACACAGTACCCGAAATAAAAAAAGAAGTTGTCAGATATCAGAGTCGCCGTGAAAAGGGGAGTCGTAGCCCACCGTCTGAGTGTCATAGGAAAGCTTATTAGGGTACAGAGAAAAAAATAAATAGGGACACAGTGGGGGGAAAAAAGCACAAAATGTCAACTTTAATGTCGAAATTTCCACTTTAATCACGTAGTTTATTTTGTCATTAAAGTAGAACATCATAAATGTTTAATTTACTAGTTTCTCAAATCCCATCGTAACTAAAGTCGCACGTTAAATGTCTTGTTTTGTATGTGATCGTCAATGTGCTCTGTGTGTGTCAATCACTACGTGCTTCTTAACGGGCTTTCTCTTCCTCCAACAGGACACAGAATCCATGACATTCGTGATATTACAGCTCTCTGAATAATTAAAATACTGAGATGTGTACTTGATATCATTTTCATGATGATAGGAGTTATTAAACAGGGGAACACGGTGGCGCAGTGATTGTGCGCGACCTTCGATTAAATCATTTATTGTAGCAGTGCTATCTCTCTCAGACGTACTGACCTCCAATTCCTGTCCGTCCTTTTCTTTCTCCAAATACCCAATCGCCACACAGTCAGCTCTGTAATGGACATTAAACCATCTGTAAGCTTAGAATGCCAATTCTTCAAACCTTTTAAGGAACATTGAAATATCTTCGTAGTACGTGTTAAATTATTCTATCCATCTATCCTTCCAGCGTTGCGCCAGCACCAGAAAGAATACAGCGCGAGGCAGGAACAATCCGTGAACTTGCTAGCGCTGCAGCACCGTGTCCTCACATGTTTAATTAACAATATAGATTATTTAAATGAATTTAAAGTTGTATCTATATAATATAATCAACATATTTTGCTGCAATTCGTCTTAATAATGATCTCGTCATCGTATGTAAATTTATAAAGTGGCTCAGCTTGTGTGATATTCTAACTGTATCTCAAGTTTCCAGTGAGGTGATTGTACTCATAAGTCCTCACAGGTCTACGAGGAGCACTTGATGGCTGACTGAGTGCGTTTAGAGCTCTTGGGGTGAAACTGTTTGTGAACCGCGAGGTCCGTACAGGAAAGGCTCTGAAGTGTTTGACATACGAGAGCAGTTCAAATAGACTGTGTGCATGGCTGAGGCGGCGTGTGCTTGATGCTGTATCCTGATAATTCTCTTTGTGATCAGCTGCTGTGATTCCACACTCAGATACAGTGATAAAAAATACTCCGAGTGGTGCAGTGAGAGTAACAACGCTAAAGCAGTTCTGGTATTTAGAATAGTTTGGCCATTCTGTGCCCATTATATTGTTACACGTTAATCACAATCAGATGCGTTACACTAATAAACAATATGCGGTTAGTTTCAGTGTATTTATAAAGCTGCGTCAGGAATGTGAATCTAAGAAAGAAAGGGTAACCGCACAGGAACAGTAGCACTGCTTTGACACTGGGCGCTGCCAGTCTGCAAAACCGAGTGAAGAACTTGTGTACGTCAGGGTATGAGGAACCGTGGAAAAGTGCGTGGCTTTACGGCAAGTTTAGGTTTTATACATCGCGATTTGAACGTGGAAACGGGCTTACGCAACATTTCTGTGCGTGTTTATTCATGAGGCCCCTGATCCTTGGATGGAATGGCAGAAACGGACAGCATGGCCACCTGCATGAATGAGCCACCTGAGAGGTGAGTGATTTGCCTCTCTCGGCCCTTCAGTCTGGTGGTCTTGTCCTTGACACACCAACTGGACGCGTGGGTGTGCACTTGGCCACCCCAGTCTTGTTCTGATGTGTTTTATTTCAGCTGCATGCAAAACTCTTGTCATGATCTGGTAAGTGTCCTCGACATTGTGACATGTATAATTAAGAGAAGGGTTTAGAGCCACTGCGGCCCTCCAGGACTGGAGTTGGAGACCCCTGATCTAAAGACTGAGTTGGAGTTCACTTTTATTAAGGAGCTTGGCATGAAGAATGGTATGGTGTGGAGTGTGGCGCTCAAAGTCCAAACTAGTGGCAGCTTTGTAAGATGGTGCCAGGGCTTGCCACCCACGGTTGTAGCGGACTCAAACCCAGCTGAGGTTCGGTGATTTATTCATTTATTTTTATTTTTTCAGTGGGGATCCCAGGAACGCACGACTCGCACAGACACACACCCTCACAGAGACAAAAAGGCAACCGATAATAAAATGGAAATTCAAGAATGTATTCGACAATAATGAATGAAACAATGATCCCACCCCAGTTCCCTTTACGGCGATTTGAATAAACACGAACGCAACAATAACTAACCACTAACAGAAACCGCACACGATGACGCCCATGAAAAACGGCACCTGCTGAAATGAAATGATGGAGGTGGAGAGTCCAGAGATCAGGCCAGTCCTACCGGGATTTCCTGATGAGATGATGGCGTGTGAGGGGATCAGGACGACAGCAGGAAGACACCAAGACGGTCCGTACGCCGGACACAGGAGACCACCCAGGACAAGACGAGAATCCACAGGCAGCCAAATGGGAAGGCAAACAAAGTGGCACGAAAACGTGCTCATGAAATAAATGGTGGTGGTGTTGTTATCCTATTAGCCTTCTTAATGGCTTCTGGCTGCAGTCCGGATGTACTGTAGATAGTAAGCAGTCCAGTGTGACTCGTGAGGTACGAACTCGCCACTGTCCCGTTACTCATTTTGATGAGCTGCTGTCCCACTTGGTGCCACTGCTCACAGAAAAGACACAAAAGACGTCTCCTTTCTCTGTAGAACTTGACCCCCTTTAAAATCTTACGCCGGCCTCCTTGTGCCCAGCAGCTCCTGCACCCTCAGCAGATGACCAATCCGAGCCACCGCAGGGACTGCTGGGAGTTGAAGTTTTAATTCCCCAGTAGCTCCGCTACACGGCAGCTCCTGGTTGAACAAAAAGTACAAACCCTGCATTAGGAGCTAAAAAAAGAGCACCAGGAGCTACAGAGTGGGCCGAATTATTGTGGTGGGAATGCTGCTCTCCCTGGTTTCTCATAAAAGACCCTCTGGTGGGTGGCACGGTGAGGGCTTAGGAGCCGTGACATCGGGGTGATTGCGCCCAGAAAGGACACAGAGCAGCAGAACATAAAATACATCGACATGACAGTGCAGTTGTCTCCCTGCCATCCTCAGCCCAAAGTTTGTCTTTGTGTTAATCAGGTGGGTTGGCAGGGGGCTTCACGTGGAGAGCAAACTTCCATCCTCACCACATTGGTCCCATTCACATTCATTTGTGTGTCTGATTGGCTGCATCACACGTGGCAGAAGGCGTCCTTGAGTGTCACCAAATGTTTATGCAAACAAACTAAATCACGCAGGTCGCCTTCAGTGGTACTTGAAACACAGAAGTGGTAAACCCAGCGTTACGAGAGCAAATCATGGGGTGGCACTGGTATGGATGCCAGTTGTGACTCCCCCAGTTCAACACCCGCCTGTCGTTCTGTCACTCGTCAGGCCCCCTTCAAAGCTACCGTTATTACAGAGACGGCCGGTGGGCTGTTCAGTGTGCGCGTGGCAGTGCTGTGGTTGCAGAGAATTTGGTTTTCAAAAAGCAAAGCCCCCCTTTTAAATTTCAGAACCATCAAGGAATGCTTTGATCCTCTGAAATGTCCCTCATAAAAATGAGTGTAATGAGAAATGCTGAGCAGCGCGTGTGAATAAACTGCACATACTCCGGGATTGCAAAGTGTCACTTGATTAGCTGTGGCAGACGTCACCGGGCACATCCTGACCTCCGCCAGTGGCGCTGATCGCAGACACAAGCCCACCTGGAGTTCAGCTCCATGGCGGCAACTGGTGAGCTGGCACATTAAAAAAAAAAAGGAATCTGTAAGTGTGAGTCCGTGGAGTAAACAGTTGATCGTAAATGGAAACAGGACAACTAATACACTGATTCACATTCTGTATCCAGGGAAAATGGAGGAGGAGGAGAACCGTAAAAATACTGGGGGGGGACCAACTCATTCAAATAAGAGAGGAAGCTTCAAGAATAAACCGTCGCTCGACTGACGCCGTATTCAGTCCCCTTGGCTGTCTTGTGCTGTAGATTTCATTTTAAATGGATTCATTGGCCATGTGTTGTCTCAACACCCCATAACAGCAAAGTGAACACACGTGGCGTTCAGAAAGGTCTGCACAGTTATTCGCGTTCAGAAACTCAAATCTCTCATTCCTTGACTATTCAGACCTTGAATTCGGTACTTTGCAGAAGCCCCTTTGCCAGTCTTGGCTGGTAAGTCTCTACAAGCTTGGCACACCTGGATGTGGCCGCTTTATTCTGTTCCTCCTGGTGTATCCCCTCGCACTCCATTAGAAAGCGGCAGTGAGCGGCCATCTTCAGGTCTCTCCGTACATATCCTATGGGGTTTAAGGATGAGCCACTCGGGGAGAGGCCAGTACTTGTCACCAGGCCACTTCAGCATTGTTTCTTTGTGGCCACTGAGCTGTCACCCCAGTCTGAGGTGGCCTGCACTGCGGAGCAGGATTTCTTCAGGGACCTCTCTGTTTTTGGAGGCCTTCATCCCGCCCTCCATGCTGAACAGTATTCCTGTCCCCATAGCATGACACTGCCACCACCATGCTTCACCACAGTGATGGCATTAGGCAGGTGACGAGCAGTGCCTGGTCTTCACCACACAGAGTGGTTGGAGTTCTGCCCAAAGATGTCCATTTGTCTGTGCTCCCCGAATCCTTTAAATGACTTTTACTCAAGAGTGGCTTCTGTCTGACGTCTCTGCCATAAACGTCTGATTGATGGAACGTTACTGAGATGGCTGTCCTTCCACTGGGTCCCTTCATCCCAGCAGAGGACTTCTGAAGCTCCATTAGAGCTTCTTGGTTGCCTTCTTGCCTGGTTACTCTGCTTGACCAAAGGGTCAGCTCTGGGTAGAGTCCTGCTGGTTCACAGTTATTGAGACCCCTGTGCTCCTTGATAGACCCCACGGTTTAGAAGTGGTTTGATCCCCTTGCCTTGAAGGACGCCTCGCCACCGAGAGTGCCCTGGCATGCAGCGTAAATCCATACACAGGCAGACACGCGTGTGCCTTTCTAAATGACCTTCAGTCAGTTCGTTGTGCCACTGGTGGTCTCCAGTCAACTTCTAGACAGACAGTTAAAGCAAACGGGAGTCACCAATTTGGAGGGTCACAGCAGAGGGTCTGAATACTTGCAGGAAGGAGACATTTCAGTTTTTGATTTTCAGTAAATTTACAGACCTTTCTGGTCACATGTCTTCACTTTGTCACTATGGGTCATTGAGTGTAAACCGGTGAAAATGGCAGCTTGGACTATTTAAGATGTAATGAGAAGTCTGGCAAATGCGCCGACCCGACACAGACTGACACTGGAAGCGCGTGTAAAAATAAAGAAAAAGATTTTTTTTCTTCTACTGGGGATCACATCTTCCCCGTGTCCCTCAGTTACAGCACAGTCCCAAAAATAATACTACTTCTTCTTCTTCTTCTACTCCTCTTCTTCTACTTCTTCTACTTCTTCTTCTACTGTTTTTTTTTTCTTCTTCCTCCTCTCCAACTCTGGCACCCTGGGTAGTGGCCTCCGGCTCCTTTTATAGCCCCTCCCCAAAGTGCTCCAGGTGGTAATTGGCCTAATTGGGCAGCACTTCCGGGTGTGGCGGCATTCCTGCCCACAGAGGCTCGTTAGGCCACGGAGCCCAACAGGTCTGAGCCCTGAAGTCCCACGCCTGTGGCCCCGATGTAACCCAGGAGGGCTCCCACCATGCTTTCCGGGAGATGTAGTGTGCATGCCATGTCTGCTCCCCCAGTCCAGGTGTCAAAGGGGCGTCCCGGCCGTCCGCCACAGTAGTCAAGTAGAATGACCCCCTAACTACAAAGACTACAATATGCAAACTTCCGAGGCAACTCCACTCATCTTGGCTGAAGAAGGGGTCTGAGTTTCCTTGAAAGTTTGCATATTGTCATTTTTGTAGTTGGCCAATAAAAGGCATCATGTTGCTTGACTTCTTATTGCATCCATAATGGCTAACAGGGTACAACACCCTAGCACTCCATTTAAAATGAAATTCACAACACAGAAAGACAAAGGGGCTGAAGACTTCGTGAGTCCACCGTACGCCCCTGTGACCCTGTGCTGTATGTAATACGTGTAGCAAGTTTAACAAGTCACTCACTGTGCTCGGTGCAAATCTCTCTCGTCAGTCTGCCCAGTTGACACAGAGTCTGATTTAGCACCGGGGTTCACCATTTTGAACTGCTAGGCAAGCATTGGAAGACAAGACAGATAAAGACGACTGCGAAATGGCCATTGTGTACTATTGTTGTGTGACAAACTCCGCAGGAAACTGCATCCTCTTTGCCTTCTTTGGGATGGCACGTGAAGAAAGAGTAGAAAGCCTTGGCACATCGCCTGGCACACCTATGAAGCCGACGGACGGATGGACGGATGGGAGCTAACGTCATCCGATCCGGAAAATCCTTCCACTGCATGGCGAAAATGGGCCCCCATGCCCAAAGGTCTTGTCATTGGCTTCCTTCGTCTGTTATGCCACATAAGCCGTCATTAAAGAAAGTGAAGTTGTGTACCGCCGTATCACTAAGGGGGGTATCGCCTTTTTAGATTACAGTATTGCCCCCAGAACTCGAACAACTTGGAATCCGAACAAAAAATGTGAGCAAATTTTGCCCCGGAATCCGAACGGCCAGCACGTTGTTCGCGTGTGTTTGTGCGTACGTCTCCCCAGCACTCGGGCCACTCGTATGCGTAGTTGGAAGCTGCAGTGAAAGCATCTCGTGTGATTTTCACTGCTAACTTGATGCTTTTGTGTCTGTTTTGTGGTGTTATTATTATTTTTTTTTTTTTATAATAACAACTTCGAGTATTCGCCAAGGGTCCTAAAAAGTGTAGTGAAGAAAATAAGAGGAAGAGGAAAGCCTACCAAGCAGTAATCTCTCTCCTCCTCCAGCTGCCACATGCGCCAACATCATTCCTTTTTAAGGTAAATACAGGTTTTTATAGTTTTATTGAAATATTATTTGTTAATAGTTTACCTTCAAATCCAGTGTATTTACTGTTCAAATCATTTTGAAAATTCGAGTTTGTGGGACCCAGGAAGGGATTCATCCAGTTTCTGTTATTTTAAAGGGGAAAAATTGTCTTGAAACTCGAACGATTTGGAACTCCGACGGGGTTCTGGAACGGATTAATGTTTGGATTCCAAGGTATCTCCGTATCTCTGTATAGACTCCGGTTATGTTACACACCACAGTTACAAAAGAACTCATTCCAACAAGGGAGCTCTCGCCCCCTGCTGGACACACTGCATGTACTCTTTATTATGTAGGCCCAGCAGAACTTTAGAATCTAGAGTACCAGACCCGGCAGGAGAGACGTTACACATGTATCTACATATTATAATAATGTGCCCAAATATACGCAGAGTTCATATGTGACAACCTGGGTGGTAATCAGTTCATTTTCTAAGACCACCAGGTGGCACTCTGTCTTGGTCTTTGCTCCTGCATGGCCTCTTCTTTGTTCCTGTTGTTTTTATCTTAGTCCAGCTTCCTGGACAAATGGGATAAGCCGACCCCCAGCTTCATACAAATCCTATTCAGCCACGATGCAGCCCTCTAATCACAGCCCACCCAGTGAAGGGGCATCACAAGTTCTACCTGTCCCTTCCATTCCAAGCTGGTCTTTCATCTCCGCCCGCCTGTATCCCCCCAGGCTAGCTGGCCAGTCGGTTTCTGAGATTTTATCATTACTAGTTTTAACTTGTAGTAAGTCTCTCTATTATAAAAGAAAATCTTGAGACGAGACGAGACTATTGCCCTCTCACGGTCCTCTCGCCTCTCATTGGTGTGAATGCTTTTGTCAGATTCTCAGCTCTTATAATTTTTTACGTTCTCCTCACTTTAAGTTCCCAATTAAAGACGACACATTCTGTCCAAATCTTATTGAAGAATTTCATCAACTTAAAATATGAGTACACAGGCAATCCTAGCACCAAGAAACCATGAAGTCAAATGAATGAACCTGAAAATTGTTGATTGGTTACACAGCAGATTAGTGAAATGCATATCCATAGACTGTGCTGAAGCAGTTGGTGTTGATGGTGAGGAAGATGAAAACATCAACTTACAATATCACCCAGAATATCTACAACCGTAACACTGTCTGGTCTCCCACCGGTTGACAGAAGAACGTATCGTAATGTTATTGCGTAATTCATGTCTGAGTGATGGGCTATGCGATGGGACGAGATAAGTTGTATTGAAAATTGGTCGAACAATTCTGATATGTCAGATATTAACAGGCGACAAGAAAAGTAATGTAGGACATCTAACATTGGACACCAAAGGAGATCTCGATATGCCATTCGTATTAAAACGTTGACCGTTAGAATAGCTTTAACAATGACAATTAACAAATCACAGGGACAAACATTCAAAAAAGAGAGAAAGAAACGAAATTCTGTCACAGGCAGTTATACGTTGTGTTGTCACGATGAACATCCAAACACGGAGTCCAAATTCAATGCAATTTACGAAAAGTTCATTCCAAATATTGTTTTTACTGAAGTTTTACAGTCAAAGAGTAAGTTTAAAAAGTATTTTGTGTTAAGTTCAAAGCCAAACTGAACAAAATCGTATAAGGCAACGAATACCTCGAATGCAACATAAAACATCAATTTCTTTCAATTTATTACGTTGTCCTGTTTTTTGGTTAATTACTTGCTGTAATGTACAATAGTTAGCTCTATTATGCATACGTAACAATTCCCATGAGAATATCAATCTGTTTAAATTGTACATCTGCTTCCCCACACGTGAGTGGCAGAGCTGTGAAGTGGTCAGTGCGTAGCGCCCACATGGGGGTTGGCAAGCCAAGTGAGCAGCGGGCAGAGCCCCTCACTTCTAAAGTATACATATATCTATCAGAATGTCACACTGTCCTCATGACAAGGCAATTACAAACGTCACGTGTATTTGTTATGTAGTTAGTCACCGAGCGGTTCAGACTGATTAACATAACTGGACCTTCACCATAACTCTCCATTACTCTGGCCAGCGGAGGAGAGGAGCATTCTGGTCCGAGTCCTGCAGACGTTGGCCACCCGTCTGCTGCTCAAATGCTTTGACCTCTAATGTGGGCACAGAATGTTTCCATCCATTGATTTCAGGGCTCCCCGCACCTGAGGTGTCTTTTCTGTGAGCAGCGGCATCAGAGTGGGACAGCAGGCCATCAGAATGAGTAACGGGACAGAGGCGACGTAGTACCGTATGAGTCCCACTGGACTGGTTACTAACTACAGTACATCCAGACTGTGGACTGAAGCCATTAAGGAGGATAACAGCAACACCGTTTATCTCTAGAGCTCATTTTCATACAAATAATGTGCTTTACGGGATGAAGAAAGGGAAAATATAAAAATAAAATTAGGCAACACTAATTAACATGGGGTGGCGCAGTGGGTAGTGCTGCTGCCTCGCAGTTAGGAGACCCATGGAGTTTGCAGGTTCTCCTCGTGTCTGCGTGGGTTTCCTCCGGGTGCTCTGTAGTTAGGAAATAGCGGGTTGGATGGATTATTAACATAGAATAAAAGTTAAGGTCCAGTGGTCAGGGGAGGACAGAAAAAACAAAATCTGCAGGGGGTCCGAGGCCACAAGACCACCCAGCCCCCCCAACATCAATGATCTTAGGGTTTTCAGGCTTCACTTGGAAGAATTTGATGATGATGGCCCTGTGGACCTGTGGCTTTCAAGCCATCAATGGAGGGACATCACAGTGCTTTGATCATCTGCACCAACCACAGAAAACTGGAAAGAGAACAGCAGAGAAAGTCGGGGTTAGTATGGAGTATGGAGCCACCATGATGATAAGGATAATTAAATAAATGTAATCTAAAATGAAGCGATGAGAAGGCCATGTTACAATAATGGAGTTTTTAGCAGCTGTTTAAAGTGCTCCACCGTATCAGCCTGGCGTCTTCCTATCGGTAAACTCGTATTCCAGATTTGAGGTGCATAACGGCAGATGGCCACCCGCCCGCCTCACCACTTATTTAAGTTTAGCTCTTGGAATTCTAAGCAGACCCTCATCTGAAGGTCTAAGGTTCTGATTTGGAGTGTCAGGTGAGAGGCTCTCCACAGTATAGGATGGAGCAGACCATACGCCGTATTTTAAAATCAATTCTGTGACACAGGTAGCCAGTGTAGTGACATCAGAAATGGCGTGATGTGCTCGGATTTTCTTTTCCTAGTTAATGGATGTTGGTTAAGGTGGCGCCCTGATGTGTGGAGTTACAGCCTGATGGGTGTTAGACTTGCACCTCGTCACACATTCATGAGGCCTCACCTGCAATCCTGTGTTCACTTTTGGTCTCCATGTTACAAAAAAGACAAAGCAGCGCTTGGGGAAAGTCCAGAGAAGAGCAACGGGGCCGATTGGAGACCATGGAGAGTGAACAACCTTCTCCGTTTAAGCCAGTGAAGATTATGAGGTGTCCTGACTGAAGTGCATTTAATAATTAAGGAAATTAGGAGAGTGGAGGCCAGCTTTTAGTTTAAGATGAGTTGTTAATTAAGGACACAGTGGGGAACTTGAGAAAATTTAACTGTAAATGTTTAGAAGGTTTTCTTCACACAGAGAACCACAAAAACAAGGAATACGTGACCACGAAGTGTGATGGACTGGAGGGCTTTATGGAGCTTGGGGGAAATTAGGATTGAAAAGCTTTGGCGGGCCCAATGTCCTGTCCTCATCACATCTGTCTGTGTGGAGACATCCAGCTGCCATAGGACTGGCTCTGTGCCCCTCCAATCCTTGCTCGGGTGGTCTTCCCGGCTACCGTTCTTTTTGTTGTCCTTGGCATGACTGTCTTGGCTTTGGGTGCTCCGTCTCTGAGGTTCCCTCTCTCTTGTGCAGCTTGACTTGCTTCAGCCTGGCGAAGCTTTCCTCGACTTGTCTTCTCCCCTCACGTGGCTCAGCTTTGTCCACCATAGCCGTGACTGGCAAAGCAAAATGACACCGAGCTGCAGTGTCTTCTGTTCGACTCGAGCCCAGGTGTGCTAATGATGGCTTCCTCTCCTTGTTACTGTCTCCCCAGGTGCTAGAAGACAGTGTCATTTTCTCCTTGGTGGGCTGCATCATCACAGCTAATTGTAAGTAGGACTTTTGGAGAATTGTGTGTGTGACGGACAGCTGAAGAGTGCCACCTCGTATCTGTCAAGCTAGCCAGCTAACCAAGGGGGCACGCGCTGTACTGCTAGACGTAGGGCCACTCTTTGCTGGTCATCTGAACCAAACAGTGTTACATGTAAATTAAAGTCACGGCGTTAGGCAAGTGACCACCTGCGCCATGATGTGAGCTGGCATATCTCGACTGGTTACTCACTACTGCCCACTTCTTTTCAGTGTGCAGCTGGGCAGTGTATTTTCTGTCCACCGTGGAAGACATTCAGGAGGAACTGCACCGTGAGCTGGAAGAGGTCTTGGGCCAGGGGCCGGTGACACTGGACAAGTTAGAGCAGTTGAGGTGAGTGACGTCACCCCTCTGCACTGGCCATGTTCTCCAGGAGCCCCCAGTCCTAAAACACTGTGTCTGATTTGTCCTCATTAGGTTCTGTAGACGAGTCCTTCATGAGACCGTCCGAACTGCCAAGCTGACCCCTGTGGCGGCCCGTGTGCAGGAGCTGGAGGGACGTGTGGACCAACATGTCATTCCTAAAGAGGTATGGTGAGGTTTAATGCTCATTCAGATGTGACTGTGCAAAACATGGCCGGCTGATTTGGCCAAGGAGCGGACTGAGTGCCTCCAGGTGCTGTTGGGATCCGCAAGTGGACAGGGCGTCACTGGGTGCTGATGGCATTTCTGTGTCTGTTGGGTGTTGCTGGGTCTGGCAGCTCTGCCCACTGATGGAGTGTCTGCATGTGGCACCTTCTTTCTTTCAGTAGGTGTTGCCCAGCTCGTCCCGCTTGTTTTTTGTTTTTTTTTCTCCTCCACACAATGTTCTCTTTGTTTCAGACCCTGGTTATCTATGCCCTGGGTGTGGTGCTGCAGGATGCTGCCATCTGGCCCCTGCCTTACAGGTTTGTAGGTGGACCTTGGCCTGTGCTGTTTCACTCCTTTGCTACAATGTCTTCTCTTTTTCATCTGCTTTGTGCTTCCTTGTGTTTCTTCTCCACAGGTTTGATCCTCATCGATTTGATGAAGAATCAGAAAGGAAGAGCTTGTCCCTGTTGGGTTTCTCCGGAAGCCAGGAGTGTCCAGAGCTGCGGTGAGTAGAACGTCCTCCATGAGGTTAAGTCCTGGCATTAATCATCATCCACTGACCGTGCCACGTCTTGTACCTCAGGTTTGCCTATGTGGTGGCGACAGTGTTACTCTGTTCGCTGCTGAACAGACTGAAGATCTGCCAGGTGTCCAGCCAGGTTGTGGAAACAAAATGTGAGCTCGTGTCATCCCCAAAGGAAGAGGCCTGGATCTCGGTGAGCCGCAGAAGCTAGAGGAGGAAATCCTCAAGGACACTTCCATTGAGCACGCTGGACTGTACAAGATGGACATCACCGTAGACAACTTGAGCAGAAGGAGTTCGGCCAATGAGAGGACAAGGACAACCAGTGGGCCCATTGTGGGAGCCTGCCCAAGTGGCAGATGTCCCAGAGTGCTTCCTGCTATCACAATAAAGAGCAGTGGCCTTTCTCGCTTTACTCTTATTAGTTGTCTGACATCCTTTATCCAAGGGTGACTTGCATCATTTCAGATACAGTCGGTTACGTTTGTTTTTGTCTTTCCAGTTGGAGCCCAGGCAGGTGAAGTGACTTGCCGAGTGTCACACAGTGGTGTCAGTAGTGGCATTTGAACCCACAGCCTCAGGGTTTGAAGTCCAAAGCCTGAATTTCTCCACAGTGTTGCTCTTTGTTCCATCTATTGGCCTTCATTCTGGGCTTTGATGGCCTGCCAGCACTTTCTGATTAAAAATAAGAAGGCCCACCTACACCGAGCACAGCGGAGGCCCCTTTCTTCACCCTGACATCTCCCTTCTGCTTTTCCTCACTGATTTCATCCCATTGATCCCAAGGTTGCCATCACGTCCGTCAGTGATTACCGTTTTCCACACAGTTCTTTGCAGTGGGCTCTACCGTTGAGGTCAGTTCAGATCCCATGTTCTCAAACTTCTAGCTCTTCCAAAGGGGACAGCTGATCTCCTCCCAAACATTGTCTGGCTGGTCCCAGCACAACCTCACGACTCATTTGGATCTTCTCAGCAGTGGCTCCATTTTTAAGATCCAAGTCAACACTGAGGTGTGATCAGTGGGTCCAGACCTTTAGATCTGATGACTACAAAGCTGACCAGTGGCCTTTAGCCCGAGGGTACCAGAGATGGATCAGTACAAAAAGGTTGACTTTCAGTATTGATACCCAAATGGTACTGAAGAAAATAATTGAGAACGTCCTCCTTCCCGATGTTTTGTACCCCCCAGCCCATAGACACGTGCACCTCCCTGCTACGCTGCAGTCCTCTAATCATTATGAAGAGCGCGGCCTCCTCGACGTTTATATAAATAAATGCATATATATATATAAAAAAGCCAAATTCCCACTGACTCACTCATCACGGAATCTCTTGCATCATGAGGACTTGAAATTTGGATTGTAGGTTACCCTTGGTTCATAGGTACTCGCTATAAACGGTTTTAAAAATTTGGTGGTCCAAGCGTGAAATTTCTTCTAGTTTTTTAGACCCGTTTGTATGTCTGTCCGCTTTTCACGAGAGAATTACCTCACGGATTTAGATCTTTTTTTTTTTTTCTTCCTATAATTTGCTTAAACGTTCTGGTTGATTTTGCGACTTCTCTCATTTTGCTAAGAATCCGAGTTCACTTGCAGGAGTGATATATTCGTGCTAATCCGAGAGAGAGGCTGCGGGCCGAGGGATGTCAGGAGTAGAGAGCTGGACGGGGCCCTCCTCACTGTCCTGTTTCACTAATGCTGGCTAGTATAATATATATATATATATATATATATATATATATATATATATATATATATGTGTGTGTAACTAGGGGGCTTAGCCTGCTCACTTTGCTTGCCAACCCCCAGGCCTGCATGTGACGATGTGGGTTCTGGCTCCACACTCCCATCTGATTTTGGGAACCCTTGAACCCACCACCGTCGGTAATGTCACCGATGAGCTAGTCAATGGAGGCAAACAAACAATTGAGCAAGGGGTGGTGCAATAAGTGAATAGTACTTTTATTTAAAACTGTCCGTCTCTCTTGCACCGCATGCTTCCTCGCTCCCTGTAACCTCCGTCCTCTTTTCCTCATCTCTTTTTTCTCCTCTCTCCATTTTTCCACCCCACAACCGACTCGTGCTTCTTTTTAAATGACGAGGGGCCATCACAGCTGTAGCATTAGCCACGGGAACAATCACGGATGTGGGCAGTTCCTCACCTGTGCACTACGTGAGAAACACCCACATCGCCGACTGCCCCGCGGCTCGCTACAACAGCGCCCCACGGCCGCTCGGTGCGGTGATTATTTATTTAAAATGAATGGCCTTTGCTCAATGAGCTGTGGACCCATAACACCACACTGCACTACACGCTAGCCACTTTGCGGTTCTGCCGCTCGCATGTGGGGATGCGGATGTTCAATTTAAACAGATTGTTATTTTCATGGGAATTGTTACATATGCATAATTGAACTATTGTACATTGTACAGTAATTACCCATATTAAAAAATAATAAAATGTAATCATCCATCCATTACCCAACCTGCTACAGGGTCATGGGGGCCTGCTGGAGCCAATCCCAGCCAAAACAGGGCACAAGGCAGGAAACAAACCCCGGGCAGGGTGCCAGCTCACCACAGAAAATGTAATAATTTGAAAGTAAATTATGTTTTATGTTGTGTTAGAACAAAATCAGAATTACGCACCAAATACCTCTGTTTGTCTTTGAAATTAACACGCAAATACTTTTTAAACTTACACTTTTACTGTAAAACTCAGTTAAAACAATTTTTTGAATTACATTTTCGTCAAGATTGCTTTGAATTTTGATTCTGTGTTTGGGCTTTCATCGTGACAATGCAACGTATAACTGGCCGTGAGTGAATTTCGTTTTTCTCTCTAATAAATAAACCGACTTTTTTCCGAATGTTTGTCCCTGTGATTTGTTAATTGTCATAGCAAAAGCTGTTCTAACGGGAAACTGTAAATGTTTTAATATGAATGGCATATCAAGATCTCCTTTGGTGTCTCATGTTACCCCTGAAGATGGACTACATTACCTTCCTTGGAAATATCCTTCTTTAAACAGTAATTTATGCGGTAGAAGCCCAGATGGTGTTGACGGCTGTAGATATTCTAAGTGATATTGTAAGTTGATGTTTTCGTCTTCCGCACCATCGCCACCAGCTGTTTCAGCAGAGTCTATTGATACGCGTTTAACCAATTTGCTGTGTAACCGATCGTCAATTTTGGCGTTAATTGGTTTGACTTCATTGTGTTGATAACCCTTCGTGATGGAATTCTTCAATAAGATTAGGACATAATACGTCTTCTTTAATTGGGAACATAAAGTGAGGAAAACGTTAAAATTTATAAGAGCCGACAGCGCAGGAAGTGTGTCTGACCAAAGCATTCACACTAATGAGAGGTGAGAGGACCGTGTGTGTGGCTGAATATGGTTGAGAAGAAGGTGGGACTTAGATAAAAGTCTTGTCTCGTCTCAAGATTTGTTTTATATAATAGAGAGATAAATGATTCCAGGCAGATCCAGGGTGGCCCATCTCGTCTGTCACCGGATAGACGGCTGCGGTCGTGTTGCCTGATTGTTTCCTTGCTGTCTGGCCCCTGGAAACCACTTTTCTTGCCTCAAACAAGATGGTGCGACTTGCCATGCTTCTCACATATCTATGGCTACTATTTGGGAGCATTTCCCTGATGAAAGGATTAGTAGCAAGGGTTTATGGCCACCATGATGGCCTGACTTAACAACATGCAACTATTTCTTGTGGGGTCATTCAAAGGGCTGCGTGTATGAGACAACTCGGCGGACTTTAAATGAACTGCAGTTGAACATTGAAAATGCGATAGAGAATCGATCTCTTGATGTTGCAAAGGGTGTACGAGAACCCGCTGAAACGGGCACAGAGATGTATTGACGCACAAGGAGATCACTTTCAGCGTCTTCTGTACATGTGACTACCACATTTCATCGTTTTTCACTTCACCGTGTAATGCAGTCGTCTTGGTGGAGGTGGACCACCCTGTACAATACGTACAGTGCATCCGGAAAGTATTCACAGTTCATCACTTTCTCCACATTTTGTTCTGTTACAGCCTTATTTCAAAATGGATTAAATTCATTTTTTTCCTCAGAATTCTACACACAACACCCCATAATGACAACATGAAAAAAGTTTACTTGAGGTTTTTGCAAATTTATTAAAAATAAAAAACTGAGAAATCACATGTCTTAATCCAGGCGTGCAGACAGGGCAGGCTCTTGGCGCTGTGTGGGTTTTTTGGTGTTTTCTACCTGGGCTTCTGTGCCACCTGGTGAAGGGGTGCTGACATGTCCCACTTTTGGGGGACAGTTGGTTTCTTTGTTGGAGGATGCAGCATTTCTTCTTCTTAACTTATGAGACTGATTGCCAGATGCCAGTAAAGTTCAGCAGCTGTGGCGGGCGTTGACAGGGGTGTTACAGGCAGCCATGTCGCACCTGCCCTGTGTGGGGACATTGGCACCGGCCCGTTTGCAGTCTTGTATGGGCGCATTGTCAAATAAAGCAGGGCCAAGAAGTGCACCACACTGAGGCTGCTGGCCACAGCGATGCCAAAACCAGAAAAAAGACGTAAGTGAGGGACACCCGCGGCTGACTACGGAATACCATGGCGGAGAAGAGGCTGCGAAAAAGAAACTTGGAGCAGATATAAAGGGTTAAAAAACCGCGACACACGCACACAAAAATGAGACCCCACTGACAGGAGTGTAAACCTGTGGAGGGCGAAGTCGAGGTCCGGCCGCCGAGCTGCGATCTCCTCTGACGCAGACGTGGCCGCCTGGCCTGCCGACCGGTCCGCTAGCTGACTGACTGACTGACTGGAACGCCCGCGCTCTCCCGCCCCCTCCCGCCTCATCTAGACCGGAAGCGCTGCCGAGCCTCACTTCCTGTCCGCGCTTCCCTCTGTTAAAGATGTAAAGATGGCGGAGCTGCAGATGCTGCTAGAGGAGGAGATCCCGGCTGGACGGCGGGCTCTTCTGGACAGCTTCACTAACTTGGAGAGAGTGGCGGACTATTGCGAGAATAATTACATACAGGTGGGCGGCGTCGAGGTCGACCGACTTGGTTGCTGTGGCGAACGGGGATGAAGGGGGCGCCGAAGACTGGGGGGACAGCAGGCGTTGCGAGGCCCCGCTACGGGGAGCTGCGAGGGAAGATGGACTGGGAGGCCGCTCTGGGGCAGAGGCTGGGCGACCAATTTGAGCGGCTGCCCACCTCCAGTCACGCCAGACATGACTGGCCCCGGGTGAAGAAGAGCTGGCAGGCTAGCTGCCTGGCTGGATTCCTTCACGTCTCTAGGCAGCCAGGTGATTGTGAGCAGAATTCAAGCGCCTTGCTTTCGGAACGAGCCAGTCCCATATCGCAGGAAGGTGACAATCTGAAATGGAGTTGGACTCGAATTTGGAGTGGCCGCCTTGACAGCGAATAGTCTAAGCGATGAAATCTCGGGGGGTGCGTGTCGAGCCAGTGCGGCAGGAGAGGTGGTGAGCAGGTGGCATCGGGAACGAATCCGAGTGACAACATCGGAGATTTCCCAGCTGGTAGGAAGCTTGGTGCAGGGGCAGATGGGCATCTTGAGACCCTTGGGTTGTTCGGGGGTTTGAAGACACGGTAGGTCAGGTGTGCAGTGCAGCGGGCACAGCATGATGATGATGATGGTGGGTGTCATTATGGTTGGCAGCCTGGTCGGCACACCGAGCTTGTAGTGTGGGATTTCGGGACCAACACACAAGAATTTCTGTGTGAGTGAATGTGTGAGATGAGTGGGAGGAAGATGAAGTGCTCCATTAATTTGAAGAAAAGCTCCAGCTGTCGGCTTGGTGCCCTCTGACGGCTTTCACCCTCCTGAAACTGTGTGCCAGTCCGGAGGGGAGCCTGCTTGGAATTTCCCATTTGTGGCACAATTTGCGTGTTAGCTGCCTTTTTTATGAGCACCTGTGTTTAATTTGCCCATAGGGTGTGTTGGGGGAAAGAAAATGAAGGCTTAGACGGCTGCCCAAATATCTAATGAATGCCACAAGCACATATAGTTGTATTTAAACATTTGGTTTTCAGCTTACAGTTGATTTGGACATGAGGTGTGGTCAAACTGTAGAAAACCTCGGGTCCAAAAAGAAACGTTGGCTCGTCCCTTTTAACTAAAATAAACACACGATGGCATTGCAAAACCTGAACCACGGCTACAGCCTTCTCTTTAATTGGATTGTGCTCCTTGATTGAGTGGGTCTTGGCTTGTCATGGAGCTCCATCCTTTGGTTTGGCTCGACTCAAAGTGAGACGCCTTCTTCCCGGGTGGGGGGGTGGCATGGTTGACTGGCTTTATAGGCCTTGGCAGAGTCGGGTCCCTCACTGGGTGTTTGTCAGAGCTGTGAAGGTGCAAAATGGGTTTCAATAGTTAGGAGCGGCGCCCCCTGTAGTTTTGGACTGGTATTAACAGAAGGCAAGACCCTCTGATACAGAGCCAAGTCAGCGGTAAGTGTGAGCTCTGGAATGTAACAAGCTGGACTCGGAGGCCCGTTCAGACTGCAAAGGATACACAGGACTTAAGTTGTCCCTAGAATAAAACTTGGCTATAAATATTCACCACAATGACTAAAAAGTACAAAGAGGCACAATATAGGCATATTGCCATAAGAGGAAGCCCCACTAGTTTCCTGACTCGCTTCAGTTAAGCAGTTCATTGGCTGAAAGTCCTCAGTGTCGGTGTGTAAGAGAGGGCATGTGGAGCGTTGTTCATAATGGCACTCAGTTTTGTCTTTGGTCTGTCCACTACTCCTACCTCCGGGGGAGCCTGCCCTTTTAATTAGCCTGTTGATTCAGTGCGCCTCTTTTGATGTAACGTTTAGCTGCACTGGCCATCGTAGAGCTGTAGAAGATACAAAGTAATGTCATTGCCCACATTATTTGAGTACAGTCTGCTGTGCTCGCCCTTCTGCAGTCCCTCTTGCTTTACAAGACCGGTTTGAGACTGTCCTTAATGTGGACCCCCAAGTACATGTAGGAGCGCACCACTTTGACCTCCATTCCCTGAATAATGACCACAGATATGGAAAGACCTGCAGGTTAGGTGCATTGGAGATTCTAAATTGTCCCTAGTGTGTGCTTGGTGGGCTGGCGCCCTGCCTGGGGTTTGTTTCCTGCCTTGCACCCAGTGTTGGCTGGGATTGGCTCCAGCAGACCCCCGTGACCCTGTAGTTAGGATATAGCGGGTTGGATAACGGATGGATATGGAGGCTGTCTGGTACAGTGAAAGTCAATTCCTTGGTAATAATATTTGATAAACCCGCTGATTGAGAAGGTTCAGCTCATTTGTGCTGTGTGTGTGTAGCCAGCCTGGGCTTACATGGAATTGTGTCAAGGCGGCATGCATTCATTTCTTAGCCCCCCTTTACTGCTTTGCAGTGCCGAAAGTGGGCATTGTCTGCTGACGGAGTGATCATTACGAGCCCGAGCTCTTTATGAGTTGTGTTCAGAGAGGATTCTGCTCTTAACTTATTTTTTTTTCTCTCTCTGTCTGAAGTAGTGTTGTGACTAACCAAAGTGGGAAGAAGCAGCTTTAATGAAAACCAAATGTTTTGTGTGGGAGGGCAGGCAGGCCTGTCAAGAGGCCCTCAAATAAATGCACTGAGCACACAGATGTATACATGACAAATTAAAAAAGTCACAAGACCATCTGATTTTTATTTGTTTTTTTCTTTTCGTTTGGAGAAAACAGGCATTAGTCATAAGTATGATCTGCTGTCTTGGACTCCGCATTCATTGTGCAAAGGCATTCTGCCCGTTCAATCCCCCAAGTTAAGCTGCTCTGTTGGGTTTGTGATGGCGGGTATTCTAGCGTCAAGAAAAAGATATGGGCACAGATCACTAAGGGATGTCCGGGGGGAGCCGCTCATACCTTATTTATGACATGCCCGCCTCCGTTTCTTTCCAAACCCGTGTCTATGACTCAGTGTGTATTTCAAAGAGCATGCCATTCTGTCATTTAAATATGAGCCGTCTGCATTGATCATCACCGTGCAAAGTGCTTGTAAGAGATGGGCGTCCTCCAGAAGTTAAGGACAAATTCCTGACATAATGGCACTCCGAGCCATGTTGTAACCCAAGCCAGGTGTTCTCTTGGGACAGGATTTAGTTTCACTCAGTGTTTTACAAAAGCAGGAACTCTGCTCCTACAAAAGGTAAGAAAACATGAAGACGGTATCGGGTGCCTCCTCCGCCAGTAGTCCGATTTTAAAATTGGCGGAACTTGGATTGTTGTCAGCATATTTGAAGAGGCCTTCACTCGGTGTGCCCGCTGGCACTTTTTGTTTCTGATGAAACTAACAAAACAAAGTCACACGCTAAGCTGTAAACAGAAGTCTGCTTGTACACTGAAGTTGAGTGTTTGTGTCGTGCAGCTTTGTATGTCACATGAACTCCTCTGCACACACCCATACTGCTTTGTGCTCACTGCCTGTTTGAAATGAGTTGGTCTCAGCCTGGGGGGTTATTGGGGTACCGCAGGAATTGAGTGTGAAAGGGGTAGACGTGGTCCCACCAGAGGGGTGGGCCCCAGGACCAAGATGGAAGGAGTCATCTTGTGATGGTGATGGGGACACGTTCTTTCAGCTTCTTTTTTTTTTGTTTGGGGTCATTGCAGTTGTCGCGAGGTAAGCCTTAAAAATAAAATAGAGTGAGGGTGCCGTGTGTACGTGTAAAGAGGGACGGTTGTCCTGGTGGGAGCTTTTTTCCCCTCATTGCCATGTGCCATTTGGGTTGGTGGAGATGTGCGCCAACGGCAAGTTAAACTGCCTGTTCTTCATTCCTCCAGGGAATGCAGCCTGGCCACATTTGTCTGGTCTCGTTAGTCCTGATGGGTCGCTTGTGTTGTTGAGCACCAAGTGTGCACATGGACTGGGCAGCACTTGGCGGAAGTGTTGTCAGCTGCCTGAAAACATAAAACTGTGGCAGAGACAGAGGGGCTGTTTTTTTGTGGTTGGTACATCTGTGAAGGGTGCTGGAAAAACAAAAAAACCTTAAACGTGGTCTGCAGGAGACGGGCATTGGCGTTTGTAGTTCTAGGCACACCACAGACTCCCTTCGTGAGGAGTCATTTCACCCACTGTTGGAAATATCCACGTAAATGGTTTTAATCCAGTGCAGGAGGGCACTTGTTATAGAAGGGTGCTTTATAGGTAGAGGTTTCATTTTTATTGAGATTGGTGTGCTGTTAACAGTCCAGGCGCATTCTTTAGATTTGTGTCCGCTTCGTACCTGGCAGATGTAGGGCCCTGGTGACAGGGGGACATATTTGAGTGTGCAGGCTACCCGTACACGTGGCTTTTTTCTCTCTTTTTTGTTTTGTTTTGCTGCACACGCTCCACGCATAGTCGGCAATGAGCGTTTCTGAGAGGCAGGGACTTCCCCGGGCCTCTGTGGCGGTGTGAGGGTAGCTTGACAGACGTCGTGTCCCATCTCTGTGTTCCCCTGGGGTCAGTGGTTTATACTCGGTGAGTAGAAAGGAAGAGGTATTCGTCTGTGGCTTTGCTGTGGTTACTTCTCATAGAGTCACGTGAAGGCTTGGTGTGAAACTGTGCATCTTGACACCCAGGTGTTGGCTTTTTGACACCCAGAGAGGGTTTGAATTCCGAGGGGCCGGTGACTCTCTTGGATTTTGGGAGTTGACCACACAGTCCAGTAAATGTATTTAGTCAGATGGAGATCTGAGGAGAAGGCAGAGTTTGGAGTTGCACTGCTGCACTTTCTCCTTCAGTAAAGGACAGTTTGTCGTTTTAGTTGGAGAAAATAATTGTTTTAAGATTCATTTTAATCTGTAGAATGAGCTTGACACCGAGTCTCAAAGCACTTTATTGTAAAAACTCAATTAGCTACTTCTCCATTTCAAATCCCAACTGGAGTGCCGTCTGTGTGTGTGGAGTGAGTGAGTGTGTGAGTGTGTGTGTGTTCCCTCTGTGTTGATTAGCATTATTTCGTATGAGGCAGACAGACGGCTTTACCCAAGGCAACTCACATGTTCAGAATAATTTACATTTGTTGACGTACATTTTGTTACAGTTGCAGCGCTAGCTGATGAAGTGATTTGCTCAGAATCACAGAGCGAGTGGAAAGTGGGACTCAATCTGGCAGCCGTGTGGTTTGAAGTCCCACGCCCTAGCAGCTTCACCACATTGCCTGCCCTCATTCCATGGGTTTCCCCTTCCGATCCAAATTAGTCGAATTGGCCCGCTGGGAGGGTGCGTGTAGGCACAGAGTGAAGACATGAGTCAGCAGACGGTGATTTAGTGTGTATGTTTGCAATGCACGGGTGTCAAACTCCAGTCCTGGAGGGCCGCAGTGGCTGCAGGTTTTCATTCTAACCATCTTCTTAATGAGCTGCTCATTAACTTCTTGCTGCTCATTAACTTCTTTTGCCTCATTTTAATGAACTTGACTCGGGGGCCCCTTTGTTGTTTCTTTTTCCTTAATTAGCAGTCAAATAATGAGACACAAAACAAGCCGTCATGTGACCAGCTCACCTGTGTCTGTCTCACAATATCTGAAAATAAAGAAAGTTGAAGGTCTCCGCAAGGTTGACCTCTCAGGTCACCAAACCATTTTGACGGCAAAATCAACAGTTTTGAGAGCAGCAACAGGCCGTGGAATTAAATAACGGGGTTAACCGCAAGAATCAGCTTCTCGTTAAGAAAGTAATTGGTTGGAGTTTGAAGCCCCAGTGTAGCTGGTCATCTTTCGGCTCGTTTCAAATGTCATTTCTGTTTGGCTGTTATTTAATGAAGAAAAGAATCGATTCAGAGGACTGAATCCTTAAAAACAGGGCTATTAAAAAGAAGGGAAAAAGAATTTAATTAGCAGTGAAAACTGGTCACTGATTAGGAATAGGGTTAGAATGAAAACCTGCAGCCACTGCGGCCCACTGCGGCCCATAGTTCAACACCCCGATCTATTGGAATGTATCATGTAATGTGTGTGGTGCATTTTTCATTCCAACAGATGACGCATCACAAACTGGAATTCCTGACATACTGAGCTCAGAAATAGCAAATCATTTACAACCTTTAAATGTTAAAATGGCCTTTTCTTTATGATTACAGTGGCTTTGTTTGGTTTTAATTTTATATCTTCTGTTTTTTTTCTGATGTCTTAAGTTGTTTATAATGTTTCTTTTCATTTATTTATTTGTTTGTTTGGTGTCCTTGAGTTCTCAGAAAGGCGCTTTGTATAAATAAAATATTATTATTATTATTAAACATGAGCACTACTGTTATAGAATCTGATAGCAAATGCACAAACTAAACGTATAACTTAATAAAGGAAAATTTTAAATGGAAAAAATATAAGAAATAAAAGAAAGATGCTAATCTTATTTGAGTTCATTAAACATTCTGGTGATCTCATTTCATTAAAGGCAAAAAAAGAGCAGAAATAAATCAGGTAAGCAGGTAACTTTCTATTATCAGCTATCAAGAGGGCTCACTGGCCTTCAAGGACCCGAGCCTGAGACCCTCATGATCAGAACATCACTGTGACGGTCGGTGGACTCTAATGGGATTAGCGCTTCTTCTATGTGCTTTTTTTTACATTTCCCTTATTAGTTTATTGTGTCGTTTGTATTCACCATCTGTTGGAATGAAAAACACAATGCTCTTTATTCATACGTGCAACAAATGCCTTGGAATGGCCGTGTCGACAGTGACAGACACCCTTGACAGGCTACATCCACACTTGATTTCTCTGCCCACGCTTATGGCATAGCAGTTCAAACAACACTGGGCACTGGCAGAAACGGGAAGAGGAATTGTCCTCCTTGAAGGGATGGTTATGTGGCCAGCCATGGGGTTCATTTTATTGTAAAACTATAACGATTGGTAAGTTATCCCCCTTCTGTGTGTGTAAGCAGCACTCCCATTGTACACAAGTGTAATTTCGATGCATACGGGTAAAGCCGATGTGTCATTATGTGATTTCTAGTTGTTGGCTTTCTCTGACTTGCCGACAGCTGATCTTGTTGCTGGACCATGTCAGTTTACAGCACTGAAAATGCTGGGCATGTCACATTTAGCAACTGTGTGTGTGTAACTGACTGCAATCCGCCGTTCTCTGCGTTGTGTAAATGATCGTCACGTAGGCATGTAGGGTTAAAACACAAGCTTTTATTTTCCTCTTCAAGAAACTCTCTTTTTCAAAACAAAAGGGAAAAAATGGGCGTCACATAAACGTCTTCTCCCCTGTGCTGCACAGCATCCACCGCACTTCTCCCCTTATTATTTATACAAACACATTGCATATAAAACTATTTACAAAAAAATGACTGACATTTTCCAAAGTGAACTATTTACAATACACACAGCTTTATACAGGAAAAAATCCTAATATTATAATTACATATTCTTAAAAAAAGAAAAAAGAAAAGAAAAATATATATAGAATACCTTTTCAAAACAAAAGGAAAAAAATGCACAGGGCGTCACATAAACGTCTTCTCCCCTAGGCCTAATAAATAATTAAATTAAATCAATTACAAATAATTAGTACAAAATGAATGACATAAAAATCGGGGAGAACTGAAACCACAACCTAACCCCACAGCATCCACCACACGTCTGGCGTTGGAGCAAAACAACCATGGAGCCTGCAGGTTGAGGTGTGACGGTAATTAATACCCGTACTACAACAAATTCTAACCGTTAGTATGTTATTAACTATTTACAGGGATCAGCTCTTTTTGGGGAGGAGGTTCATAACTAAAAACAAACAAAAATTAGAAGTAACATGTTACACTTCGCTACATGTGCTGACCCCCAGAACGGTTGCACTTGCGCCTTTTTGTAACATGCTGCCTATAGTGTGCTGCTTGACGAAGCCGATGCTGCCCTGATGGCTGATGGGTAAGGCAGTGTCAGCTGCCGTCTCTGCCCTTTGTTTCTTTTCCAGTCTGTTGCGGTATGTGAAATACAAGATGTCAGACAGGCAAGCTTCTCTTCTGTTTGTGAGGTCGCCCGCGTTCTTAGTCCTCATTGCTGCATTGTAGACATTGTTCTTCCAGATGAGCGCTCGTTGGTTGTTGGCTCTCGTGCACACAGTGCTGCCACCTACAACTAAAGACATAATCCGTCCTGTTTTGATTTTTGTCAGAGCGAGTCCCTGGGAATGTCGCATTAGGCCACCGGCTCGATGAGAACAAGCTGCCGACTGCCTCTGACTTACTAATTACGACTGAGAAAGTCTCTTAATCTGACACGGCCTTAAGTAACTCGGTACGCACCACAGAAAGCAACTCCTGTATGTCACCATTTTGCAGAATGATTTCCTTCCGTGAAGGGTAACTGGCTAGTCAGGGAATGATGCATCATGAGCAGGATCCAATCAGGAAAGGGTCATGTAATGAGCGGGAACCTATCGGAATGGCGTTAGGGTGTGTGTTTTCACTCGTTCACACAGAAGTTGTGAGTCCTTATTGAGGGTTAACAGTGCCAGGGTAGTGTGTGTACAATGGAGAGTAATGTCTGCGTTTTGAAATGATGGCTGTGGTCTGAGCGAGTCACGAGTGACGTCATAGTTATGGCGGAGTGCTGCTTCATTCTGTTCAATTTATTTGAATTGGCTGATGCTTCTGCACACAGACTGAAGAGCTGGACCAGTCACTGGTCACCATTTATTGTGGACTCGGACAGCTAGTTAAAAAAAAAAAAACGGACCTTCAACAGTACACAAATGTGCTTTATATACAAAAACAATACCATCAGCAGTTGCTTGAAGTGAGAGTGACGGCCAGCGTGGCTCATTTGTGTGATTTAGTGTCCAATCCTTGGGCCTCAGATTTTGGCGTACAGATTCTGTTTGGGTGCGGCTCCCGTCTGTGGCGCAGGCCTCACTACTGTTGCGTGTCGATGTCTACCTCTGGTCTTTGCTTTAATGAGGTACATTTTCACAAGTGTGCCGTGGTGGTGGATTTCTCTTGTGAGTACCGGAGGTGTTAAAGGCAGAGCAGAGTTCCCAACACTAACACAATTCAAAGCTGCACTTTGACAGCTGTGTGGAGTGACGTAAGTGAGGTATGTGCCATCTGTGGTGAGGATTGTGGGGAGCAAGGAGGGCAGACGGACGGCAGCCATCTCTTGAAAATGGATTGGGATAACAAACCAAAATCGATCTGATTCTTTTGTTTAGCACTTTTAATGGAGTTTGGCTCTTTTGTGTGGAGGTCTGGCGTCTAGTGATGAAGTTAGCAGCTGTAGACCCCGCCACCAGCTCCCCGGTTGAGCGTGAGTGCGTCACTTCACAACTGCACTGTGCAGTCCATGACAATTACTTTGCTAAGGTGGTGACTCCTGGAGGGCACCGCTCATCGAGACGGTTTAGTCAAACTGAAAAGTTTTCAGACAGCTGGTTTTATGCTGAACATTTTTTTTCCTTTGCCAGAGTGAAACATTGAGCAGCTGATACTTGGTGTGACTCGTATGCTGGAGCTGTTTAAGTAGATGTGACATTTGGTGACATCATCATCATCAAAACCGACGTGGGCTGGACAGACACTTGTGCCTTAGTAGATGAATTAGACCAGGGGTTAGGCTTGGGGTCAGGGATTGGTGTCTGCTGGTAAGCTGCTCGACCCAGCAGTGCTTGGCCTGAAGAAACCCTGATGAGCTGCTGTGGGGGACTCGACACCTTCTAGGGGTCAGAGGCAATCCCACTTGTGCAACAGGTATTGGTGGGACTGATGTGGACACGTTTGATTGTGGCAAAGGAAACTGAGCATCGACTCTTGGACTCTCACATTTGGTTCACATAGTTTGTTAGATCAGAATTTTCATTAGAAATGCTTTGCTCAAACAAAGAATCCCAAAGGTCGTCTGGTTAAAGGCCGTCCGTCAACGTTTTAGTCTTCTCATCTGATCTAAAGTGGTTTGGAGGTAGTGGAGAAAAAGGATGGGGAGCCACTGATCACAACTTGGTGTTGATTTGGCTCTGAAAAATGGAACGACTGCAGGAAGGACCTGGAAGACCCAAATGAGTAGAGAGGGTGAGGGTGTTCTGGGAACAGCCAGAGAATATCTGTGTTTGGGTGGAGATGAGCCGTCCCCTCTGGAAGAGCTTCTTCTCTGCACAGGTAGAGTTTGAGAAAATGGGGTGTGAATGAAGCTGTCCTCAGTGGTGGTGACAGCTGTTAGGACCTTTGAGAGAAAGGTGGTCAGTGACTGTCCTGATGACAAACGTACATTCTGTTGGGTGAAGTTAGTGGTGAAGGGCGATGTCAGGCTAAAGAAAGAGGTCTGAGTAGATGGGCCTTCACATTTTATTAGGATGTGCTAGCGGGACATGAAGGCCAATGGATGGAACTAATAGTGACATTATGGAGGGGTGGAAGGAGCCCAGTGCTGGAAACGTTGAATGAGATTTGAGTCCATTTCTCTGCTTGAGGTCAATCTGGGAATGAATGTGTCCTGAGGTGCCAAGGCCTCCTCGGGTGTAGAGCTCCTCGGTCCAGATGTACTTTGGCTGTGGTTGGAGTCTCTTTGTTGGAAATGGTTGTAGTTTTCCCTCAAGCCTTGGAACTACACATCCTGTGCTTGACTTGCCATGTTTCTTTTCAATTGTTAATGTTGTACTTTCAAATCATTCACAGCATTACCCATGAGGGTCCACTTTAGTAAGTTGCTTTGGGTAAAGGTGTCTGCTAAATATTGACGTCTGCGGTGGGCTGGTGCCCTGTGTTGGCTGGGATTGGCTCCAGCAGACACCCGTGACCCTGTGTTGGGATATAGCGGGATGGATAATTATTGGCTAACAATGATAATCAAGTGCCTGTCCGGGCAGCATTATCCTTAAAGCCGTCTTCATCGTGCCTTTTTAAATGCTGCTGTATCATGACCGCCAGATTTTCCTGATAAGGAAGACAGATATTTCAAGGTCAGGTTGGTCTTTTCACCAGCCATTGCACTGTAGACTGGTGACATGTTGTATGTTGATTAGCACATGCAAGTAAGAAGTTCTCTGGACTTAAATGACTTTAAGTACCCCTAGGTATGGGGACAAGCTGGCAGAGTGCGGTGGCAGTCCCAAATTTGAGAAAAGGAATAAGAGGACATTTCTTTTTCAGCTTCCATTGAGTCTCGGACCTGTTGATTAGATTGTCCCCAGTTGTGTCTTGTGGAAGGGGCCACCGGATTATGGTGTTCTGGGCGTGATGCTGAATGCCTTAAGTTGAATTTGTTAAGAGTTGGCATCGGACTTTGTCAAGGGTACATCTTGTCTCCTCCTTGGTTTGTGATTCTCATGGACAGCACATCAAAGCACTGGGTGGCTTTCTAGTTTGGAGACCCCACATGGTGTTCAGTTGAATGTGATGACATTGTGATAAAAATAAGCTCCTCGGCACTTGAAATCTCAGAAGGTAAGTGCAGAGCAACATCCAGAAGTGGAGAAATTTCAAGATTGTGAAGTCTCGTTCATTATTCAGGGTCAAACTGAGGTGGTCTTGCAGGATTACTGAGTGGTGAGAGGTAGGGAGATAATCTGTAGAACTGGGGCCAGTCAAGATGATCTGGATTTGCATTACAGATTCCCTCGACCATCTCAGACAAGACCTGTCTACTGGGGAGATTGGAAGGATCAGCTCAGAACAGTTGGAAAGAGTAGGCTGGGCTGGGCAGGTGTGGTCATTGTGGAATGTGGCCACCACAACCTCACCAGAGCTGAAGCAAATGGAAAATGAGTGAGAGGTTACATTTTAAAGAGAGGGATCTGGAAATCCAAAGCTTCGAGTTAGAACAGGCCGTGAAGAATCATTTTGGGCTTCTTATCATTGGGCGCAGGTTATCTTCTGTCGAGGTTTTGTCCAGAAGTCGCTGTGTAATGATGTTGAAGTTTTTCACAGTGGGGTGGGGAACACTTCCGATCTCAATAAGATTTTTGTTCAGCCTCTTTAAAAACCAGCTATGAATGTAAATGACATGACGTACACACAGACGTCAAAGACAGAAGAGCTCCAGCGTAACCATTTTAAAGTTTAGGGAGCTAGGAGACGCATGTTGTGTTAACAGTCCAACCACGTCCGCGTCTTACTCTGTGGGTTAGCATGTACGGTATACGCTAGGGATGGCAGGATGACAAGATACTGAAAAAATGAAATTCAGAAATTCAATACCATTTTTATAGTATATAATGTAGCTCAATAAAAAAGTATTTAAATAAATTTCAATTCTGTATGCATTAAAATCCTTGCATTGATGAAAACAATACAAATTGTAGTCATTTAATGCAAATACTTGAAGTTGTGCTGTCTTTTGTAGAAGGTAAGAGTAAAGTTCTGTCAAATCTAGAAGTTTATGAGCACATGGAGGAGTAGCTCCACTGTTCATGTAACTGAACTCCTTACATTATATAGTATATGTGATGAAACAGAATTTTAAAAAGACGCATAATAAGAAAAGAAAAGAAAGTAAAGCGCTATAGCAGCACACCTGATGATCATCAGAGTTTAAAAACTGAAGGACTACATCACTGAAGAGCGTGAGCCCGAATGAACAGCGCTGAACAAAACCATCACACAGACCCATCCCAGTGCGTTAAAAACATTTACCTGACTGCAGAAAAAACAAAACAAATGTCACATCCCTTCATTAAACACAACAGTTCACAGGATTAAACTACTTGACGTTTCTGGAATTTAGACATTTGATACCACTGCCTGAAATTCTTTGGATTGACTCGTGTGTCGTTCTTTCAAGTGTTTGACTAGATGGCTTGCCTTGCCCCCGTTACTTGGTATTGTGTGGTAGCAGATCTTGCATACTGGCTGCCGTGTTTCTTGTGGTTTTCTGTTCCCTTTTGCCATAAAACTGTTTTTCCATATGCCACCCTGGATGCCCTCTGTGTTGGTGAAGGCAGCAAAGGTGTTGAAGTTGCCATCTTATGAACAAACCTGCCAGTGGGTGGAAATGGGGCTGCAAGTTTTATCATGTCCATTGGGAGCTCAATTGTCAAAAGCTGGCGTGACCTGGAAAGTGCATTCGGTACCATGAAAAATAAGCATTGATGCAACTGAATACCAAGATCCTGGCCTTTAATGACCTCTTGGGCACGGCCATCAGCAGTGTGTCTGTCTGTCTGTGAGTCCCAAATGAGGCGCATGACCTGCATTGTGAGGGGGCGTCAGTTACGGCACTACAGCCATGTGGCGCCATTACCCGAGGGTGATCTGGCTTGTGGACCAGGCTAAGGGGTCGCCCACGTAACACCTGGCTCTGGCAGATTGAGGGTCATTTCCGGAGGGTGGGACTGGACCGCGTGTCTGCCTGGGGGTTGCAAACCGGGATCCCGAGTTGTTTCATCGTGTAGTGGGTGCTCCCTGACTTGACTTGATTTGATGCAACTGAATGCCACCATCGATACTTTTGACAATTGTAGTATATGCTAATGAAGCATAGAATGTGTTGGCACATTTATACAAAATTAGTAGCTGCTGGCTTATGACGAAATGAAGACAAAACTACTGAGGTGACTCAGTCACTCACTCGCCACTGCACTGGAGTAGGTGACGTGTTACGTGTTGATTAGCGTGTGCAAGTCGAGTGAACACGGCACACCAAGGGCTTTACAAACCTTGACATCTTCATCTTAGTTGTGTTTTTTCCTCCCATGTTTCTTCATTAGAAGCCAAGTCACATTAATAAAGCTGGATGTTTAATGCTGCGCTCATTTTAATGCATTTATTTTTTCTTGGAGTTTCCCATCCAAGAGGTTTTTGTCGACAGGACTCTTTGATATTCCTCAACCCTTCACTTTTCTCTTTTCAAATATTTCATTAAAAACGTATATGGTGATGGTGGAAAGTAATGCATTACATTTACTCTTGTTCTTATACTTGACTAAGCGATGCAGGGAATTGTACTTTTACTCTTTAAAATATATATTTTAATATTGACCTGCATTGAAAATGTAACAAAGCAGAATCATTACAGGGTATGGTTGGCTGACTGTGTTCAAAATCTGCTGTTCTCAGCGGCCATTTAAAATAAAACTCCATGCAAATCCATTCAGTGGCAGGTCACGAGCTTGGAGCGTGAAGCGTTTTCGCTGTTTTTGCTCAGTGTGTGTATCTCGGTGCATCAGTGAGGCCAAGTGTGCGCTTTGATCATTCCCTTCTTAAATTCAGTCTGCAGCGAGTTCAGATTTCTTGGAATAGAGGTGACAGTGACACACTTTATTAAAACGAGTGCAGTCCTTTATATCCTGGTGACATTTAAGTGCCATTCAGTCTCGAGGACAGCTTTGTTATGTGGATTTGCTCTGACTGTTTGTTTATTTTGGAAGCTTAGTGTTGTTTGTTAAAATGGTCTTTTTACATTGAAACTGTAGACCACATGTGTTAGCTACCAAGTGAAATTCTGTGGGCTTCTTGTCCACTGACCATAAAAATACAAAAATAAGTAAAATCCCTTTTTTTAAATTAAGCCAATCAAAGTGTACACAAAATGTTAATCCATAATACACAATCCATAAAAGAAAATCAAATGCTTGGCACAATTGTAATAAGATGTTCCTAAGATGTTTATCCAGGTTGACATGCCCAGCAACATGCCTGTTGTTTCCTAGCCAGTGATGACAGATTCTTCTTCATCGGCTCTCTTTGAGCCTCTCTTTTCTAACACTCCATCTTCAGGTGGGTGACATGGACATCTGCCGCTCCTCTCCATGCACAGAGTGGCTCCTCAGATTCCCTTTTCTCTGCTTGTTACTCCATATTTGTAAATGTAAAAGCACATACAGTACTCCAGTCTCAGCTCTCTCCTAAGTCTGTCTGCTCGCTGTTCACACCAAGGCCTTGTTTCCTCCACAACTGTAATGGTCTGCGTGAAGGAGCAATGCAGCTGAATCACCGTAAAGCTTAGAAAAGCAGGTTCTGAAAAAGAAACGTTTTCTGAGATCAGCAGATTTACTGATGACTAGTTGAGTCATTTGGAGTTAAAATCGACTGTAGCATCACTACTGCATTCAAGGACTCTTCCTTAAATTTACGATAACCAATAGGAGAGTACGGTGATCTTCATTCCATAAATTATTAAAATCCCAGCCTATGGAATTGAGAAATACTTCAATAAGTTTCTGATAACCCAAATGCCCAGTTGTGCAAGCTGGTATAACTTCTAGAAAGTTGATTCTGTTCATCTGGACATAGTTGTGTTGTAACGTATTGGGGGGGAAAAAAAAAACCAAAAAAAAAACATCACTCATCCAAGTGAGTCTCAGTTTCTCCAGCCTTATAAACAGTACCTTGGCCTAATGACCAAACTAGCACCATTAACTAACAATGGGCCGTGTGATCAGTGATATGCAAATTGTCCATTGATCAATGGCCATGAGTACCATTCACAGAGAGTTGGGGAATGGCTGCAATCACCGCATTGAAAGATGTACCCTTAGGCCCCCCTCAGTTCAGAGATGGTTGTTTGGTTTGAATGAGGAGACAAAGAGGCCATTTATGTAAAAAAGGGACAGTGTTCCTCCCCGTCCAGGATGTGCACATCTTCTTCACTGAAAGAGTGACCAATGTCCGGTAGATTGTGGAGTCCTGGCCTGACGAGGTAGCTCTTCTTTGTTGTGCCTTCTGCTTCGCATCGAGACATAGCTGGTATAACAAGTGGCATCATTTTTAAAAGCTACCACCCTTTATTGTGTAATCCACATTCAGCATATACAGTGGAACCTCGGTTCACGACCATAATTCGTTCCAAAACTCTGGGCGTGAACCGAAGTGATTTCCTCCATAGAATTATATGTAAATAAAATTAATCCGTTCCAAACCGTATGAACTGTATGTAAATATATATCTTTTTAGTTTTTAAGCACAAATATAGTTAATGATACCATAGAATGAACAGCGTAATAGTAAACTAAATGTAAAAACATTGAATACCACGGAGAAAACATTGAACAGAGAAAACTAACACTGCAAGAGTTCATGCTACAGCGCTACCAACCGCTGGCTAAAAACACTTTTTTTTTTTTTAAATGAGTTTTAAGCACAGGGAAAAAAATGAACATTTGAAAAATCTGTAATTTAATAAACCACCAAGAAAAGTAACAACAATACACGCTACGAACTGATCGCTGTAAACAGAAGTGAAAACAAAATCGAGCCTTCTCGAACTGAGGTGTCCAGCCCTCGGTCTCTCTTTCACGAGCCTGAAGCGCCTGTGTGTGTGTTTGTGTGTCTCTCGCGCGCGCCTGTGTGTGTGTCGCACTCTCTCTCTCTCTCTCTCTCTCTCGCTCGCTCACTCGCTGCACAGAGAGAGACTGAACACGTACAAACCGAAAGGGAAGCTGGCTTGTTCGTATACCAAGTGTGTGGTCGTGAACAGAGGCAAAAGTTTGGCAAACTTTTTGGTCGTAAACCGATTTGCACGTGTACCGAGACGTTCGTGAACTGAGGTTCCACTGTACATCATTACGTGGTGCATATTGGCCAGTTTGTGATATTTAGTATTGACTTTCTGTCTGAGAATATGGACGATTGTAAAACGTTTTGACTTCACCATCTGGGAAGGCCAGAGTAGAAAGCTCCACACTGAGAACTGTGATGGCACATGCATAGCGCCTGCCTTTCGTTCTCGTGAATCTCCTAAGAATTAGTCACGCAAAGAGCCGTCAGCAACAGTCACATCCAATTAGTAAAGAAACCAAAAAAACAACATCCAGCAACTTTTCATTGGCAACTCAGGCCTTTATTCCTCAGATCACATATTTTGGCTGTGCCAGTCTGGAGCGTCTCCTGGCAGTCCTGCTCTGTACTTGTGTGTCCCCATATGAAGGATGTTTTGAGGTGCCAGTGTGAGAAGACCCCTCCTGCAGATGTAGTGCTGTTTCTCACTGCTATGGTGGACGTGACAGTGAAGGTTTGCCCCCCTTGTTGGCTGCATTGTTTTAGCTCCCTTTTTCTTTTGCTTGAATTGAGTGCAGTGCTTTGTGGGTGTTCTGGTCATGTGGTATGTGATAGCGTTCATTAATGTTCGAATATCCGAGTTTGCAGGGGGTCTTTTTTTTAAGTCTTTCAATACAATACAATACAGTTTATTTGTTGTGTAGCCCCAAATCACACAGGAAGTGCCGCAATGGGCTTTAACAGACCCTGCCTTTGACAGCCCCCCAGCCTTGACTCTCTGAGAAGACAAGGAAAAACTCCCAATAAAAACCTTGTAGGGAAAAATGGAAGAAACCTCGGGAAAGACCCCTTTCCAGGTAGGATGGGCGTGCAGTGGGTGTCAAAAGTAGGGGGTCAATACAATACAATACACAGAACAGAACAATTCCTTAAGACAGCATAATAATAAAAATTTTAGAATTATGGTTTAACAGTAGATGATATGACATAATTAGGTTTGGATATTTTTAGAGTCCTGGAGACCTCATCCATCAGCTGCCTCCCCATTTGGCCATGCCACGGCTGAAACGATGCTCCGATGAAAGGACCCTTCTTTCCCATGATTCGTGTGATCCTCCATCAGGGATGACTTTACCATAGGCAGGCAAACAACTTGGCAGGTGGGCCGTGGCACCAAGTGCCACATTTGGGTACCGAGAAAAGAAACAGAATAGGTGAGGGTTAGTATTCTAACTATCATGTTACTTATGTTTTAGTGCTAATGACTAACAACAGAGATGCAGTCTGTACAGTTAATCAGCAGCTCTAGTCAGGGTGTGCTAAACTGAAGTAGTGAGTCTTCAGCCGGGATTTAAAGGCTGAGAACGAAGGGGCATCTCTTATGGAAGCAGGAAGACCATTCCACAGTTTAGGGGCCCTGTAACTAAAAGCTCGACCTCCCACTGTTATTTTATTAATCCTTGGAATCCTAAGCAGACCGGCATCTTGAGATCTTAATGTGCGCTCAGGTTTGTAAGTCATGATAAGTTCAGAGAAGTCCGCCATTTAATGCTTTATATGTTAAGAGGAGGATTTTGAAATCTGCCCTAAACTTAACTGGGAGCCAGTGTAAAGATTTAAGAACTGGAGTTATGTGTTCATATTTTCTTGTTCTTGTAATAATTCTTGCAGCCCATTTTGGATTAACTGGAGGCTGTATAAGAACAGTTTGAACAGCCAGTGAACACCGCATTGCAGTAGTCAATCCTACTAGAGATAAATGCATGAATTAATTTCTCACAATCCTGTTTATTTAGAAAGCGCCTTAATTTCCTAACATTTTTAAGATGGAAAAACATGTTTTGGACGACTTTGTAATATGTGCTTTAAATGACATGCTAGAGTCAAAGATAACTCTAGATTGCGGCTGATTCAGTAAAATTAATTGGGATTCCAACTGAGTTAAATGACACAAATATTGCTGTGATCAGCGTCATTCCCTCCAACAATTAACATCTCTGTTTTATCTGTATTTAAAGACAAGTAGTTCTCATTCATCCATTCCTTTAATTCACTAACACAACTAATTAAAGACAACATCGGAGAAACTTCATTTGATTTAAATGAAAGGTATAACTGGGTGTCATCTGCATATGAGTGAAAATTAACATTATGTTTCCTAATGAGAGATCCCAGTGGAAGCATGTAAAGTGAAAACAGTGAAGGTCCCAGTACTGAGCCCTGCGGGACACCATATTGAACTTCTGTGTATAATGATGGAGTCCTGTCAGCACATTTCTGTACATACTGGAATCGATTTGATAAATAAGAACTGAACCAAGCGAGCACGGGGCCTGTAAGCCCAACATCGTTTTCTAGCCTGTGCAGTAAAATAGAATGGTCAATGGTGTCAAATGCTGCACTAAAGTCTAACAACATAATGACAGTGGAGTTTCCTTCATCAGAGGATATCAGAATGTCGTTTACAACCCGTGTTAGTGCAGTTTCTGTACTATGACCAGTGCGAAAGCCAGACTGGAATTTCTCAAATAAATTGTAACGCGTAAGGTGTGACTGAAGCTGACTGGCGACTACTTTTTCTAGTATTTTAGAGAGAAATGGTAAATTTGAAATAGGCCTATAATTATTAAGTATGTGTGGGTCTAGGTCTGACTTTTAAGTAAAGGTTTAATGACTGACACTTTTAGTGCATCAGGTACGGTGCCATGCAGTAATGAACTATTGATAACGGTTAGAATAGGCGCTGCAAGAACATCCATTGCACTTTTTACTATTACTTTCCTTTTCAGAGCTCTGCTGTAGGCCTCAAGCCGTTCCCCATGATTTATATCTGGTCACTACAGAACTTCTGCCCTCATTGTCATAGAGTGCCAAGAAGAATTTTTTCACTTACTGTGTGGCATTAGGTGCTGAATGGTCATTGCGTTTCATTAGCTGAAGCTTACATTAACAAGTGGATCACTGAGGCAAGATGGGGGACAGTCAAGTGTCCTGAAGTGAAGCACCACGCTGGAGGCCCTATCTGTGACTTCATGCGGTCTCTTGAATGGATTCACTGGCTGAGCACAAGTCCTAAGAGTTCAGAACAGATGCCACCAGTTAGGATCCCTTGACCTCAAGGGTCACATGACCGCGTTTGTGATTAAGCAGTCGTTTCTTTTTATTTGTTTTGGTTGGGCTTCAGGAGTTGAACGGTGGTGCCTCTCAATGAGAAGACTGGGGTTCATGTCACAGGTGCTCCGTGTGTCACACTCCGATGACATGCCGTAGGTTAGGTGACTTAGCCCGTGTCTGTCTGTCTGTCTGTCTGTGTGTTTGTATACTCACCTGACAATGGACTGGCACCCTGTTCAGCTGCTGTTCCTGTCTTGCACCATTTGATTACCGGGATAGGCTCCAGCTGCCTTGGATAAGCCGGTTAATAAAATGGGTGGATGGGTTTGGGCGTTGGAGTTTGCCGTTGCCTTTTAGATGATAATCTGCCTGTGCTGTGTGACATACTATTTCAGATACTTGTGGACTGTGGGTACAGAGGTCCCAGTGTAGATTAAGGAGCCCTGTTGGTCACAGTGTATGTACAGCAAGCTCCATTAAAACGTAGGTGGCCTGCCAGGTTCAGATAAGTTAAGGCACAGCACGGCCAGGGTCCCAGTCTGCCTCATCAAGTTTCTCTTTTTTTCTGTTTTTACAGTCTGTAGATAAGCAGAGAGCTTTAGAAGAAACCAAAGCCTACACAACACAATCCCTCGCTAGTGTCGCTTACCTGATAAACACCTTGGCCAACAATGTCCTGCAGATGTTGGACATCCAGGCCTCCCAGCTGCGCCGCATGGAGTCCTCCATCAACCACATCTCTCAGGTAAGGCAAAGCGTGCATCCATATGGCTGAGCGCGCCAGCCAGGCAGCCTATAACTGCTGCTGCTTCCATTTCTTGACCTAACCTGTGGGCTTTTCTCAACAGACGGTGGACATTCACAAAGAGAAGGTGGCCAGGAGGGAGATTGGAATCCTGACCACAAACAAGAACACTTCCAGGACCCACAAGATTATCGCACCTGCCAATCCAGAGAGGCCTGTGCGCTATATTCGAAAACCCATTGACTACACCATGCTAGATGACATTGGCCATGGTGTCAAGGTAAGTGGCACTGGCACTGGCACTCAACTCTTACATTGCAGTCACTTATGCAGGAAGGCTTCAGTCGTGGGTGGGCCTGACAGGGTGGCCCAGCATGACACTTGGAGGAGGACAAGGGTACAGCATTTCAGCTGCTGCCTGACAGGAGAGATGCTGCGCCGCTGCGCCTGTCCCGTAAAACGTCCCACATTCTGCTTTCTGACTGAAGACATTGTTTGAATGTTCAGTGCTTTAACTCTTTAATTTTTTTTTCTCTTCACATCCTACGATTTCCCAACTAACCCTTCAATGCTCTGTTTTCTTTACTTCTTTCATTTGCTTCATTTACACATTAAGTGGTTGCTTAGATTTAAGGTAAGAGACCCCAGGACCTCCCACTCTCCTGTTCAGAACACGCTGCCCAAGGAAGGAACGAACGAACGGGAAGGGACAGACGTATCCTCAATCGCCTTTTCTACCTGAGACCCCAAAAAGAGTCTGCCAGTTGAACTGTTCTGGTGACAGCGGACGGACCAAAATGTGGCTTTAAAATTTGAACCTGGTCTTAGCAGTGAAGCAGGTTCCGTCTGTCGTGCTGATGTTCTGCTCTTGATCTGGATACATCTACTGTAGTAGTGTGTGGGGCTTTGGGTCAGAGTTTCACGGGGAGACTTCTGTCATTGACGGGGCTGGTGGGAACCTGTTAAAGGGGGCTGCCATTCCCTAGCCTCACACCCTACTTCAGTGGAGACCCTGATTACAGGAGCTCGGCTTCCATTTACTGGCAGAGTTTCCTTCCCTGTGCCCCATGTTCTCTGTGCGTCTTTCACCAAGTTCTCTAGTGAACACATTAGGGACAGTTGCTGTCTGCTGTTGTCTCGTCCCAGTCCTGCGCCCCTCTCCCCTGCAGTGCTGCTCGTGCTCAACACCTCGTGTGTGAGTGTGTGTTTCATGAGTGCGGTGAGTTTCCTCCTCTACAGATCTTTGTCTGTACTGCCGCTCCTGCTGTCTGCATGGCCTTTCTCTTCCCAGCCTGTTGTGTTCCCATCCGTTTGTGTGAATCGTGTGCTGCTCCTCCACCTCTCCTGCTTGTCCTCCTGACAGGTCAGCACACAGAACATGAAGATGGGGGGTCTGCCACGAACCACCCCGCCAACGCAGAAGCCGCCCAGTCCTCCCGTGTCGGGGAAAGGAACGATTGGGTATGTAATGGGACTCCATAGCCTCTCTCCCTCTCTGCCTACAGCCCGAGCGCATCTTCATGTTTATCTCTGCTCTGCAGCCGACACTCTCCTTACCGGACCTTGGAGCCTGTGCGACCCCCGGTGGTTCCTAATGACTATGTGCCAAGTCCAACACGCAACATGCCGCCTGCACAGCAGCAGAGCCCAGTTCGGACTGCATCTGTTAACCAGAGGAACCGCACATACAGGTACTGCAGCTCCTCCGTGATGGCCGGCCCTGGGTCCTGTTCTGAGCCTGGTGGGCCGTCACTTGAACGTTTTCTTGACCTTCCACAGCAGTAGTGGCAGCAGTGCAGGGAGCCACCCCAGCAGCCGGAGCAGCAGTCGGGAGAACAGTGGCAGTGGCAGTGTTGGTATCCCCATAGCTGTGCCCACGCCTTCCCCGCCCAGCGCGTTTCCAGGTGAGACTCCCACAGGTTTGGGCGAGAGCCCCTTTGTGCAGTGTTCCCTGTGTCCCCGATCTCTCCTGTCCATTTACACCTTCTATGTCTCTCCTTTCCTCCAGCACTCATTGCCCAGTATCCTCCTGACTGCTTAACTTGCCTGTCCCCTGAGCCATGTCACGCCCTTACTTCCTGTGTGTCCTGATCTGCCTTTGTCCCCGTGTCCATTTCTGTGCAGTCCGTGTTGTCTGTTCGTCTCTTGCTCCGATGTGTCGGGCGTGCTGTTGCTCGTCTCTTCTACTCTTCTTTAACTTGCTGGCTAGCTGTTTGCCTTCTGCTGACTAACTGCACTAAAGACCTTCTCTTCTGCTCCCTTTTGCTCTTCCTGTTTTTTCTAAGTCCCCGCCCCCTCTGCCGGCACTCCTCCCACTCCTCTTCCTACTTCTGCACCTCCTAACCCGCCCCCTCCGGCCCCTGCCTCCTCCCCCACCCCTCCTTTGGAGGCCACATCGGGGGCCCAGCAGTCTCTTGCTGATGGCTTTAGCTCTTCAACCCCCACTGCTGTGGCCACAGCTACCACCACCACCACCACCACCTCTACTGCGCCAGCAGCAGGTGAGTTCAGATGTCGTACCCCAGGTGTTGTGTACGTACGTACGTACGTATGTGTGTGTGTGTGTGGTTGGCAGTTTGCATGTACATCTTTGTGAAGATCGGCTTACTGGACAGACATCTCTTCTGTCTGGACAAGAGGACAGGCACAGTATGTCTGAGCGGGGTGGCGGGGGGCCCTCTAAGCATGCTGGTTGATCGTATATATGAGTGAGTGAGTGAGTAAGCGAGCACCCATCCTCGATGAGGCAATCTTGGGCTGCATGCCACCTGGAGCACTTCATGCTGTTTGCTTATAGACGCTTTCCTGCCATCTTCTGAAACCTTTGAAAGTTTGCCTTCGTCCAACAGTACATGTACAGGTATGTGACCCCCAGCTCTTGTTGCAGGTCACACTACTCAGTTCTACAGTATGAACAGACCAGCCTCCCGTCATGCTGCTCCCACAATAGGAGGGTCCCTGCCATACAGGCGCCCACCCTCTGTCACATCCCAAAGCAGTCTGCAGGGCCAGGTTAATGGTGGCCCCTACTTCAACCAGAATCAAGGTAAGTAGTCGGCGTGGCATGGCGTGGCGTGACCCAGAGGACACTCCTGAGTGACCCCCTGCTGGTCATTTTGGAGTGCCCAGTAGTCTGATGAGTTGAATGATAAGCTGCTCACCTCTGTTGGTCACTTGTGGGTCACTGCTCCCTGGCTTTTTTCATTTCATGGTTTGCTGATGGCAAATGCTGACCTCTGCTGTTGTGTATGTGTGTCTTTTTTTTTTTTTTTCTTTCCCTCTTTCTCTCTCTCTCTCTCTCTGTCAACTGTTCTGCTGTGGCTGCTGCAGCCTCTGCCCCCCACGCTCCTCCGCCCCCCTCCATCCTGCAGATCACCCCACAGCTGCCGCTCATGGGCTTCGTGGCACGTGTCCAGGAGAACAGTAAGTGTGTGGTCGCACAGCCAGGCCGCTAATGGGGGGGGTCCCAAAGCCCTCCTTTACCGTTGTGGTCATTGAGCCTTGTTTAGTTTCAGACACTCCACCACCCCCTCCTCCCACAGAAGAGCCCGTGTTTGACGAGTCCCCACCCCCACCTCCTCCTCCAGAGGACTATGAAGAAGAGGAGTCGGCAGTGGTGGAATACAGCGACCCCTATGCTGAGGAGGACCCCCCGTGGGCCCCAAGGAGCTACCTGGAGAAAGGTAAGGAAGATCCTACTGGCCACTCCTCCGGGACTTGCCTTGGGAGTCGTGTGGTGTTACGGGGCGCCATTTGTTAAACACTTGCATGAATAGTTCAGTGATACATAGAAATGAGTCCATAATTTAAACACTTTGGTCACATTGCCTCTTAATGACGGTTTGCTTACACGGAGAAAGTTCTGCTCCTTCAGTGTCTCCTCGTAGCTCAGACCAGACTCTTGGTCCTTTTGATCAGGCTGGTTGCTCTTCTGTGGACTTTGTGAAGTGCTGCTGTGGAGATCAGATCTGTACGCGATACTCCAGGTGAGGCCTCGCTAGTGCAGCCCACAGCCCAAGACTTGTGCTCCATGCTTCAGGGCGCTATATAACCCAGCATCCTGTTGGCTTTCTTGATTGCTTCTGTCCAAAGTCTGGATGGAGACAGTGATGCGTGCAGTGTGCCTGCCCGGTGGTCCTCATGTTCACATCGGAGTGGTTTACTTAACAGTACTTGTGTTTGGGAAGTTATGAGCAGATGACTGGGTGACTCGTTGGACGACTTGTGTGTTTCTCTTGGACTTTTTTTTGATATTCTTGGATGTTGTCCAACTTAGGTCACCATTGGTGCCTGTTCTTTCAGAAACTTTTTTTCCCTTTTCTTCAGCATGAAGACATGGCATTAAATGTGGAGCTTAGCAACTACATGGGGTAACACATTAAAGTATTTTGGGATGGAGTATTCCCTTGAACTGAGCAGGTTCAGCTCCTTTCCTTCTCATTTGCCCTCCCTGGTCCTCCGTTTGCCCAGTCGCTCTTCTTTAGCACTTCTGTGGCTCTCTTGTTATGTGGAGACCAAAACTGAACATGACGGCACTCCAGGTGTATCCTACCGATGTGCTGTGTAACCTCTCGTGACGCGTCCTGTCCTCCACGTATCGGGGCGCTGTATACCGTGACCTTCGATTAGCCTTCTTGACAGCTGCTGGCCACTGTCTGGATGGAAGTAGTGACCAGCCCACTACAAAACCCCCTGTTGATTCTCATAATTTTCTGAACGCCCATTGTACTCACTCAAACCTTCCATTAAATTTTGTAATCTGTAATTCTGTGCAGACCTGTGTGCTGTCCACGTCCCTCTGATTATCTGCCCGTCCTCAGCGTCTCTTTGTCAAATCGTTTGTTTATTAAAAAGAGCCGCGCGGCCCCACTACGGACCCCCTCTAGACGCCACGTGTAACACCACTGAATTCTCAAAAGGTTCCTCTCCCCATAATCCTTTGATTACTGCGTTTTGTGAACCCATCTACAGGACACCCCCAGAATTCCCACTTCTTTTTAACCGTTTACTTTGTACCCCATCATTGTGGTTGGTGGTCTACCAAAGGTCTTTAGTGCTGTTTGCATTCCAGCAGGCAAAGGCGTGAAAGCAGTGAAGAGTTGGGGTGAAATAGGAGATCCTGTAACACATGCTGGTACTTAAGGTGAATTGATGATAAAGGTATTGGAATTGATCAGGCGTCTAAGTGCACTTCACCTTGATGATGACGACTGAGCGCCGAGTCTGTGAAGAAATCGCGTAACTACTAATGATCTCTTCATCACTTGAAGAGCACTTGAGGCTTCAGTCCAAGTCTGCCATCACTTCTTGTTAAAATCGCCTCATATTGTGGCCGGCAGTCGCTGTTCAGACAAATGGGGCCAGGGTTTTAAGTGACAGTGACACATCCATTGGACACGGACAGGGAGTCCCTGCATTCAAGGTGACACATGGAGATTTTTAGAGAGCTGATAAACCGCACCTTCATGCAGGTGGGTCATGGAGAAAGAAAGCGACGGGAAGCAGAGACCACCAGAGGTACCAGCAGGATCATGTTAAGGAACAGGGACAGCAGGGGACGAGCCTCACCTGTGTGTCATTGTATGAGCTGTTACACTGTCCTGATGTTGCAAACCCCGGGTAACCAAGAGGCAGGGCTTTTGCCATTCAGTGTGATGTTGCTTAATGAAGACGACCATCGCTCAGATCAGTCACCCTGTGTGACGTCGTCTCCACGTCTTTGAGCCTCAAAGTTCTGCCAGATTGAATTCATGAAGTGGGTGTGAAGAGGATGGACAGGAATAGAAATGAGGAGTGGCAGAGAAGTACGTAAGAGTGGCACAGGATATGAACGAGGGGAGTGTGACCGTGGTGAGGTGTGTGGTAGGAGTGATGGAGGTGGGATAACATCAGGGATCGGCTCTGAGCCCTTTCTTATTGGCAATGGTGATGGACAGGCTGACAGACGAGATCAGACAGGAGTCCCTGTGGACTGTGATGTCTGCTGATGACATTGTGATCTGTAGCGATAGTACGGAGGAAGTTGAGGAGACCATGGAGAGGTGGAGATATGAGAGGAGAGGAATGAAGGTCAGTAGGACCACCACGGCAGAATACATGTGTGTGAATGAGAGGGAGGTCAGTGAACTAGTGAGGATGAGGGGAGTAGAGTTGGTGAAGGTGGAGGAGTTTAAATACTTGGGATCAACAGTACAGAGTAATGGGGATTGTGGAAGAGAAGTGAAGAGAGTGCAGGCAGGGTGGAATGGGTGGAGAAGAGTGTCAGGAGTGATTTGTGACAGACGGGGATCAGTGACAGGGAAGGTCTATAGGACGGTAGTGAGACCAGCTATGTTATATGGGCAGGAGACGGTGGCACAGCAGATAGAGCTGAAGGTGGCAGAGGTAAAGATGCTAAGATTGGCATTGGGTGTGACGAGGATGGACAGGATTAGAAATGAGGACATTAGAGGGGCAGATCAGGTGGGACGGGTGGGAGAGAGGCGAGATGTGCAGAGGAGAGAGCTGACGGGCAAGAGGAGAGGAGAAGAGGAAGACCTAAGAGGAGGTTTATGGATGTGATGAGAGAGGACATGCAGGTGACGGGTGTGACAGAACAAGATGACGAGGACAGGAAGATATGGAAGAAGATGATCTGCTGTGGTGACCCCTAACAGGAGCAGCCGGAAGAAGTAGTAGTAGTAGTAGTAGTAAGGGGTCTTTAGTGGACAGGCAGCATGGTTTAGTAATGGTCTTGATTGACAAGTTTTGAAACCACCTTGAAATAAATGGTGCCAGCATTGAAAGAGTCTGTTGTTAAATTAAGGGGGTCTTTAAAAGTAAGGCTGCTTTTATTAAACACAAGTGGCACTAATTAAACGTAAGGTGACTTCATTGTTGAACTGAAATAAACTGACTTTGTACTTCAGAATATGCAGGGGACTTGAACGCACTTAACAACTGTGTGCCCACCACCTGCAGGAGGAGTCCCAAGAGGCTTCTGGTGCAATGGGGCGGGCAAAGGCAAAAGGTGAAGCTTTTGATTTACCACTCAATCCACGCCTCCACGCCGCCCCCCTCGCCTACAGTCCCAAGCCATGCAGACAGACCAGGAGAACTCAATCGCCGGTACCAGTGGCAGAAGCAGAAATGAGTTTCTTTCGCAGGGCATCTGGGCACTGCCTTAGAGGTGGGGTGACATGCTGGGGGGGGTCACTGCTCCTCGGCATTGAAGGAGCCAATCGCGGCGACTCGAGTTTCTGGTTAAGACCTCCATGCTGAGGCGTTTCTGGCGTGTACAGCTGCGAAGAGACCTCCGGGCAGATTATCATCTCTCTGCTGGCCTCCCAGAAAAAAAAGGGGCATCTGGGCATCATTGCTAGGACTGCTACCCCCTTAACCCAAATCTATGTCTCTAAAATCTAATTGTCACAATTTAATGACTCCTTTATATACACGTTGTACTTTTTTATGCGTTTATTTCATAATGGTTCCTGCCTTGCGACTGTGTTGGCTGGGATTGGCTCCAGCAGACATCCATGACCCTGTGTTTGGATTCAACGGGTTGGAAAATGGATGGATGGATGGATGGATGGATGGATAGTTCAGGTGGCAGGGCTCCTTGGTTCCATCGTGGTGGGCTGCACTTTGACCCAGTTTCTTAATCCAATCACATTCATTTATCAATCACCACGGCCATACATTTCATTTGGGCGCCGCTGCTTATGATTCTGAACCCTTACCTGCCGTGTTTTGTTTTAAATGGCCGCCAGTTAATCAGGAGCTACAAGTGACAAAGGAGCCACCAGCAGCTCTTGGGTGACGAGCTTCCCTTGCCGCCTGTGCTGATGGGTCAGGAGGGACCGAGTTAATAAAGGGAGAGGAGAGGAGGACTCAGAAACTGGGTGCTAGTGATGTGTCATGGAGGAGCGAAAGCCCACCGGGCCCCACTGTACCAGTAAACACAAGTCGTTGAGATGAAAACCTGCAGCCCTCCCGGAGCACAAGTGAGGACCCTAAACGAGAGAGCAAAATCAAACGCTAATCAGTAAAGCGTGGAGCCTTTGAAAGGTCACCTGGTCCACAATTGGGGACATTCACGATCATTAAACATGAGCTCAGTGTGTACGCCCGCGTCACTCCAGACCTGGCAGCGATATGCAGGTGACCTCAGTTCTTGTCACGTGACTCGCCTCTGCTGCCATCTCTGTTCACTCCAGGTGCCGTCTGGTGACACGTTACAATGGCGTTTGTCCCCAATGTTGAGTTTCGTTGACGGCACCGCTGAAGGTATAAAGTTGGACCTCGTGCTTCCTAATGAGTGACTTTTTAGCAAATGTCATTTTGCGGCGATGAAGAGTTTCCTTCCACGTTTGAGTCAAATGCCCCAAAATGATCAAAATAACCAACCGAGTTGTGGAACAGCAGGAGCCCTCAGCCCTGGTTGTGAAAAAGTACAGGCGCCCCCTTGTTTGTCCCCTCAGTGCGCCAATCACTTGTCACTCTGAGCTTAGTCTGTGTTTTGATGACAACACTGGTGTGATGTTCACAAGTTAGAATTTACAAATCTCTCATGTTAATGTCAAGCTGTGGGCAGAAGCCAGTAAGGGGGATTGGAGGCCATGGGCTGCTGTGGGCACTGGCACCGAAGCTCAGAACCGCCTTCTCAATGTGCCCTTTGGTTTTGCTGCCAATCATAAGGAGGATTATATGCCTTCTGGATGACTGGTTTGCCCATGTGCTCGTGCCAGTCCTGTAGAACGTGGATGGTGGGCATGGGGTGTCCAATCAAGGAGGTGAAGACATGAAGACCCTGCCAAGTGCAACTGAGCACACTGTACAATACAATACAATACAGTTTATTTTTGTGTAGCCCAAATCACACAAGGAGGGCCGCAATGGGCTTTAACAGACCCTGACTCTTGACAGCCCCCCAGCCTCGACTCTCTAGGAAGACAAGGAAAAAACTCCCAAAAAAAAACCTTGTAGGGAAAAAATGGAAGAAACCTCAGGAAAGGCAGTTCAAAGAGAGACCCCTTACCAGGTAGGTTGGGCGTGAAGTGGGTGTCAAAAGTAGGGCGTCAAGACAACACAACACACAGAACAGAAGAAATCCTCAATACAGCATCATAATAAAACTTAGAAGTATGGAGCAAAATTTAACAGTAGATGATATCCCATAATAAGATTTGGATTAGCCATTCCCATGATTCCTGTGATCCTCCATCAGGGATGACTTTACCATAGGCAGGTAAACAACTTGGCAGGTGGGCCGTGGCACCAAGTGGCACATTTGAGTACCAAGAAGAGAAACAGAACTGGTGAGGGTTGGTGACCAAGTAGAGCTGTCATGTGACTTGTGTTTTAGTGCTAATGACAGTCTGCACAGTTAGTCAGCAGCTCTAGTCAGGGTGTGCTAACCTGAAGTTGTGAGACCGAAGGGGCATCTCTTATAGTAGCGGGCAGACCACCACACAGTTTAGGGGGTCCTGTAACTAAAAGCTCAACAAACCCCCCCCTGTTATTTTATTAATCCTTGTTATCCGAAGCAGACCAGCATCTTGAGATCTTGATGTGCGCTCAGGTTTGTACGTCATGAGAAGTTCAGAGAAGTCGGCCATTTAATGCTTTATATGTTAAGAGGAGGATTTTGAAATCTGCCCTAAACTTAACTGGGCGCCAGTGTGAGGATTTAAGAACTGGAGTTATGTGTTCGTATTTTCTTGTTCTTGTAATAATTCTTGCAGCAGCATTTTGGATTAACTGTCAGCTGAATAAAGAACAGTTTGAACATCCAGTGAGCACCGCATTGCAGTCGTCAGTCCTACTAGAGATAAAGGCAGGAATGAATTTCTCACAATCCTGTTTATTTAGAAAGCGCCTTCATTTCCTAACATTTTTAAGATGGAAGACACCTGATTTGGACGACTTTGTGATGTGCTCTTTAAATGACCTGCGAGAGTCAAAGAGAACTCTGAGATTGTGGGCTGATTCAGTGAAATTAATGGAGACTCCAAGTGAGTTAAACGATGACAGAATATCGTTGTGATCAGCGTCACTCGCTCCAATAATTCACAGCTCTGTTTAAAGACGAGTCGTTCTCAGCCATCCACTCCTTTAATTTATGAACACAACTAATTAAAGACAACATCAGAGAAACTTCATTTGATCAAAAGGGAAAGTAGAAGTGGGTGTCATCTGCGTCCGAGTGAATGGTAACAGGATGAGAGACCCCAGTGAAGTGACAACAGTGACGGGCCGAGTCCTGAGCCCTGCGGGACACCATATTGAACCTCTGTGTGTAATGATGGAGTCCTGTCCTGTCGGCACAGTTCTGTACGCATTGGAGTCGATTTGATAAATAAGAACTAAACCAAGCGGGCGCCATCACTGCCTGTCGTTTACCAGCCTGTGCAGTAAAATCGAATGGTTGGTGGAGTCAAACGCTGCGCTCGAGTCTAACAACATCATCACAGAGGAGTTTCCTTCATCAGAGGACATCAGGATGTCGTGTTGGTGCCGTTTCTGTACTGTGACCAGCGAGGAAACCAGACTGGAATTCCTCAAATAGATCGTAACACGTGAGGTGTGACTGAAGCTGACTGGCGCTGACTGGCGACTCGGTTTTCTAACATTTTAGAGAGAGAGGGTCCGTTAGAAATAGGCCTCTAATTATAAGTACGTGTGCGTCTACGTCGGACTCTTCAAGTGATGGTTGAACGACGGGCACTCTGAGTGCATCAGGTACGGTGCCATGCAGTAATGAACTACTGCTAATGGTTAGAATACCATATATTTGTACTGTGTGATGAGAGGACATGCCACTGTCACCATTTTGTCCCCATTCTGTCCCCATTGAGCCAGCAGTGCCTCAGGTGTTTTCGTTTCTTAGAAGTTTACCAAGCTGCTCCATGGTGTCGAGTTTGGTGCCAACTCCTCGGTGCCCATTTGAAATGAACTGACAGAATGTGGCTGCCAGCTTGCACAGTTAAACATGGCGAGACACCCCTGCCCACCGCCTCTGGCAGCCTCTTCCTTTTCATGTTTCTGTTCAGGAGTCCTTTCAGTTTTGTCACATTATGCCCCACATTCTATCTGTCACCTGGGTTTGTGACACCAGCAGCCTTTTACAGGGTGGTGGGCATGATAAGTGGGAGCCAAGTGTCCCTTTACACACAGGTGCCAACTTCATTATTTAATGGAATGAAAAGTCAATTGGCAACTTACACTGGCACAAGACCCATTGAATACTCGGCAGTGTGGGCTGGCACCTTGGCACACAACCTCACTATCAGAGTGGGGATTGGGTGAGCAGGTAAATGGTTTGAGAACACAACACAACTCCCGTGTGTGACCTGCCATGTCCTGTGGTGGCACATTGGCACCCCCATCACGTTCTCTTTTACTGGCCACGACTGGAAATCAAGAGGGGGCAGCATGGGGTTTAGAGGAGTGTGATTGGCTGACTGGGCCCACCGCAGCTTGTCCTCCTCCTCTTCCTCACGCACACACATACATTTTGTCTTTTTGTCTCCCTGTCCAGTGGTGGCCATCTACGACTACTCGAAGGACAAGGAGGACGAGCTGTCCTTCCAGGAGGGCGCCATCATCTACGTGATCAAGAAGAACGACGATGGCTGGTACGAGGGCGTGATGAACAGCACGACGGGCCTCTTCCCTGGCAACTACGTGGAGTCCATCATGCACTACGCAGACTGAGCTGGGCTGGGCGTGAGCAGACCAACTGGGTGGCGTCTCTCCCTCCCGCCAAGACCTCCGCCAACACAACGAAGGATTCCACTGTAACAAACCAACCCGCCATGTGTGTCGTCCACACTTCCAGGAAGATGACCGCTGCCCCCAGCTGAGCGAGGGGCTCGCTGGTCCGGGGCTGGCGCTGATCTCACCGAGCCGTGCCCGAGGGCTTGAACTGTGAACCCTGGATGCTGTCTGTCGTCCCCTCGGAGAAGTGAAATGTGATTGGTCAGCCCCTGTGGTGATGCAATCTGTACTAATGCTGTTATCCAACGCCCCCGTCCCCTGCTTCTTGTCATTATTTTTTTTGGTTTTGTAATCCCCCCCCCTTTTGTTAACTGGTTAGAACGCTGTTGTATTCTGGGTAGGAGCTGGCGCCCAGTCCCTCTGACCCCTTGTGGATGTAGTGCTCTCTCTGGACTGCATGCTCCAATAAAGCTAACCTCCAGGCGCTGTGTCACGTGACTGGGCAGAGTGGGCGGGCGGGCGGCCGGGCACGAGTGCAATGGGATTGACGGCTGGAGGGGGGGGCTCCACCCCACTAAGTCTCTCCATCGTTTTAAATACTTGGCTCATGTGGTGGCCACTCCTCATGTCACATGACCCACACAGCCGGCCCAGTGCCCCCCCTCTTTACTCCCATCTCGTTCAGATGCCATCGATTGAAAGCGGGACCCCAACACAGAGACAGACACGACTGGAGTACCGCGGTGCCACTTAGTGGCCATCTATGAAACTGCAGGGGGTCAACATCACATGACACTCACCGCCTGCCAATGAGTGAGCTCACATGGGGCTCAACTCCTGACCAATGAGTGAGGTGGGAGGCGGGGCTTCAACTCAAACACACCTGGCCACTCAAAAATGATTTCACAACATGACCTGGGGGCGGGGATATCTGGAGCCAATCGCTGCTACCAGTGGGCTATCACACGTGACCTGCACACAAACGCCAGCCAGGGTCCAGGACCAACCAAATGGACCCCAACACTCTCCCTACCTACCGCTGTGCCAGCACCCTGGCTGATTTAATGACATTTTAGGACAAATCCCCCTTTGTGATGTTGTGACCATTCGACTTCAGGGGTAGACTACGGGACCTCTTGGCCTGTTTGGATGTCTGATGTGGTCCAATGTTGGTCGTTCACAAATGTCACTGTCACCTACTGTGCTAAGGGACATGAGACAATATCTCAGTCAGATTCCCCCATCCCCCTCCCATGGTCTTCACTCAGGCTTGTCCTTCATCGCTGGAGCCCTAAACTGGCCACGTGTCTGGATGGTGACGGTGATGAGACCACCAGGAGGCTCAGCTCCTTCTCACAAGGTGGTCTTTAACACCTTCACTTCCTCCATAGCATTCTGGACATCTGCTTACATTAAATGTGGAGCCCCTCAGCTGTCCTTCCAGCTTCTTTGATATCAAACCGCTGCTTCTTGACCACATCACGGATGGACGCCTGCTAAGAAGCTCTTCTCCTATGATCCTTAGTGTTGTCACCATTCTCCAGGCCCCAAATGACCCACACTTCACATTTAGCTTCAGCTGGAGGGACTGGTCCAGTTCAGGTGAGCATGGGGACCTAATCCTGACCCTCAGAATTCTTTCATCTTCATGTCCATCTCACAAAACTGGAGGACACCAGTGGTGATGAGGAGGCAGCAGCCAGGACCAGGAAGCTCCTCTTAATGGAGTCTGAAATGAACCATCGAGTCATGGAGCTGAAGCCCAAATCTCAACACCAAGGAGGACCCCGAGCAGAGGTGGGCCATCTCAGCTAAACAAGCAGGTGACAAATGACCTGAAGGGTTAGGGCCTCCCCTTGTCTGTCAAATCCCAACCCAGCTACTCTCGTCAGGTCTTCATCTCACCAGCCTGCCACTACTCTGATGCCCACTCACCTTTATAACACAACCAGGCAACATTTGCCAGGTTCAGCAGAATTCATTGGAGGGATTCTACCTGTGCCCACCAAGCTCCTTAATCAAATGCTGATGGACATCATCTGGTCCTGGTGGTCCAGCAGCTCCCCAATTAAAGATTTCCAGATGCCTCAGTGCCACCTCTGACTAGTGGGAGGCTCCTTTATACCACCCACCATATCACTGGCTGGATATTTTAGACCCCCCATACTCTCTCATCAGTCATTAAACAGATTTTGTCTGGTGTCCAATCTGACCACTTTGGCATCACCGTCCTTCCACATTAGAACTGATGTGGCGCTTCTGCCACCTGCTACTAGAAGCACAGCTGGTATGCCATGATGCCACAACCTAAGGCACAGTTGAGCCCCATCAGGCACATCACAGCGAGGTTCCACTTGTGCCACCAACACAATATGACTGCACCCTGAAAATTCTAACAGAGCAGCTGTCAGCCTTGGCACCGATGGGCATGACATCTCTGGCCCCTGCTACTTGAAATGCAGCTGGTACAGGCAACTGGCCGTGAACGGGGACACGTGTGGGCCACACTGTGTATGGATGGAGAAGACGACACAATCAGGGGCGCACACAGCCGGGTGGGCTCGTTTTTTTTTTTTTTGGAAGATTTAATGGATTATGTGCTTCCATTGTTAATGTCGCAGTAATACATAGCTTGGCAGCAATGGCACAGCATCCTCATCAGCACCTCAAAGCCCCAAATCCTCCCAACTCCAGCCCACCCCCCAGGGTCCCAGGCGCCAGGCTTTTTGGAAGTGACCCTGGCACCGTGCAGAGTTGTACCCGCGGAGAAAGCAAACAAAAAAAAAAAAACCAAAAGAAGGAGAAAAAGAAGAAGGTGATCCTCGTACAAAATGTGACGCATGCATACACAGTCTAGACTAGCAGTGCTATCCCACAATACCCTGCCACCACAGACGACACACACGGGGTCAGGCAGACGGGCAGCGGGGGGCAGGCGGGCAGATCCCAGAAGACAAGGCATTCTGCGGCCACGAGACCATTGGCAATTGGCGCTGCAGTGGCACGCTGTGAAAGGCAAGATGAGCGGGCACCGAGCCCGCCGACGAGTCCATGTTGAATACAGAGGCCATGCAGTACTGATATTTTGCCACGAGGGGGCGCTCTTGTTGCCACAGAACAAGCTGCACAAAGATGGGTTCAAAGCCGGAGAGGTTTGGTCACGCAAACACGTAATTACAAGGAGAGGGCACCCGGCGGGCAGGCTACCAGTCTCCGGTCAGTTTGGTACTTTGGTCCCGTTTGGGGCGCAGGGGGCGGGCCCCGCCGTAACGTTGCATAGCCTGAGATGGCACTGGAGCCAAAGGCGCCCTGCTGCTGCTTCTGCTGCTCCAGCAGCTCAGGGGGCGGCGGGGGCAGCGCCATATCGTCCATGGTGGCGCCAGGCTCCAGCTTTGACGCCCGCGCTGAGGACAGCGAGCTGTGCCTGCTGAATGACTTCCTCTGTAGAGTCCGGTTGAGGTCCGCCAGGAAGTTGGGCTGCATGTTCAGGCTGCCCTTGGGTGAGGTGGGCGCCGGCTGGGGGGGTGGCGTGCCGGGGGGCTCGGGGCCTTCGCCCTGCGTGAGGCGGGTGCTGTCGTTGCGCCGGGGCAGCGTCGGGGGGGCGTCTTCTTTAGGGAGGCTTTGTTCCAGCTCTGCGGCTGGGGGTTGACCACCGCCACTTTGGAGGCTCCTCCGGGGGGCTCCACCGGCGGCGGAGGAAGCAGCTCATTGTCCGGGCGGCGGGGAAGAAGTCACAGTCGGAGGGGGGACGGAAGTCCGAGGCCGTCCCTGGGTGAAGGCGAGAGGCAGGCTGGCCAGGGTGAGCTTCCCGGGCTTCTGCGGGTCAGGCAGTCCTTGGCGGGCGAGCTGGCACCGGCGGCGGGCACAGGACACTCGGCGGGCTGGCCGAACTTGTTCACCAGGCTCTCCACCTTCTTGCTCTCGTGGTACTCGCTCACGGAGGACGACTTGATGCTGGAGTTGCGCTGCGGCGTGGGTGGGGGCTTCTTGCCACCTGGACTGGACGTCTTGGTGGGCTTCTTCACCGGGGAGCTGGACTTGGCTGGGGGGGAGGAGGAGGAGGCGGAGGGTGGCGGTGGCGGGGAATGCCAGGCTGCTCTCAGGGGTGGAGGGGGAAATCGGGGACTGTGGGGGCCACCAGGCTGCCACTTGGGTTTGGCTTTAACTGCAGGGGGCGACTGAGGGGGTGGCACTTTGAGCTCGGCAGCAGGGGGCACGGCAGGGAACTGATTGACGATCTGCTTGACCAACGAGGAGGTGGGGGACACGGGGGCTCCCAGGAGGGGGCCTTAGACGAAAAGCTGTGCTGCTTGGGCAACGTGGGAGGGGCTGGGGCCGAGGAGCTGGCTGCTTTTAGGAGGGCGGGAGCAGAGGGGGCGGTGGTGGAGGGTGGGGCGGTGCTGGTGCCAAGGTCGAAATAAAGCTGGGTGTGGGGGCTTAGGGGCCGTCTGCGGGGAGGGCCTCCGTGAAAAGGTTTGGCAGGGGCGGGGAGCAGGTGGAGGAGGAGGAGGGAGAGGGGCCGGAAGGGGCGGGGCAGGGCGGCTCCACCCCCAAAGAGGTCAGACTGCTGAACTTGGTAGGCGGAGCCATTTGAATCCCGTTACTCTGAAACTTCTGGGGAGGCGGAGGGGGGGTGAACTGGGGTGGGGCGGGGCTTGGGGGTCCCGGCTTGAGGACCGCCATGGCCGAGCCTGGCACGGGAGGTGGTGGGGAGGCGGGGTGGGGAGGTGGCACGCCAGCCCGGTGGGGACGGACAGAGGGGCTTCTGGGGCGCGTGGCGGCTCGTGACTGGGAGGCGTTCTGCAGGCGGGTGATGGTGCTGTACTTGACAAACATGTTGGGGAGATCTGATGGGGGCACTGGGGGAGGGGCGGGGTGGAGGAGGGGTGGGGGCGGAGGAGGGGAAGGTTGAGGTGGAAGATGGGAGATGTTGACCCGGGACTGGGGGGCCGGCAGTGGCAGCTGAGAGGAGTGGGGTCTGCTGATGGAGTCCAAGCGAACCTGCAGGGGGCAGCAGAGAGAGAGAGAGAGAGAGAGAGAGATGGGGTGAGCGAGCGACTTGAACCCGAGCCCCGATCCGCCACACGATCCTCGCGGTGGGCACAGAGACCTGTGAGAAAGAGAGAAGGCAGCCCACCACAAACCACGTCACCACAAGGCCATCCCAGGGTGCTGTGCGGCACAGTTAATGGGAGGATGCAGTCACCAGTTGGATTAGCGTGATGGGGGTTAGTCATTTTTAGGGTGGGTGGATGGGTGGGTGGGTGTTACACATGAAGGTCCAACAAGCCCCCTGACCTTAACTGAGCCCACTGCACAGCAACACAGGCTTGCCAGCCTTGACCTCTGACCCCTGGATAGGCAAGCGACAGGAGAAAAAGGCAACGTAAGAAAGAGAGTGGCAGCGGCCGGGCAGCCTCGGGGGGCTACAGTCAGCGGCCCCTACCTTGCTGATCTCCTCCATCTGAGTCCCCCGCTTCCAGGCCTCCGAGAAGATGGAGCTGACGATGCTCTGGGAGCGCACGTGGCTGGCGGGCAGGCAATCGGGCAGGCTGCCATCCGACTCTGCAAGGGCAAAGAGCGGGTGAGTTACTTGGGTGCCTGCGTTCGAGGCGATGGCGGTCGGGGGGGTGGTCGAGGGGTCCCGGCGCTTACCGGGCAGACTGGATGAGCTCAGGCCGGACTTCATGCTGGAGCTGGACAGCGATGACCACTCGTAGGCCGCCTCCGTCTTCTTCATGGCATCCTGGTAGTTGGCATAGAGCTGCCTGCCGTACTGAGATGGGGGGAGAGGAGAGAAACGTCAGAGCAGAGCGGGGGCTGGCACTGGTAACGTCACACTGGCAAGTGGCAGGCGGCCGTTACCTTGGCGATGCGGATGCCGTTCACCCATTGGTGCAGAGTGCGGACGTCGTCACAGCAGAGGTACTTGATGTACTGCGACTTCTTCTGAATCTGAGGGTGCTGCGTGGGCAGAGAAACAAGGGGGTTAAGGGCTGGACGGTGTGGCCCCCCCCCATCACGGGTTGGAAGGCACAGGCTAAACAATGCAGACCCCCGCAGGTCGGACAGTGCAACATTGCAGGGTAAACACCACCCCCAACCACTAGATGGCACCAACACTGCAGGCTGCTCCTCGTGTTTGGCCCCCGCTGTTGAGTTTACAGGGGGTCGTCTATGGCTGTTGTGGGGGGGACACCACGGGTTGGCTAAGCTTTGCTATGATGACCTCAAAGGGGGGGGCATCACAAAAGGCACCCGTCGTCAGATTTCCCCAAATGGACTATCATCAAAGACACTAAGGAGGGGGTTTAGACAATCAGGGCAGGGCCAGCCAGGGGGGCTGGGGGGGGGATATTTAAAAGTAATGCTTAACTGGCCTGCCCCCACTAATAAATGAGGATGGCCAGAGCCTAGAAGACCCCCATAATAAAAAAAAGATGATGTGCAACCACACACAATAACCCCCCCTCACCCAGCTGATCCCCCCCTAGCAGCCACAGATGCCCCCTTCTGCTGCTCAGCTCTTCTTGTCCATCACGATGGCTGTCACCGTCACTTGATTTCCGGCCCACGTCACATGCCAAACAGCACCCTCTGGTGGTGAGATGTGGCTCTGCTCAACATGTTAGGCATGAGGACCTTGGGGGGCTTCATAGCCTTCTACATGACATAAGCCGGTGGAGCCTAAAGATCTCAAGGCACCTCTGAGGTGGGCTAGTGACGTGGCATCGCGGTACAGAAAATGGCACCTGGCACAAAGAGAAGGGCGCCTTGACATGAAGGCAGGTGGCAACGTGTGGCACAGCGATGATCAAATGCAGGACAGAATTTCATTGGACTCTGCACATGTGACAAAAAGGATCCCATAAATCAAAGTCTCCTCCAGCCCACTCTGTCACCTGGCACTAGCAGGTGACAGTAAGAGTGTCACTGGGCCCTGCACATTAAACAATTGGGACCCTATAACCCTCGTCTATAGCGTCTTTCGTGTCTCTTGTACCAGTCCATCACTAATCGTGACCCCACTAACGGTACAGGTGGACAGTTGGCGTCACCCATGCCATGTTTCTGGGCTTCAGTGGTTTTTCAATTTCACAACAGAATTATTGAGCCCACCATTTCAGATGGCACTGTCTGCCCCGTCACCCATCAACACCTTGACGTAAATGGAGATTCAATCAGGGGTCTCGTCTCCGCTCAGCACTCGGACCCCACAGGGCTGCAGTTCACTCGTCTCTGGCCTTCTGCCCAAAGTACTGCAGGTCAAGCCTCAGCACATCTCGCTAGACTGGCATGTGGGCACAACACGACCCAGCATCCTCTTCACCAACCTTATCTCTTCTGGTACGGACATCAAAGAGCCCACCATACAGTGTCGGCCCCCAGAATCACACGTGCCCACGATACGTACAAAGCTCCGGTGTGTCTGCCAACTGCTCGGGGGTCTCCTAGTGTGCCCACACATCAAGAAGCACAACGGCCCCATAGCACTTTACGGGTGGTCTGCCACCTACCTTGAGCGCCAGACAGTAGTCGGTGGGGGCCTTGTACTTGTTCCGGAAGTCCTGCCCGTAGTAAACGTTGACGTGGTCCAGTTGGAGAAAGCAGACGAGGTCACGCGAGACCTGAAACACAGGAAGCCAGCGGGTGAGCCTGGCACCCGATGTCACCTCCAAGACACAAGACCTGCAAAGCCACCTGTCCCTCCTTACCTTCGCCTTGCCTTTAGGGACAAAATAAATGCCCGACGCGCGCAGCAGGAAGTAGCGCTTCTTCCACGACTTCTTGCCGTCATCCTTCAGCCACAGCACCCCCTCGATCTCTGGGACGGTGACAGAGCTGCCACAAAAGCACTCCTGCCAGAGACACGTGGAGGGGTGAGACATGGGGACTACGACAGGGGGGCATTATGGGAAGGGGGCGCAGGCACTTGGTAGCTCACCTCCAGCAAGGCTTCCTTGTTCCGGTCGGCCATTTCTGAAGTTTCTTTCTTGCCCAGCAAGTAGTTCTGTAAAAACACAAAAGTAAGAGAAGCCGCACGTGACGGGACTGCACGGGGGGGCGGCGTCGTCCTCCTTTAAAACGGGGGCGTCTGACCCAGCGACTGGTGCTCAAATCCCCCTGTCGATAAATCTCGGGGTGGACGTGCAGTGCCAAAGACAGACAGGCAGGCAGGCCGGCCGGCCGAGACCCCCTGAGCGAGCCCAGTGCCCCCCAAAGCGCTCACCTGAGGGTTCTTGAACAGCGCGTATTTCTCAATTCGCTCAATGAACATCAGCTTGTTCTGGCTGTCCCTGGTCCAGTTGACGAGGTTCTCGACGAGGTTTTCGTGGTCTTCAAAGATCCTCTCTGGGGGGGAAAAGAAGCACAGGAAGACATGACGGTCATCTGGCAAAGTAAGGCTTCTCATTGGCTGGGGCGGACTGGCACTTTGTCGTGCAGCAGTGCGGACAGGTCACAGGTTACGATGTCACGAGCCTCGGGGTGATGAAGCCCACCAGAGTGTGCGCAACGGATGTCTACTCCTTGAATTAGCAGTGCAGGACGAGGCCAACAGCAAGTCTTAATGGAAAAGAAGTGAAGGACGGACAGACAGGCGGGCGGGCGGGCAGACAGACAGACAGGTGGGCAGACAGACAGACAGACGGGCGGACAGACAGACAGACGGGCGGACAGACAGACAGAGATGGGCGGGCAGACAGACAGACAGACAGACGGGGTGTCCCCAATGGGAAATTAAAACTTTACAGAAGCTCAAGAAAAAACCTAAAATAAACAGACAGCCCCCGACAAACATGAGGGGCTGCTGTCCATCCGCCGAGGTCAGACCTGCTCAGGGGTCTCTGCAGGCGTAGAGACCCCCGATAACAGAATGACAGTGCGAGCACACAAAGCTCGCGCAGCACTCCTGCCAAGTCCTACAGCACCGGAGTTGGCAAACCCAAGGTCGTCCGGGAGAAATCAGTTGGCATCTCAGAGGGTCCGCAACAGTAAGGGCGTCTTTATAATGGAAGGTCAAGTTGGAGGGTCCTCACCCCCGACACACAGGGGGGGCAAACCTTTCTATGGCTGGGGCTGCTTTGGTTCACCTGCAGTGCAACCTGGGAGTTGTGGTCCTGGAGAGCAGCCCTGCTGGGGTACTTGGGGACCATCAGGCAGAGAGAGGCCATCACCGGGTTAAGGAGATCTCGCCAGACCCCGAAGTGCTTCACAGGTGTGACACTGGGGTATAAAACGAGCCGCAGAGTTGGGGTCAGGTGGACACGGTGGGCCGCCCAGCTGTGCACCGAGAGGTGTTGCGTCTGAGGTGTTGCTACGCCCCCTACTGGTGAGCTCTGCTGGGTGGGATGGTGGGTTCTCGTCCAGATTGTTCTCACGTCCTAACATCCAGCCAGAGTTCAGTGTCCACGGACGCCTTGCTGTCTGACAGGGGTCTCTGCAGAGGTGTCGGCTCCTTTGTGATCAGAAGAGGAGGGCCGACTGAAGTGCTGGCGGGGGGCCGCAGATCACCAGGTGGGCAGCTCAGTGTCTGCTCCTGTTACATCTGCTGTCCTATCAGGCCTTGTGTGCCACTAAAAGCCTAGAGAAAGGGCCAATGTCCCCACTTTGTCCTTCCATAATGACAAAAACGTTTTGAGCATGGACTCTGTTAAGGTGGTGGTCTCCACGGCACCCCCCCCACTTGGGTCTTCAGAAGTGCAGGCCTGTGCTAGGAGACGAGGGGCGAACCTGAGGACGTCGTCAGCCGGATTCATCTTCTCCGATGGTTCAAAGCACTGAAGCTTCACGGCCGACTGCTCCTCTCTTTGTACGTTCGAATCTCCATTCCCGTCATCGTCCTCCTTGATGCCACTCACCCCTCCTTTTTACGTGGCACCTCCACTGGACGCAGGAACTCTGCCCCTAGACCCTCGCCACCCCTATGATGGGCACAGTCCCAAATGTCTTTGTATCCGTTAGCAGCACGTGCCATCCACAGGCAGACAGGGTAAGTCACAACCTTGGGACGGCTGCCACCTCCTCAGCTCCCCAATACGTAAAGCGCTGGAGTCGGGGGGACAGGCCAGTGTCGCACTGGAAACTCACTGAGGATTCAAGTGGATCCGCCGAGAAATAAATAAAAAGAATGACAGCAGGGGGCGCCTTGAGCAACACACAATCGCATCCTGACACAACTACATGCACGGTGCCCACACCACCCCGGCCCCCCAAACGTTCACAACACAGTCCGCACTTCCGACACTTCAGCTTTGCAGGGTGGTAGAGTAAAGTCTGCCCGGCCAATGACTGAAGGATCAAGTCGATGTACCAGTTGGCACTGTGCCCGCCCCGGGAGTCCACTCGTTGATCTGCTGGCTCGGAAGTAGAGTGGGATGCGAGTGTGAAACGCCAACACGTCAGACTCGCCAAGCTGCTGATCTATTCACCGGACCACCTCGACTTACAGGACTGGCCTGGTGAATTTTAGTGACTGCTCCGCCGGACCCCCATTGCCGTACGGAGGGTTTACAGGTACAGCCGCGTGTTCCTTAGTCCTCATCGCTGCACTTCATTGGCGGTCACCTGCCTGCCATGCACACCGAGCCCACCCTGCGAGTAAAGATGAAATCAAACCAGTTTGAGGGGCGAGTCGTGGAGCAGTGCGAGTGACTCGCTGGGGATGTCAGACTACACGAGTGGCCTTCAGGTAGACGCGTCTGTGATTTGCCACCAACAGTTGGGGGCCGCTGTGTGTGTGTGCGAGACCCCAATGAGGGCTCAGGGCCCCGTCAGGCAGCACAGTGTCATTTCCAAAGTCACCACAGAGTCGTCTAATCTGTCACATGTGACCTGACACACGGTCAGCGACTGCGGTCGTTACGACTGACGCCCCCCGAGACCCCAGGCTTGTTGTGTTAACCCCGCCCTGACTGATAATTAAGCCCCCCTGTCGGCTCAATGGCTGCTGTTAACCCCTCTGTGGTCACAAAGTACGTCTAACGTTATTGGCTGCTGAACGTTCTCTCTTTATCTTACCAAGAGTGGCGCGTGGGCACACGTGTGTGTGGTACAGCTGAAGTCACACTTTGGTTGAATTCTTTAAAACTCGCTTTATGACCCCTCCACAGATTAATAAAGACTAACAACGTGTCACATTTGTCACATCAATGTCCACAGACACAATCCCAGTGGCTCTCTTTGTTCACATTTGGTGGCTTTGCCTTTAAATCGTTTACACACGTAAAAAGTGCCCACTCCTCCAACAGAACTGGTGGAACTGGGACCAGTGCGTGGGCCTCGCTGCTCACACACGCTTTCCCAGTTCGGATCGAGGTCAGGGCTTTGTGACGGCCACTCCAACACCTTGACCTTGTTGTCCATTGTGCCCCAACGTTGGAGGTCTGCTTGGGGTCCTTGTCCAATGCGAGATGATGCTGCAGTGTCTCTCCATCTTTCTCGTTCCTCGTGATGCCATCTAATTCGTCCCTCCTGCAGCAGCACCCCTAATGTGTGAAAATTAGGATGGTCATCTTTGGCTTGCAGGCCTCACCCTAATGATGGTCATTTTGGCCAAGCAGTTTGACCTTCGATTCATCAAACCAGTGGCCAGCTCTTTGTCCCCGTGTGCCACTGCAGTCTGGCTCTTTTTGATGGTGGCTTCTTCCTCGCCTTTCAGGCGATGTGGACATCGATACTCGTCTATCTGTGTCCTCCAGCATCTCCACGAGGATTGATTGGCACTTTTCATGCCAAAGCCTGTTCTCTTCACAATGCGTCTCCTTCCTCGAGTGACGTGACATGGCTGGGTGGTCCCAAGGTTGCCTATTGGTGTTTGTACAGATGAACGTGGAGCCCTCAAGCATTTGGAAATCGTTACGAAGGAGGAACCAGACTTACGGAGGACCACCACTTCCTTCTCCGAGGTCTTGGCCAATTTCTTTGCTGGCAGTGACTTGGATGGTCGGCCTTAACATCGATCAGCGCGTTGGCGTGAATGAGGCTGACTGCCCATCAGAAGCTCACTGTCGAATTGCCTAAAGGCTTGACGTCATTTTCTGGAATTTTCCAAGCTGTTTAAAGGCCCAGTTAACGAAGTGAATGGAAGCTTGTGACCCACTGGGATTGTGATGTGGTCAATAAAACGTGAAACACTCAGAGGTCTGGGAACTGTGGTGGAAATATTGACTTTCAACGTCTGTTGGTATAAAATCTGTGGAGGGCTGAGCGTTAAAGAATTCACGCCAAGTGGACGGAAGTTCAACATTCAAAGCGCTCATCGTTACGTCGTTCTCGTTAGCATTGTGACCCTCCAGCAAACGCGTGACAACAGCTCATTATCGGACCACCACGGCCTGCAATGCCATTCAATGACGGGCACAACTGCTTTCCAAATTTCTCCAAATGGCCGCAACCCCACCCCCCGTGTCTCTCTTTACACGTCCCGTCACGTCACGTCCCGTCCCGTCCCTCCAGCCTGCAGACGGATGTAACTTGTGGCCTCCTGGAATCCGAACGCTACCTGATGCTAGGGACGAGACAAACCAGCCCTGTCCGCGTGAAATGGCGGCCACACCAAGCGACATCATTGGGGTCGTACTCCACTCACACTGCGGCGGGCACACACAACCATCACTGATGTTCTCTGCCGGTGCCACTCACCCATTTGAAGCTCCGAAATGGTCTCCACCAGCGACCAATCAGGGCTGTACCCGCAGTGAGACTTGTCCAAGAGGCTGTCCAGCACCTGCCTGACCGTTTGTCTCTCGTCGACCATCATGGTTTTGGAGCTGTCATCAGACATGTGCACCCGAATCACCAGCTGCAGAAGAGGACGACAAAAAAAAAAAAGTTAGAAACCACGAGCCAAACGTCTCTCAGACCGAGCAGGACCAACTCTAGGGGGCTTGGGGTGTGCCAGCCATGGAGGAGCCTCACCACCCGTGTGACACTTCCATGAGCCGCATGACAAGTGAACGAGTGAGTGAGCCGCGGCAGCAGCAGCGACGCTACTTTGAGAGAACTTCAAATCCCAGAAGCCCTCGGGATCACCTGTGCCACCCGACTGCTCTGGCCAGCGCACTTTTCAAAGGGACGCCATTTTGATTCGATGTCAATAATGGCCAGCAGTGCTGCAAGTGGACAGACTGCGGCTCTTTTGTGTTTCTGTGGTTTCTGTGCCCTCACATCAACTGCAGACATGCCAGGCGGTAGGGCGAAACTCATCTCTCTTTCAAGGGACCCCCTTTACATTCCTCCTCCTCCTCCTCCTCATCATCAGCTGCTTCCTCAGTATTGAACTGCGTGTGTTAAGAAACACCCCTGCGTCACCGGCTGAGTGGCATCCCAGATTGGCCATTTCAAATGAGTTGGCACTGTTTTAACGGCCACTGCAAATGGGCACGTGCGGGCCGTCTTCGTCTTCCGGCCCACCTATTAGTGGATCAGCACACACAGTCGCATGCTCCTGATGTCTGAGCACACCAAAGAAGAGCAGCAGGTTATCTGCTTCTCACAGTGCATCAATGGACACATCTGTCCGGAGCGCTCAGGGACACCTCTCAGGCTGAGCCCAAGCCCCCCTGGTCCCGACTTGTCAGCCCCTCGCTCACCTTTTTGACTTGAGCTTCTTTGATTTTCTCTAAGGCCACACGGATCTTCTCTGCCTTCTGCTTGGCCGCCTGCTCCTCCTACGGAGAAGCAAAAACAAGTTAGCGCCCGGTGCCAAAGGAAGCTGTCATTTGTGGTAGGGCGCAGGGGACTCTGGGAAAGCCACCTGCCTGGCACGACGGCCCTCCTCTCTCTCTCTCTGTGTGTAACCCCACTGACCCCGGAGCAGACGGTGCCCTCCCAGGATGCACTCACCTGAGCCTTCCAACAAGTTGCCATGGCAACACCAGTCCCTCAATGCAGCTGCCCTCACAAGAAGGAATTCTGAGGGGGTCACCGAGAAACGTGCAGCTGGATGAAGAAATCAAAGCCCTGGTGCAGCTCACTCGCCGGCCTGCATCCCCTCATCCTGAACAGACTGAAGGCGTCCACGCATATCGGACCCCACATCGGGAGGGGAGGGTGAGGAGGCCAAGCACCTCTGGCGGTCTCTTCTTAGCTCCAGATCCCACTTTTATGTTAACAACAACCAGTCTTACCCATCCATCTGCAACCTAATTGGCACATTCAGCACGGGTGACAATCAGGACTCTCAGACAATGAAGGTCCCGACTCCGACCAGCACTCCTGTGGACGTCCTGCCTTCACCTCGACCATCTGAAACATATGCCAATGACCCCCGGCCAGTGCCAGCTGGCAGACAGTGGCGTAAGCAGCGCTCCTCCTGACACAAATCCCACAGAGATGCGTCTACTTGTCCAATCCCTGCAGAGCTTCCCTCTAATGCCGCCATTAACAGCAAAGCGCGCTGGCTTGACGTGCCCGAGGATGGCGGCTCTGCTAAAGAGGATTAGGGAGCTTCAGGCAGGCAGAACACAGCCGAGGGAGCACAGCTGGCTCCTCAAATCACAGGCGGTGTCCAAACCCAGCCTGCCACCTTCAAGCTCTGTAAAGACGGCAGCGGGGGGCCTGTGGTGGGCCGGCACCTGCAAAAGGAGTGCGTGCCAGCAGTAGTGACCACCTCAGATGTTCCAGCCCGCTCACTGGGCTCCCTGAATAAGTCCCTGCATTTGCCTTGGCACACATCACTGCGATGGTGTCACTCTATTCTGGTGTCACATTGTCTGGTGTCCACAGACAAGTCAAACTCTGGAGATGACGCAGGTCCCACTAGGTCTGCAGGAGACCATCAGAGCTAGGACTAAACATGGGGGAGCTGGTGGGATAAGCGTAGAAGACCAAGTGTTCCAGGAATTCTGTACTTGAACCAGAAGGTCCACTGCCTTCCAAAAAGGTAACGGCAGCACCGCTCTCCTCCCAGCTGAGGTCCGTACTCAAGTCCCCACCACAAAGAGACTCATGGGAGGACCACCAAGCGTTTCGGAATCATCAGCTGTGCTAAGTAAAACTCAACAAGGCGTCTGGCGCTCAACAAGAACATCGACAGACCTGCAGAGATACGCAGCAATGCTAGTGAGGAGCGGCCGTGGAGACCTGAACCTAACAGAGGGCTCTGAAATGAGCAAAGCTCCAGCATGTCTGAAGAGAGACGGGCATCCAAGGAGCAGAGGCCTGCAATCGAGTACGGAGCCCGTTTGGCCGAGGACCTCATGCCACGGCCGACGAGGCTTGTTGGGTAACTTTGCTCCTTCTCTGCATTTTGACCTGAAGGTCTGAGGCCTTTCACTGTGCAAAATGCACAAAAACAAGAAGGGGTCCAATTCTTTTTCACAGCCCTCTAGCTAGGAGAGCAAGTCTTCGAGATGATCAGAGGACACAACTGGCACTTCAGCACATGGCGCCCGTGGCTCAGTGCAGAGTCTCGCGTTTTCGGTTCACGTTGTGGGCCATCGTGGGCACTCACCTTCACCAGCAGAGACACAGAGAGAGAGAGAGAGAGAGAGAGGGGCTGTGGCACTGCTTCCTGGGCCCTGGCACCGCCACCCACAGTTGCTGATATCTTGCGGGCGCCCATTGGCAGGAGTACACAAGCATGCTGTCATGCAGACCACCTGCCCAAAGGGGAGACACGAAAACGGCGAAACAAAAAAAAACAAACACACAAACACACCACCCAACAAGCAGGTCAATACACAAAAAACACAGGCAAACGCTGCGCCCCCCCTTCAGGGAGAGACACACAAAAAGGGGGGCCGCCGGAAGGACAGGGCAGTGGACTGGGACACAGAAGGAAGACGAGCAAACGCAGAGCCCCTTTTTAATGGTGTCGTGGTGAAGCTCACATGGAACTCAACACCATGAAAAGTGGGCTCTGGCCAGCGTGGAGAAGACTACAGGGCAGGATGGCATGCAGGGTCAAGGAGAGGCATCACCTTGGTCAGCAAGTGAGAAGGCTTCCCTGCAATGTTTTTCAGAATCAGGGACGTTTCCCTGTCCAGATAGGAGTGCTTGGTGCAGAAAAGAATGAGACAAGAAAAATCAGTGCAATGATTCACAAAAAAAAAAAGGAGAGAACGTGAAAAAGCAAAAGGGAGAGCAGCATCTGGAGTGACAAACCCGTCCCCTCGCACCCACGCAGCGCCACCAGGCTTAATGAATCATGGTTAATAAAGGAAGGCTGCCTGCCACCTCCCACCAGGGTCCCGGCCCGCATGCAAACCCACAGCGGCAGGGCAGTGGCCACCGCCTACAGAGAAGGGCAAGAGCTTGGAGGAGAGACCCCTGCACACAACCAAGCCCCACTAGAAGACACCCAAACCCCCATCCCCAATGCCAATGGGCACAGTGGCCATAGTGACCTGCAAATGATGGGCACTGCCCAGTCTCATCAACACAGTGACTTTACTTGAACAAACCCCACATCCCATCCCACCTCAGCCCAGCCCACATCATAAACCCAGGACGTGGGCATTCGAGCCCCCACACTGACATGCCAGCACGACCGCACTACTGAGGTGCGATGCCAAGCACACAAAGCCACAGTCACCACCTCGTCTGCAGGCTTCGGGCATGGAGGACTCTGGACTTGTGTGGTCCACGTGAAGCCATGTGTGTCCCAGGACCCTCGGAAATGCACAGCAAACCCAGCCAACTTACTGTGTGCAGATCCACATCGTCTTCCGAGAAGTCGAGACGGCACCTGGGTCGTCGCAGAGGAACATGCTGAGAGAGGGTGAGGAGAAAAGAGAAAGGGACGGGCAAACAGAAGAAACTTTAGCCATGCAGATGAGTGAAAGAGAGCAGACATGCTACAGAGGAAGCAAGGAGCCGAGTGGGGCATCGCTGGGCAAGGGGTCAATATCCCAGAATCCACCTGCGTCCCACAGTACTGCATGGCAGTGTCCAAGCCCCGTCGGCAGTCCTCAACTTCTGGAAGCCTCACCAGCTTGGCCAATGTTTTACATGCGCGGCACTGGGGCAGCCTCACTTTCACACCGCAGCGACGGGTCAGAAAGACCACCATTGAGGAAGGCCAGAGAGGATGAAGCAGCATCGCTAAGATAAAGACCCCCCACACCACGCTGCTCTGGGAAAAGTACAAATGCCACAATCCAATGAAGGAAAGACCAACCTGTCACCTCATGATCTGTCCATGAGACCACGGGGTCCAGGCAGGAGCAGAGTGACTCATGGGGGGGCAACCAGTCTGGAATGTGAGCACCTGCTTATGTTACACACTCAAACCGGTCGACTCCCACAGCTGCCACGTAGGGAGTGTCAAAGTGGGCACAAGCAGCAGAGATGAAGAAAACACGGGGAAAGCATGCCATTGCTGCCCCCCACCCATGACAGCACCAAGCACTGCACAGTAATTCAAAAGTGTGCCCTGTGCCAAGTGGGCGTCACCCCCGACATGCAGAGAAGGGAGGGGGAGTGAAGTGAAGTATGATACGCATGCAGCTCCACATGAGGACATGCCAGTCTGAGGAAAGGGGGTACACCATCGGGTCGGGTCGGGGAGACAAGACGGCACTCTGCCCACTCCCTCACGACACCAGCTGTAGCACAAACCCACCCACAGGCTGACCACTAAGCTGTCGTCACAGGTCAGTGTCACATTCTGGACCCCCTTATGGACATGCGTACCTCTGTGGAGGGCTGAGGCTGAATGTCCACCTCCTGCGGCCGAAGCACCTTGTCGATGTCCAGCGAGTCCATGCTTGAGGCAGCCGAGTTGATGCTCGAGCGTGAAGAATTGCTGATGGACCGCACCTCCGCGTCACTCACGGTGCCAGCTGACCCTGTTCGCCGGTGATGCATTGTGGGCAATGGCAGGGACGAACCAGTCTGGCGTGCCGCCTCATCCATGCTCAGGGAAGCCTGCTCCAGCTGGGCTGTGATGTCATCCAGGGAGAAGTTGGACTGCATGGGCCGGTGCCCGCGAAGCGAAGAGGAAGGTGACCCCCGGGCACTGCTACTGCTGTTGGCAGCACCCCGACGCCCGGCTGCTGGCTTGTGGTGCGTTTTCTGCTCCTGTTTAGACATGCTGTTGGACTTGGAGCCCATGCTGCTGAGCTCCTGCTCGATAGAGCAAAGGTCCGCCATGAGAGCATCCAGGTCCACCGCGTCCCCCTGGCTAAGAGCCTCTGCAAAGCAAGGGGGTGGAAAACCAAAGCTCAGAGATTAGGCTGCACTTACGGACCAAGTAAGTGGTGGGCATTACTTCTGATTCCTCACGCCAACTTCACCCCTCACTGCGGTGAGCTGTCCCGTGGAAATCAGTTCACATCCTCCACTCTCCACCAGTTTAAAATCTGCACACTTAACTCCAAGTGGACCTCCCTACCCGACCCACTGGGCGCAGATTGTGACCCCCTCTCATCCTAGCGGCCTCCCTGGCACTCACCATTGAGATTGTAGACTGAGAAGCGGTAAGAGAAGTTTGCCAGGTTCGTCTCATGGCGGAGCGGGGACTTCCTCAGCTGGTCGGGCTTGCCATCATCAAGGCTCTGAGGGACAAGAAGGAGGAAGACGAGGGAAGTGCCAAGAATAACAATCACATACACACACGCACACAGGATAACCAGTGGACCAGTGCAGAACTCACCTGTGTCAGCTTGTCCAGCTCCCCCAACCAGGCCCCAAACATCTTGTCCAGATCCTGGTCCTCCTTGTCGCTGTCCTCCTCAGCGCCATGGTCAAGCTCTTCATCGGACAGCTGCTCCATCTGCAGGCAAAGCATCGGCTTAGGGTTATTCTGTCTCGGTGACGGCGGGCACACACAACTACGAGCAGATATGCGAGAGAGGAAGATGATGATGACGACATCTGTAAAGCTGCAAAGTATGACAGCGGCCCGCTCAAGAGGGTGTGTTGACAACACCACATGGCACAAGCAGGTAGTGGAGCACACTGGGGCACAAATCAGCAGGAACTCAATCTGGATTGCCACCTGGTGGGCAATCAGGTAAGGGGCGAGGGGTCAAAGGAATGCACAAATAAACCGAAAAGTACCACCGCATCACAGGGAGAAAGACTGGCACAGAACTTACCCAACTTGCCCTTCTTGTGGCCCCACAAAGCCACACTACTGAGGTAGCAGCTGGTCAAGTGCCAATGGGTGCATGTGGCAAAGAGCCCAGCTCCTCTCAGATCAGGTGGCCATGTCAATGCCTGCTTTGCCCTCACTTCATCCTAACAGGACTGGCAAATGACACCTGACTCAATCTGCTAAAAGGGTGAGAGGGGCAGGAGAAGGCCTGCCCAGATTTCAGGCCAGTCCTCATCCCGTGCCCGTTGGCACTACGCTGCATGCTGAAGACTTCAACTTGAGCATTCGGTTACTTTAGGAGACGGGAATCAGGGCCAGGCTCTGGAAAGCTGCAAGGCTGACCGTGAGGGTCCTCATGTGGCAATCTTCATGCCCCTCATTTGTTGCACTTTATTAATTAGTTTCATTGCTTTCCATTTGACAATAATTTGGAAGGCGTGTCAAGGATGTGCGTCTCAAATGGGAGTTAAAACATACGAGGAAGAAACAGACGTGGCACCCGCAAGCCGGGCTCTGAGCATGAAGGCCTCTGTCCAAGCAGAACTGGGCACATCACACACTCGCCACTACACACGGGCTCAGGGAATGCTGGACGTTAAGCCAACACAAACTCAGACCTAAAGGCATGCTGGGAATGTAGAACATGAGATATCAGGACCCTTCTTGAGGTCAGGAATCCTGATGCCATGCCACGTGGATGAGGGCCTCCTCTCTTTCTGACAAATGTCCCAGTGCAAGAGGATTCTTCCCACTGGCAAGGAGGACCCTAAAGGTCACAGCTCACCTTCAGGAATGTGCCACCGTGTGCCAGTGCCACTCGAGAGCTAATGTGGACATTTGGCAGACCCCGTAAGCTACGAGACACTAACATTCAAACCCAAGACAAGCGATAAAGCCCTCCAAGCAGCACTTGAACCCACCCAGGGGGCCATCAGCAGACAGTGACTGCCCACCTCACTTAACCTTCTCACCACAACAGGCCACCCGCCATGTAAAGACCACACAGGGAGGGCATGGCAGCTTCTGGGTGCTGAGACGGCGGGTCAAGTAAACTGATGCCAAATGCTCTGAAGTCATTCATGCCCAGAGACATCCACCTGGTAACCTTACGAACGCCAAAGCTGCAGGCTCGGCCCCCATGCGTGTGCCCTCAATACATGAGGCCCAGTAAAGCCTGCCTCCATCCCTGTCCATAGGGGGGTCAATGAGGTGCGGAACAGAAAGTGGCAGGAAGGCATGGCATCTAACATCAAGCAAAACGTCAACCAAGAACGCTGTGCACAGCAGCCACCAGCCAGTGGGCACAAGGCCACAGGTGTTAAAAGATCTTGGAGGCCACCGTCCAAGGTCCTCATTCATGCGAGGCACTAGAACCTGAGGAGCTTGCCAAACATGGGCCTGGGCATCGAGAGTTAATCAGAAGAAAGTCACCTGGGCACAGGAGAGCGTTCAGCCACTGCCAGACAATTTACACTAATCACTTTATAGCCATATGACAACTGCCAGGCCTATTTCAATGCCCAAATATCACCATATGCTTGGCAGCTACAATGTAATCAAAGCCGGCTGTGCTGGCAGCGCCACCATCTGTGCCTATGGGAGGGCTTCACACACTGCCCACAAATGGCTGCATTTGTCCTACAAAAGACTAGGCGATGGGCATCAAAGGATCCAGGCCACTAGGAGGTGTGACAATTGCATGGTGGGCAGGGCATGGCAGGATGGGCAAGTTGTGTCTGCGGGTGTCTGCCAAGGAGCAGTCTTGGCCAGAACTCCAGATTCAAGCTAAACTTGTGTTGCCCCACCTTTGTGGCAGACCAAAGGGCCAGCATTACCACTGCATTACTCAACTGGCCAAATGCCCACCTTGATACGGGTGGCTGATACGTAGGGCATGTGTGGACTGAAATAGTCAGTGATAATCACCTGCTGCCAGCCAGGAGAGCCTCCACCCAGTAAGACAAACCTGTCATTTTGACTCGAGACTGGCGTGCTGCAGTAAACACAGTTGGCCCCTCGCCTTCTACACTTGGCACCCTGCTGCTTTCTTTAACACCCGCACAACCCAAAGAATGGCAGAAGGGGTCAGGCTCATGCCCTCACCTTACCTGGACTACGGGCGAGGTCACGGGTCACTGGGTTTATAGACGAGAGTCACTGCTGCGGAGGCTTGGCCTGAAATGAAGCAAACACCACAGGTTAGCAGGGTGGTCTTAGAAGGGCACTCGATGTTAGCAGTCCTAAACTAAGGTGGCACCCTTGGGCAGACGACATCAGGAACTTCTTGGACTGCAGCCTGGCATGGGCTCCCAGAAAAGTGGCCTGAAGATCTGACCAGTCAGACGTTCCCCACCTGTCCCAGTGCAGCTGTCACAAGGCTGATGACAGCTTATGGCCTTCGTGTCACCTCCGCTCGGCTGGAATGACTGATGGGAGAAGCGAGTCAATGTCAGCACATGACACGCTCTGGTGACAGAAGAGACTCGCAGGACTTCCACTTACACGTGACAGTTCAGACTGGAGCAGAGCCACATAAGCGCTGGCATCCCCCCCTTAGTGAAGGTCTAATTGTGTGGTGGTCTTCACCTGCATCCTTCAGTTCTGGCCAATGAGCAACAGCAGGAAGGGGAGACGTGACAGGGACGGCCAGAGCCACACAGTCTGAGGAGGCTCTTTGGGAGGAGAACGTGCTTCCTCACTAGAAGATCACAGCCTACCAGCAGGAGGCGTGTGCTGCACCATCTACAAGTGCCACCCCAAGGGGGGCACCAAGAGAGATGTGCCCATAAACACATGAAAAAAACCATGAAAAACAAAATCCCAGGTGACTTGGGTCACATTGTCCAGCGTGGAGTTTGGCTGAAGGCATCACCCCGATGGGCCGAGGCCACCACCCACTGGCACCGCTTCTGGACCGAGAACATTGACTGCTTGGTTTGGAGGTCTCTGGATGACTGATACCCGTGTGGCATCCTGTGATCGCTGGGTAAGGGGACTGCAGCAGAGGAGGTCATGGAGAGTTGAAGTCACAACGCTCTAGAAATGGCCGACGCCAGCTGTGGTAACCCAATCTTCTATTATTATCTCGCGGGGTCTTCTGTGTTTCCCGGCCCGTGAGGTTCGTTTTTGTCGGCTCTCCTCCACATGGCTAACACTAAAGCATTTGGCCCACCCTGGCCTTTTTGGAACTCAATGAGGGTCCACTAGCAGCCCCCCTTGGTGAGACGTGTTCACACACACAAAGGGGCACAAATCACACGGCCCTGGAGACCACTCAAGCCAGTGGTTCTTAGCTTTTTTTTTTTGAGTCACGGACCCCTTTAAGAATCTGATGAAAGCTGTGGACCCCCTTCCTCGGAAATATTCCGGGCCATACAGTGAATGTTCATTTTCATCTGACCCCCACAGACCCCCTGATACCCATCCATGGACCCCCTAAGGGTCCACAGACCTCAGGTTGAGAACCCCTGACTTGGGCAAACCAATGATGGCAACCTCTGGTGACAACTCACCGTTTTGGAAACGCCGGCTTAGACGACCCACTCGCCAAGAAATGGCGGCAGCCCCCCGGTAGAGCCACCCAGTGGCCGACATGGAGAAGTACAATCACCAAATGGAGCCGACTGTCCTCATGAAGTGGGAAGCCTAGGTGGCCTTGTCTCGACATTGTTGATGAGGATGGGCAGATTGTGCCACATGGATGGTGCTGCACAAACATCAAGCCCATCTCTTTCGGTCTCCCTCCTGTTCAGTGATGTACTGGCATGGCAGAGGGTACAGGAAGTGACAGTGCCAGGGCACTAGAACGAACCCACACCTGTCAGAGGGGTCCTGGCTCTTGGGTGGTCACGGGGGTCTTACCGTTAACTCTTTTATTTCTATTTCTCATGACTGTCTTCCTGCTTGGCACATCAGTGACCTCTGACCAGTTAACCTGCCACCCCTCCAGCTCCTAATAAAAGCCACCAGGCACTCCTGTCCCTAATCCTGTGTGGCTTCCAGTTTTTAGCCTCCTGCTGTCAAGGAGAGCACAGATCACTAGAATTCCCGATACGATGGGCAGCCATGGGAGAAGAAGCAAGAAGGGCAACAATCAGAAACATCCATGGGTTTAAAAAAAAAAAAAAAAAACACAAAACAAATGACTCGCCACATAAGCCGCCACATGTCACATGTCACATATCCAGGCGTAAGCTCACAGCGTCCCGGACACTTGGAGTTTCGCTAAAACATTAAGTAACCAGAAAATACCTGGAGACCCTCAAACGACCTCGAGCCCCCTCATCATTCATTGGTCAGTCCAGCCCACTAACCGCTCATTTACTGGCTACTAGGCCACCTCACGTGTGACATCGGCACTGCAGAGAGTGGTCAGGGCACGGCATTCAAACTTGAAGAAGATGAAGAAGAAGAGCGAGTGACAACATGATGATGGAGGAGGAGTCTGCTGCTGCTTCAAAATAATTATCACGTTGATGCCACCCTATGCATGAATATGGCAGCAGGTGCCCACTTCTTGTATAAATGAGTCACAGATGAGTGACAGTTATTTATAATAGTTGAGCATTCAGTCACACTGCTGTGACACTTGGAAAATATTGTCACCTCTAACTGTATCACTTCTGCAATGTCCTTTACACTCAGTTGGCACACACAACTGCATATACACCGACCGGCCCCCCACATTAACACCCCCTCGTGACCCCTGCAGGTGTCCTGTCCTGTGCTGTGAGCAGCAAACCCCTGAAGTCCCGACTTGTCTTCCCAGCTCATCCCACCGATACGCCACTACAAGCCAACACCCCAAACATTCCTGATCAAAGTCTGCAGTGTGGCAGGGCGCCGTGCCCTGCTCTGCCGTCAGGGAATGCCAGTGCCGTGAAAGGGTGACCTTTAGTTGGGCAGAGTGTGTCAAAGTGACATCCACACACAGCAGGCCACCTTGATTTGCATTGCTCTATGGTCCAGCTCGGACACTCACATGCCCACTTGGGGTGGCAGCAGGGCCACTGTGGCCCGTCTGCAGCTACACGGCCAGCTGTGACGCAGTGTGTGGTGACCCGTCTCCGTCATGGCCAGTAATTTGTACTTCAGTAGCTCTTGTGTGACTGAGCCAGGCGGGTTGGCCTTCGCTCCTCATTCACGTCAGTGAGCCTCGGCCACCCACGACCCTGGCGCTGGTTGCCAGCTGTGACTCCTTGGACCACTGCACACTGGGAGGTGCTCTGACCCAGTCGTCTGTCCCTCCTTACATTGCATGTGTTTCTAAGACATCACCTTGGAGAACTGACTGGTCACTTGCTGCCTAATATATGCCACCCCTTGACCGGTGCCATCATAAGGAGATGGTCAATGTTGTCGAGTTCACCTGGCAGTGACTTGAATTTTGTGACACACACACACACGTCGGGTCAAAGGTCATGCCAGACTGAAAAGCAAAGGAGGCAAGTGACCCGGTGTCTCGGTGGTCTACACATGCAGCATACTGCAGACCACTCTAGATGTATCTTCTGAGGTCACAGGGGGCGCCAGGGTGGCAGCATGTGTTGTGTTTATTGGACAGCAAACGTCACTCTAGTTTATACGCGGCACAGAGAGGACCCCACAGACCCCCAAGTGTCTTCTTATTTCGCCCACTCACACCAAGTGGGTCTTCTCTTTGAAGTGCCGCCCTCTAGTGGCCACAGCACCGACTTCATGAGCCACAAGAGTCCTCAGCCATTGACGATGTCAGGGGGCTCTGCACACAGGACAGTGTGGACCCCAGGAGATACACAGTTAGGGACGCTGTGAGCACACCTGACATTCGAGCTACGTGACAACTCACTCAAGATTTCTTCCGTGCACATTTTCATTTCCTGTGCTGCTGCTCGAGGGTGGTCTTCAATGCGGCCCATTTTACTGGGAATCGTCTCCTCTCCATTCTTCTTGAAAACGGGAGACTCAACGTTTTTCTCGGCGATCACACGCACAACGCGGGGTTAAGTAAGTGACATCCCAAATCCTGTCCTGTAAATTCACGGTCACCGATCCTAACCATTCTGCGGCGGTCCCACCCTTTCAAACACCGAGGTGACACAGTTCAGTCACACGTCACTCCACCACTGCATGTGCGCGCTGCCCACCATTAAAACGCACTCGCCAGTCGCTCCAAAGCTGACCCGCCTCACCCACTTCCTTTGTCCCACCACACAGGGTCTTTTGTCATTTAGGGGAGCAGAATAAGCCTGAGGTGACAAAGGCAGAAAGAGCAACGAGACTCCCAGCTGAGGGAGGGCCAACTGGAAGGGGATGGCAGTCTGGCGTAAAGATTAACGGAGACGAGGCTTGGGTCACTCTCTGACCACAAGGGACATCAGCAGACGTGCAACAAGGAGACCACCGAGTCCCTTGTACCTTCACACTGCTATATAAACACAAGACCCTCAACCTGCTGGTTACCAGGAAGGCCTCGGCCCCCTTCTCGAGTGCCCCCCACACCTCAGCGGCCCTGGAGTTTACACAAGTGTGTCCCCGTCTGGGTGTTGTGGACGCCCTAATTGGGTCAAGGAGGACATGTGGAGGTGCAGACAGGTCACCAGCTAAGTGGGCTCGCCTGGACGGACGTCAAAATGCCGTCACTTTAAGGGCACGAGAGGCGCAGACCCAGAAGACTGGCCTACCACACAGCTTGGGCCGTCCCGAGTACCGAGAGAGCATCGAGTCCCACATTTCAAAAATCCTTACGTGTTTAAATGCCGAGCCTCACAGGCCACCAGTGCGTCACCACAACGTCACGTCAGATCAAGGACGCACAGAAGACCATCTCCAGCGCGGCCCGTCGCTCGCTGCCCACCACCCATGAGGAGACTACAAGGCCTCCCAGAAGAGAGGAGCAGAAAAGCAGGAAATGGTGACAAAGCCGCTTCTCAGGCTCTGGGGCTCCAGCCACACCACTGTGACAGCCGTGGTGATCTCCAGATGAAAGGGGCCGGCCGGCCAAAATGACCCCCCGGGGCCTCTGCAGCCTCAGCTAAGCTCCGTGCTCAGGACTCCATGATGACAAATGGGAAGAGGGGCAGGAGGACCCCCTGTGATCCATCAGTGCAAAGAAACACCAGGATGGTCCCTAAGCCTTTAGGAGTAACGACAGACGAGTCGGACCCCTTGGACGACACGCAGGGCCCAACGCCAGGAGGACATCAGCCCGACAACTAAACTGAGGGGGCGCCAGGGTGATGGTGTTGGGGGGCTTAGCTGAGTCAGGACCTCGAGGACTCCATGAATTGTGCACTTTCACCTTAAGAATATTCCGGTAACGTCACCAGTCTGGGGACCTGAGGCTGAAGCATAAGTGGGTAGCACAGCAGGAGGAGGAGCCAAATCACAACAGGGATGTAAGGGACCGGGCACAGGTGACACAGGGGTCTGTCTGAACGGGCTCAGCAACGTCAAAGCTGTCACATTCAAGGCCACCACGACTGTCACTCGTAGCTCTCAGTCCCATAATCTTACCTAATGTGACATACCCAGTGACCGGGGGTGGGCTCTGTGCCCGTGGGGGAGCCGACAGCCAATGAACACTCACCTGGGAGCACAATGCATATAAAGCAGCGACGCCAAGAGGCTGGCACACCTCACAAACAGGAGAGGAGCTCGTCTGTCTGACGTCTCCCATTTTAAGGACCTCCACAGAGTATGGGGGCCGAGACTGCGTAACGTTTAACCCTTCGTAGAGCTCGGACTTTAGTGGTGGTCACAAAAGGGGGTGAGCGAGCACAGCTGCTCCACGGCCTGGCGAGGTGATCTTCATCAAATCTGACCTTCACCACAGCTACAGGCTACACACTGGAACCAGGGGGGTGCAGCTACATTTTTACATGGGGGTGCTGGGTATCCATACCCTTTGAATAAAGGATGGTACTGTGTGCCCACTCTGAAGGCCTGAGGCCATTCATCGTGTAAAATGTGCAAAAACAGGATATCTGGAGGGGGCCGTTACTTTTTCACAGCCCTGTGTAAAAAAAATCACATGGAAAATACCTTAAAGAAAAAGAACATCCGGACTCCACTGGAAATTCCCGGTTTCACCCAGTAATGAGGCCTATGAGATAAAGGTGGGTACGGTGCCCCCTAACTCAGGGCGTCTGGCAGCCCCTGCACTTTAAGAAGACACTCAGCAGACCAACAGAGTGCCATCTCATTAGTGGAGAGCACAGGAAACGGGCAATAAAGCCCAAAGCCGCTGCTCCCCACAGCTGCCCAGGCTTTGGGGGGTGGCGTCAGGAGGGGGGGGTCCCTGTGATCCATCAACTGCTACATCATTTTCAAAGCCCCCAAGCGGCCTCCTCCCCAGACCGTTCCAATTAAACAAAGAGAGAGAGGCTTGCAAAGCTCCCAGAAGATACGCCATCTCCGATGCCCAGCTAATGCCGCTCTAAGGCCTACGGCATCCAGGAAGCTGGGAAATTCCAGCAAGGCGTGTGAGTGGCAGACAGAGCACAGTCACATCTGGATGACACTTGCAAGCCACTGCTAGGGCGGCCACACATCACCGGGCTGCAGGACCCTCCTCTCCACTATTAGCACTAAGGTCAAAGGTCAGGCTGCCCCCCTTTGGGGTCCCGACTCGTTTATTAGAATTTAACAAAACGTCTCTACAGAACACGCAAAGCCAACGTCAAGTCGAGCTCCTTACCAGCTGCAAGGCCTCAAGAGCAGGCATTTAAAGGGCACAATGGGTGGCACAAGCAGCGGGCAAGTTGCAGCTGCTCAGTTTCTCAGTGACCCACCCTTTCCTCCCTGGTTGGATGGCAGACACAAGCCTGCTGCTGGCCTACCGAGTCTAACGCAGACCCAAGACCCCCACCACAATGTAAAGGGGTCCCTCTCCCAGAGTCCTGCCGCAGGCTGGCATCCTAGCCCACTACTCTCTCACTACCTGCCCATTCCACTGAAATGCAAACTGCCTGGCAGAGGCACTACGTATGTAAAACAAAGAAAGGCTGCGTGCGCCACTGAGGTGCCCACTTTAAGAGGGGCCGCCTGGAAACGGGGGGGGCGGGAGAGGAAGAAAAGCGTGCAGACCCCTCAAAGTAACCACGAGACGGGAGATGCCACGCTGGCAGTTCAAAAGCTTCCATAAACAAGACACGGCTGTGGTGCATCCCACAATTCCTGTGGACTCTGGCACCAATCACGGGCTCACAAGCAAGACGTGGAGCAGAAGAGCCAGAAAGGCGCTGTAAAGAGCCCAAAAAACTGCCCGCCTGTCAGAAACCCCTGGCCTTACCAGGCCTCTTAGAAGGAAAAAGGAAGGTGGCAGCTGCAGAGGAGATGGAGTCGACAGCAGGCGCCGGCGCTTCCGGTGCTATTTTAGGAGAGGTTTGGGGGGCCGCTCGTTTGTTTTCAAAAACACAACATAAGGAGCGAGCAGGACACAGCTGCTTTGAGCACGGCGGGGGGGCGCCAGGGTGTCAAACAGGAGACAGCTGGGGGGTCGGCCACCTGTGGTTTGTCACACAATGCCCGAGCAGCTAATGTGGTGGCAGCCGCGAGAGTCGCAGGATCAGAAATCCCCAAGCAGCACTAGAGAAGCGGCCAGCAAAGCTGCACGTGGGGGCCAGAGACCCTCTTGGACCTCACTGGCAATGCCCAGCATGGCATCAGAAAGGGGGCTGCACTCATCAGGGAGCCACACCACAAGTCATTAGCCCCGGTGGAGCACATGAGATGAGATGACCTGCATGTCACAAGGCACTTGAATGAGGAGCCCCCCCGGGGGTATTTGGGGTGATCTGCGCCCCTACTACTACACAGAGACCCAAGGGGTCACCGACACAGGAACCAATGCATTCCAGCAAACACAGCCGGGCACTGAGGAGCACATTAGGACCTCAAGGGAATCGGTGCCAGCAGCAGAATGAATGGAGAAGATGACAGAAACAGAAAGGGTGGAAAGGGACAAATGGGGACAAGTGACCTCAAGCAAGAGGGGGTCGCAGGAGGCCAGCGTCCATACAGTAGCAACAGCCAAAGACCTGCTAGGCCCGACTAGACCATCTTTAGTGGCGCAGAAGTACTCTGGCATCACAATGAAAGTGAACACTGCGACAATGGGCAGCTCTGTCCACAGTTTGGGAGGGAGAAGCAAAGACAACATTCTGATACAAGATGACAACATGGCAAGGTGCAACCTCTAGGGAGCGCTCTAGATCAGAATGAAAGGGCACCGTGATGGCGCCCACTTAGAAGAACTGACTGTGCTGCCAAAGTGACCCCTGTGATCCTCCCACCAGGTGTGACCCGAGGCTGCAGCTGCACATTTTACAGAATCCATTCACACAGAAACAGAAAGACAAAGGGAGGAACACAAAGCCACCAGGTGAGCGGTGAATACCACCCCACCCACCCACCTCATGCCCTCGGCCCGCCCCAACGTGTCATTAGGCAATGAGCTCAGTTTGAACGAGACGGATTAAGACGGCGGGCGTGTGCAAAGCTGGCGCCACCAAGACAAGGGAGTGCGGACCACGGCTAGCCAGAGGCACTGCACTTCATGATGTGGGGGGGTTTCAGATTCCAGTCTGAGTCAATGACCCTTCATTTCATGTGGTGCCTTACATCTGCAGGGGACACCATGAGCACCGCCCCCACCCCTGGGTGGCACAGCGTCAATACCGCATATGATCTGTGTGGACTCTGGGCGCGACATGCTCAACGAGGAGCTCCCTTGCAGGTGTCTGGTGCCAGCGGGCAGGCTGACCAGCCTCACCCACCCTGGGGTACCGTCAAGGACACTCACCGTCTCGGGAATGTGGGCAAAGAAGCAGTCCATAACCTAGCCAGGGTCCTGGCTGGCACAGCTCTGGCTCTCGAGGTGTGGTTGTCTGAGATCATGGCATCGTACTCGGTGTTTACTAAGTGACAGCCAGCCGGTGACTCAGAGGGACTTTGAGCTGCGCTAACACTCGGCCAGTAACCCTTCGGTGGCCTATTTAACCCTTTAGGCACCCTTTACTCCTCCCTCACCCAACAGAGCATGAGCCATCGCTGAAGTGAAAGCATAAAAAGCTCCAGAACTCCAGAGGGGGTCCAACGAGAGTCCAAGGTGGGCACAAACTCAGTGCCACGAAGGCAGAGGACCAAAGGTAATCAAATATAAAAGTCCGCCTCGCTAAGGCTGAACATCAGTGATGGCCAGAAACTCCGAGGTGTCAATCCAAGAGCAAAAAAAACCCCGACTGACAATTCCACGGTTTCTCCACCACAAAAGGCGCCAGCTCTGAATGGACCCCCAACATTTTAGGGGCAGGGGCTGCAAACAGATCCGCGTAACTGTAAAGCGCCAAGCCTAAGAAAGGATAACACAATTCTAACGCCAAGGTTACTCCGATAGTGAAATGAAATGAAAAACATCCAATTAGCGTAGCCAATCACGATGGGGAAAACGCGCAAAATATTTACAAGAGCAAAACGGAGCCCAGGATCGATCAGGATGATGGGGGTCACAAAGAGAAATCACAGAAACAAACATGGATGGAACCTCATTTGTCCCAAGGGGGACGATATTGTAACAAAACAACAGAACCCCCTCACACACACAAGCAGAACAAATACAAAAAAATGGAGGCGGCGCCATCTGCTCGGCTCAAGTCCCCGTGAGGCGCGATAAAGGAGCCACAGTGGCCTGCGTCTCCTAAACACGTCTGCAGAAGAAGTGGCAGGCCGAGGGTCCTCAGGAGAGGATGTGCTGCATTGTTCAGAACGACCTTCAGTTCATCTTCGTTCTCTCCTTCACCACCACCACCACCACCACCAGGTCCAGAAGGCGCCCCATGGCCAAGTGTGCCATCTCAACCAGCTTGACAATTGGGTGAGCCCCTTTTTAGTGACGTTACCAGCCCAGCACACCACAGATTGGCTATCAGAGCTGTCACAACCATAGCCCCCAGAGAGACCGCCTTGCCGTTTCTTCTCAAGTCCCTTCGTGTTACGAGATCAGTCCAACCGGTGCTTAATGTGGACCCCCGGACCCAACCCTAATCTGACGTAGGAGCTCTTTGGTGTGGTGAAAGTTCATAAACCGCTCCTTGGTTTTGCCGATGTGAAGCTGCAGACAGTTCTCCGGTGGACCCCTGATCCTCTGCCTCACGCCCACTGGTGCAGACCCATCAGAGCATTTCCCAAAGTGACACGACCTGGTTTAATGTTTCTAGTCTGAGGTGACGGTGACCGGTCTCTGTCCCTTGTGCCCCTCAAACTCAAGGACTGTTAAGTCCCACCAGACAGATAAACCCCATCATCCAAAGGAGTTCAACAAGAACACCACGGGGACACCACTGGACTCTCATGGAGGGTGAATTACACATAAACATTAGGAAGAGGACCACAGACCTGTGGAATACGAGACCAAGTAGTGTGGTGGACTTGAGGCTCCTTCAGGACTCGACGATGTTGCTTTGGAGGAGTTAAGTGGAAGCTTTGGTGGGCCAAACAGCCTGTTCTGATGTTCCAACGGCACTGTGGGCTCCTCCACCCGCGTACCCCTTAACACTGACGGTAACTGGAGAATTCAAAAGCATCCTCTTCACAGGGAGCCCACCTTCATCCAGCCTTGTGGAGCAGACAGCATCTTCCACTCCAATCTACGTCTGACAGGCAAACTGCAGGGGGTCCAGGTGGTCTACCACAACAGGACTTCTAAGATCCAGGGCCAGCCTCTCGGAGGTCTTTAGGAGGGCAACTGGTCTGTAGTCATGAGGGGAAGGATCTCCACAAGAAGAGCAACGATCAACAGGTAAGGGTGGCAGGTAAACTGCACTCCACTGCTCCAGCAGTTTCCTTAGCAAGGGAAGTGCCATTCTCCCAGGTGGCATTTCTAACTGGGCAAGTTGGTAAAAAGAAACCCAGCAGCTGCACTCATCAATTTACCAAACTACGGTACCCATAACTCTCTGCTTGACGACAAAGACCCCTCCACCATCCTGTCGTCAGGACACCCTGGACCTGAATCAGAGCGGACACAGGGCACCACTGCCAGCTCACATAATACAACGTCAAGTCACTCCGAGGTCCTTCATTGAGATATTCAAGTCCCCAACAGCCTCAAAGACTGCCAATCAGACTGGATGGCACTGGACGTTTCCTGTGTGGCTCCCAGCTGTGACAAACAGGTTTTCTGTCGACAGGAGGCCATGGAGAGTGGGCAGCAGGTGAAGGGACTGTTCATGGTGACACAGTGGGGGAACAATCACAGCTGACAATAATAAGTTTAATGGTGGCCTGGAAAGCACAGGAGTAGAAGGTCACACTTTGAAGTGTCACAGGCACCCATGACTGGCAGCGCAGCGACACGCGGCTGCATTGTGTCCAGGAGAGCATAAGGACGTCTCCTCCTGGAGTTGCCACAAAGAGGCCGAGGACAAAGAGCAGAGCAGACACACGGGGACATCACAAGTGCAGGCCGAGCCACTGATGGCCACCGGTTGTGTGTCCTGGAGGTTTAGCCAGCCTTGGCCATTTGGTTGCCCACCTCACACTGCGGCGGCTGCACAAGACACACACGCCGAGTCGGGGGGGCAGTTCAGGCCTGCCTGCCTTCCTTGAAGCCGCTCTCGTCACGTCACTCGGTTCGTCACGTCACTCGGTTCTACACACATGGCGCCTCTTTTCCCAGGAGCCCCTTCTAAAGAGTGTCAGCTGCTTGTGGCTTCATGTCTTTAGGCTCACGTGACTCTGTGACTCGCGGGGCGGGAGGGCAGCGCTTCATACCCTCGTCTTCTTGGAATTCCTAGGATCACATTTCAGTTTTACTTTGACTGAAAATTCGGCTTCTTTTGCAGACACACGGAATGCGTTTTCAAGGACCGTTTGACACCGGAGTGCTTGATATGGCAGAGTTTTATACAATCATCGTTACGTATTCACACACACCGGCCACTTTATTAGGTACACCCGTTTGACTGCCTGCCTGTTCACGCAATCATCAAATCAGCCAATCGCATGGCAGCATTTCACCTGCAGACCTTGTCAAAGACCACCTGCTGAAGTTCAAACCGAGCATCAGAATGGCAATGAAAGGGGACTGAAGTGACGCTGAACGTGGCATGGCTGTTGGCAGTGCCAGTCCGGCTGCTCTGAGCATTTCAGAAACTGCTGGGATTTTCACGCGCAGCCATCTCTGGGGGTCTGAAAAAAGAGAGAAAATCCAGGAAGTGAGTGGCAGTTCTCTGTTGATGTCAGAGGTGAATGGCCAGAGTGGTCCGAGGTGACAGAAAGGCAACAGGAACTTAAATCAGCACTCGTTACAACTGAGGGGTACAGAAGAGCAGCTCTGAACACACAACACGTCAAACCTCGAAGCAGATGGGGGGCTACAGCAGCAGGAGACCACAGCGGGCGTCATTCCTGTCAACAATTCACACATGGGGCTCACCTAGAGCCTCGAGTTCTGTTGCGACATTCAGATGGTGGGGTCAACAACATGACAGCAGGGATCCATCCTGCCTTGTATCAACAGTTCAGGCTGGTGCTGGTGGTCTAATGGTGTGGGGGGTATTTTCTTGGCACACTTTGGGCACCTTTGTACCAATTGGGCATTGTTTAAATGCCACAAGTCTACCCGAGTATTGTTGTCCATCCCTTTACGACCGCAGTGAGCCCATCTTCTAATGGCTCCTTCGTCGCGATCATCTCCCACTGGTTTCTTGAACATGACTAGGAGGTCACTGGACTCGAATGGCCTCCACGGTCACCAGATCTCAATCCAGTAGAGCACCTTGGCTGATGTGGTGGCACACGAGATTCACATCATGCGAGAACAATCAAGACAAGAACGGGCCATTCAGCCCAACAAAGCTCGCCAGCTGACAAATGTGCAGCAACTGCATGATGCTATCATGTCAACATGGACCAGAATCCTCGAGGAATGTTTCCAGCATCTTGTTAAATCAACGCCATGAAGAATTCCGGCAGTTCTGAAGGCAAAGAGGGGGTCCGAGATGGTGCGAACGAGGTGTACCTAATAAAGTGGCCACTGAGTGTGCATTTCACAATTGAAATCCGCTCTTAGCACCCTGGACTGGAGGCCTGACCTGGCACACCTCCACCACCCGACTCCCTTCTCGATGACTTTGCTCGTCTGGCACGTTCACAGACGTTTCTCACACCACACGAAAGCAGGCTGGCGACACAAAAACATGAAAGTCAAAAATGGCCGTTTCACGTGCTACCCAAAGGGGCCTCCAGTAGAGGCACACATATGCCAAGCTGGCACCACGGCCATCAGACGCAGTCTCATCAGTTCCCTTTGCACAATGGGCCCAGGACAGGCTTGGCCAGATCATCTTCACCCGAGTGTCACAGAGGCGACTCCCAGAGTTGGCCGTTCAGGGCTGTCCACTTCAGTGAGACTTCTTTCTGGAAGGGTCAGCATGGGCACCTCAGAGTGGGCATGAGGGTCTCTGCCAGCTCACAGGCCCAAAGCGGAGGAAAGCAGCACACACTGGAGTAAAACCAAGTCAAGGCACTGGGCATCTTAGCTCAGATCAGGTCACCGCCATTACAGCAAATAAGACAACACCAGTGGAAGGGAATGTAGGGGGTTAATTGGGGGCTAATTTAGTCAAAAGGGGGGGCAGGGGTTTGAGTTTCAAAGCCCTTAGCAGAGCGTCAAAGGGACCTCAGGTAAGGATGTGCCGCATTCTTCATAATGGCCATCAGGTTGGGCTTCATCCTCTCCTTCACCACCACCGCCAGAGGGCGCACTGCCATCTTAACCTCCTTGACGATTTGGTGGGCCGCTCGTTTTAGTTGGGAGTCTAAATTTGCCCCGTGCCAGTGTTTTATTTACTTATTTTAGCGACGTCTTTACCTAAGGTGACGTACGACTGGGGTGTTCTGGGTGCACACACGGGGGGCCGTTTCACCAGTCACAAGCCTCCTCCTGTCTGGTGAAATTACCTTAACAAGGGGGTCCCGCTCCAGCCTCAGTTCACCACATTGTTTAAACTCTCAGGGGTCGGTGGTGGGTGGGGGTCATTTGTCATACGATGGGTTCCATTAATTTTGGGTTTGCAGTTGCAGCCCAGGTGGGTGACGTACCTTGCCGAGGGTCACACCGTGTCAGGGTTTGAAGCCCAAGGCCGCCTCTGTTTCTTTATCTTTGTGTAGCCCCCTTCACCTTGCTGTAACAAACCCACCCACCCACTGGAAGAACACAAACTGTGTCACCAAGATCCACACTACCGGCTCTGAGCCTCACAGCGTCTCTCTATTAATGCTGGCACTGAACTGCTGACAGGGGACCCGTGTGCCCGGTGATGGGCTGGCGCTCTGCCTTGCGTTACTTCACAACTTGCCCCCAGTGCTGCTGGGATAGGCGCTGACCCCCCCCCAACCCTGGACGGTGTAATGCGGTTTGGTTCAAACTCGACGATTCACGGGTCACTTCTTCACACAAATGCTGACAAGTCAGGGTTGATTAAAAAGTAAAAATGCAAATGCATCCCGGGGGACACGTGAGGGAGGACAGTGGGCACCAGAGCTATGCCACATCTGCAGGGAGTGGCATCAGTGCGGCCCACCGGTGTCAACGGAGAGCCATGTAAGTGTTGTTAAGACGCACCACGGCAGAGACATTCAAGGGCACAAAGGAGACGACGGCGAGGTGGGCCGGGGCAGGGGGGCTCTTCTGAAGACGACGCCATCGATACGCCCAAGCGTTAGTTTTAGGTCAGTGGGCAGTCGTTTACAGTCCATCGGCCACTCAGTTTGATTGGCTGAACATTTTCAGGCACCCGGGTGGGGCTTAAGTGGACTGATCATCTTTCACAAAATTAGGAACATCGGCTGGGGGGTCCGTCAACACTGAGGAGCATACAGTGTGTGTGCCATGTGCATCACTCCTCCTGGCGTAGGCCTCTCACCTTGAACTTCAAACAGCTCGAGTCTCTCCCCTCCGAGTGGCATGCCCCTTATGGTGCCTACAAAACGTCTTCACCCCACTGGTGGTCTTCACATTTTATTGTTCTACAGCCTGGAATAGCAGTGTGGTGTGGACCCTGAGCAATCACTTGACCTGCCTGTCTGTGCGCCAACTGAAGAACCCAAAGAAATGGAACCAGCTGTACCATAAATGTGTAAGTCGCTTTGGATAAAGGCGGCACCAGCCAAGTAGGTCAATGCAAACTAAAGAGCCGTTTTCTGCTGACCATCGTCAAAGTACATAAGACGACAAACGAGAGACGAGACCACTCAGCCCGTTTAAACGAATTACAAATATAAAGCACAAAAGAACTGACGACACACACGCAACATTCACACCAAGCCAGTCCGGAATTACAAGATGGCGGTCATGACAGCCCACTCTTCCTGGCACAACTGCTAAGGCTCTGTCAGGTGACATGGGGACCCTCCATTGCCAACTGAATCGAGACCCGGGCTCGCGCTCCGCCATTCCTGGACCTTCCGTTTGCTATTTTGAAGCTTTGGCTTTCTGCCTGCGCTTGGCGTCTTCTTCCAGGGTGCAGCTTTCATTCGGGTCCTCCTGCATTTTGCTGCACTCATTTTACTCTCATAGGCTCGGATGCCAGCACTGCCATGACGGCGTGCGTTTTTGATGACGTGCAATGTAACACAGTGTTTAGTCCGACGGGCAGACAGCTCACTTGGGGTCTCATCGGACCACAGGACCTTCATCAAGGAGGCTTCCGAGTCTCCCCTTTGCCACTCTGCCATAAAGCTGCAGCTGGCGGCACACCTGCATGTCTTGCCAGTCTCTCCGATCTCGGCCGCTGTAGCTTGGGACTCCTTCCGACTTCTCCGTGGTCTCCCTTACAGCCCTGCTCTACTCCCGTTTCTTCATGATGGGTGCATTGGGTCATTTTCTCGGCTCCGTATTGGGACTTGTGCCCTTCATGAAGTCGCTCACTGTGTAGGTGAGACCACCATACGGACTCCAGATACAATCAAACTGAAAGCCCAGACCGGTGACCTCCATTGAACTAATGGTGGGACTTCTAAAGCCAAACGGGCTGCACCAGTGAGGACCTGCGGGTGACTGCTGATGCCATCTGTTTTGTTCCCCCGTTTTTAATTTAGATGGCGTTGCAAAGATCAGTTTTCAATTTCACTAAAACGTCATCAAAAGGCCAAATGAAGACCACCGTGAATTACAGGACACGTGAAAACCTCCGCAGGCGGGCTCTTCTCATGGTACCATTTGTGGTTTCCAGCATTGTGCTCTCTGGTGCCCACCATGATACATACAAGGGTCAGACTTGGTAGTCCACCCAACTTACTGGAGAGCAGAGCCCCCCAGAACAGGAGTGGCAGCCAGTGACGTCACCTCACGCCAGCCGTGGACGTGCAGCTACCTGTCGGCTAAGGCGTGTAGAGAGTCGAAGTAACGCCGAGAGCTGACAACACAAAACGGAGCCTACAGAGGAGCTCGGGGGGGCTCAGCAGAGTGTCCGACGCCAAGCCTCTGCCATGGTGTGCGCTCACCTTAACTGGCACTTCTTATTTTGGACTCATAAAAGTTTGAGATACAATGGGGTTCGTTTCTTTTGGAGCCCAGGCAGGTGACGTGACCTGCTGAGGGTCACCCAGTGTCACCCACAGCCTCAGGGTCTGAAGATCAAAGCCTGGGGCTCACAGGGCGGAGATGGTCAAATCAAAGTGACCATTCACCTTCACATGGTGATCACAAAAAACAGACGGCCACATTCAGACAGGCTGGCACCACTTGAGAACCTGTAAAGACGCCTGCCAATTGGCACAGTCAGAATCCGTGGCACCCAACTATGGTTACTAAACAGGGCACTGATCTCGCACGTTCACGTAGAGGACCCCGCATGCCATCGATGTGTGACTCAAGGCCAGAGTGAGCTGTGCCAACACCACCACAGAGAACGACATGTGACTAATTACGCCATTAGCTGCTTTCATCTGCGCCACCTGCTGTGAGCTTTACCCATTATCTGAGTAGAACATGACTGGCATCCCCCATTCTCACCCTCCTTCGTGCCGGATGCTCCCGGGATGGACGACCCCCAGCTCACTGCAACCACCCAACTCCAGACAGCGTACGGCTGACAGAGTAATGAAGCAGGAGGTCACACAACACTTCTCAGATAGTAGGGACACAGGGTGGCTCTGGGGTCAAATCCCGCCCCTTAGTCCATAGGGTCCTTAACCCGACTCTGGGTGTGCTGGCAGACCCCCCAAAGCTCATGTGATCACATCATTTCCTCTCAGGTATTAATCACAGCTTAACAGAAGAGCAGCAGTGAAGGATGGAGAGGGTGGTCAGTTTCAAATACCTCGGGGTCCGCAACACAGACGACCTGACCTGCTTCAGACACATCGACTCCTTGGCGAAGAAGCCACAGCAACGTATTTACCAGCTCAGTCGCCGCAGGGATTTCACACGGCCTCCTCGGACACTGAAGACCCCCGGACGGTATGGAGGGTCACTGCCTGCTCTGCGCAGACCGGTGTGGTCAGTTGAACTCTCCAACTACGAGGACATCGACACCATGAGATGGCAGACCAGGCAAAGAAAGCCGTCGGAGAGCCCAGCCATTCCCGTTGGGTAAACGCCATGGCGAGGAGGGGCTTCTGACCACAGCCCACCCAACATCTTGAACGAGGACAGTGGCCGTTATTCATTTAGTTCTTATTTCTTACTATCGCGTATTCTTGCCATTGTCCGTTTCTTCTTGTTAAGGACACCGTCACTGTGGCTGAGTCGCTAAGTGTGTCACTACGTACACCCTATGTGACACCCCGATGTGACAAACATCATCTGACTCAGTCGATGACACTCCGACTTGTAATCATGGCCCCTGCTCCTTAGGTGCCCAGTACACTTTTGTACTCGGCCATTTTAATGCCAATCTCTGTTTTGGCTGTCAGGCCCCTAAATTCAAATTCTCCAGGGCAGGAAGTGGAAACGGTGGGCGTCAAATGAATTGTCGAGGGTCCGCCTGTCTGTTCCTCCTTACAGAAATCAAGGCGTTGGATTTGGTTCCACATACAAATACTTGGGGGCTGCTGGTCGTAGTCAACATTCTGGCACTCGCGTCATCCACACCCAACTTCTGGGTAGCTTTGGGCACAGCTGGTGGGCACCCCATTTACTAATTGTTTATGGGATTCAACGAGGAAAAGTCAAAGACTTTACTAACAGCCAACGTAGCACAAGGACCCTCAAACGGGAGCAGAGAAGGGGCACGGCCCACCTGAAGCGGACCCCTGACATGTTTCACTTTTAAGGAACACTCAAATAAGAAAAGCCGCAGCAAGTCGAGAGGGGGGCTTCAAATCGCCCACGGACCCTCACAGGTCACCAAGCCCCACACCACCCCAGCCGGGGTGCACATCACAGACTGGACACCACCGGGCACCTCCAGTCTCTCAGTGCTCTGCTAACATGGCACACTCACTGCCACTTCACTTTTCATGCCAGGCAGACTTAAGGGCCAAACACCAATCAGCGCTCAGGCTGCAATGGCAGGTTAGCAGCACAGCAGAGTGGCAGACCCCCTGACCACCCCAAGTGTGCCAATCAGCAACGGACACTTTTAGGGACCAGGCGCTTTATGCCAATGCAAGGGGACCAAGACACAAAACTTGTTTTAAACGTAAATGTTGGCATGAAGGAAAGAAGGCCTTAAATAATTAGACCCCATATGCTGAAAGGGGTCCGATCCCTAAACTTACGGACGGGCCAATATCTCCCTCCGAAGCGCGCGCCCCACCGTGTGCCCCCCTTCACACATAATCAACTCCAGACAGATACAAGACACAAAGATGAAACCACACAACAACCCCTAAATGTGACTAAAACACACCTGGTGGTTGGCACCCCCCCACGCAGACACGCGGTCCAGTCCCGCCCCCTCCAGAAATGACCCTCTATCTGCCGCAGCCAGGCGTCACGTGGGCGTCTCCTTGGCCTGGTCATCAATAATGAGGCTCCATTACCCTCGGGTAATGGTGCCACATGGCCGTAGTCCCTCGCAGTGCAGCTCACGTGCCTCATTTGGGACTCCTTGAGCAACACAAAGTCACACCAGCGGGACCCCAAGGACCCTCTGAAGAGACACACATGAAGGAGTCCAGTCTCAGTCTCGGGTCACTGGATGGTGTCCATGTCTCGCAACTGTTCAGGGAGCACCAGGACTCTAAGGACTTGGACCTTCATCCTTTCACAGAGATATCAGGACCACCACGCACCCCTTAACAGCAGCGACCTCATGACTACCCCCAATGCTCTCATTAAACCAAAAAAATTAAAAAGAAGCTGCGGGATTCAAATCATTTAATTCAATCAGCATGTGAGAAGTCCAAGTTGGTACATCTTTACCAAGCCCGACTCCACAGCGGTGGGCCGTCTAATCAAGACCCTGTAGTCAGAGTGAACAGACGTCTAAACGCTCCGAAAAAGGGGGAATCACGACAACGGATATTACAGGCACTCCAAAAAATTCCAAAAACGGTTTTGTTTTGTAACAACAATTTAGTTATTAAACGCCGTCGGCACTGCTGAGCGAGAGTCCGCGCTACACTCGGGTGCGACTGCATGTACTCCGATTACTCCAACAGCCAAAGCAACATGCAAGGAAAAACGGCACATTAGTGGAGGGCAAACAGGAAGGGGTGCCAGTATTGCCAGCCTTCCAGCACAACAGCAATGGCTGCTACAGAAATTCTCAGGCGACTCCTCCATCACAGACCGCATTAATAATGGAGAGGAGTCAGAGTGCAGGAGGACGCAACTCGACATTAACAAGACAAAAGAGATGATGGTGGACATCTGACGTGCCAATAGAGCCTCCATTCAGGGGGAGGACATGGAAGTGGCGCAGAGCTACAAGTACCAACAAGCTGGACTGCCCCGGCCTGACAACACCAAGACTGGACCTTCCTAAGGATTCCCAGGTCTGTTGATGGGAGCAGCAAACTGCTGGAGATGTTCTACCAGCCCACAGTTGCCAGCGTGTTGTTCTACATTGTGGTCTCCTGGGGAAGCAACCTGAGCTCAAAAGACACACAAAGGCTGACCAAACCTATCAGGAAAGCCGACGCCATTCACACGGCAAACTCTGGACACACTGGAGTCTGTCGTGGAAAAGAGGAGGACGCCATGAAAATCCCCTGCAGGTGGCGCTCTCCTGAAGCACTTCTAGCCACAGGCTCTTTCTACAACAGCATGCAAAGATGCGCCTCGGGGGGGTCTTTTGTGCCCACTGCTATCAGGCGATTCAAGGCTTCCACCCGACGTACTCATTAAGTTTATTTTTATTTATTGATTGATCGACTGATTGATCGATTGATTGGCTGGCTGCATTATTCATCCAGTGAGCACATGTCCTCGTTTTTCTTATGTTTCTGCAGCTCTACACATGCGAGTGCCCCCCAGGATTAACATACACATCTGGAAGTGCTCTGCGTGTGAGGCGGAAGAATTACAGCAGAGGATTGTGGGTATCGCACAACGTGGGCCGTCGTCATCGTCACTTATCGATGTGCACAGCGTTTAACTTGTGCCATCACAAATGTGTACGAGAGCATCTGCCGGCGTCTCTTTGGCTTTTGTTCTTTTCCTTTTGTTCAAAGGCCAGTTAGAATCGCTGGTTTCCTTTTTCATTTTAGGATCCCAAGAAAACTAAACGATTTTGTAGGAAGAGACGGACACGAGAGACGATTCCTTTTTCAATTCCACGTCCCACACAGTAGCGATAAAGCAATGGCCTTCCTTCTCTGACACGACCACAGATACTCGTTGAAGCCCCCCACTCACGTTCTAACTGGTTTATGCCGTGTCACCGCCATAATGGCGTGTGCAGGACTGTGGGCATCACACAGTGACAAACAAGTCGCCTCCATCCTGTCACTCGCTGCAAGTTTCAGTTGGCTTGACCACCCGGTGATGAAATCAGCTGCGGATACCCAAGTAGGGCGTGTTTAGTGCTTCTCGGCACATCGCGTGCCCACAGAGGCGCTCATGGCGTCGTACTCGATAAGGAGCTCTTGGTACGGCGCACGTGCGGTAAATCGTGAAGACGTTCGCAGTCCCTGTGGAATTTCAGGCTGGTGGCGTCTGGCCGGGTTATCATTCGTCATCAGTGAAACGACTCCAGCACTGAGGAAGGGTCACGTATGTAACGGTCAGCGGGTGTCCTGCCTGCACTGTGTATGGAATGTGAACTTTGAACCGTCGGGTCTGGTGTGTGTCAGCGATGCTGCATGGCCGCCGTGTGCCTGTGCCACCCCATCTTGTACAGCCAAAAAACTTACACAAGGAATGGCTCAGTGGGCTTTAACAGGCCCTGCTTAATACTTGGAGTCGGTGAGCAGGCCAAAGGTGCCCCGAGGAATCGCAGGGGGTGACCGATTACACGACTGGCGCGGCACGTCTCAAAACACCCATTGGATTGGCAAAGTATCAGAAGGTCTCCCCCATTACGACAGCTGACATCACCGGTGCTCGCATGAACACTTCCAGGTATACAAAGTTGAGCTGCTGTCCCGGCCAATCTGCATCAACGCATCGGACCCCTCATCTGAGCCCTCATTGGTCCGTGCAACTCACGTGAGTCACCCCCGATCTTCTCGGGTTTACATTGAATTTCAGATTCGCTGGTAGGCCCCACTCACAAACCCCAATGGGTCACTTCATGTCGAATCAGACGATTATTCAGAAACCTCACGCACTTTGGTCTCAAAAATGTCTGAAAACAATAGCAGGTGCACCCCCACGTTTATCCAGGAGACCCCCTGTGAAATGATTTGGATGTCCCAAGACGAAAGTCGATCTCACAAGACCACATCTCAAGACCCAACCCGCCTAGTGGGTTCACGTTCTACATCCTGGTACCTTTACGGGTGCAGTGCGTGACCCTCACCTCGCTACTCAAATGTGCCACGTGGTGCCACGGCCCACCTGCCTACCTAAGTCATCTCTGATGGACGATCACAGGAATCATTGGGTAGAGGTGTCCCGTCATCGGATTGGCTGGCCCAGCGGTGACTCAGTTGTGGAATGGCCAATAGCGGGGGGCAGTTTGATGGCCGGGGTCTCCAGGACTCTGAACAAATCCAAATCACATTATGGGATGTCATCTACTGCCGAATTCTGCTCCGTACTTGTAATATTTTTATTTTTATACTGTATTGAGGAGGACTTGTGTTCTGTGTATTGCGGTGTATTGACCCCCACCCTACATGGAAAGGGGGTCTCTCTGAACTGCCTCTCCTGAGGTTTCTTCCATTTTTTTTCCCCTACAAAGGGTCGTTCTTTGTCTTCTTACAGAGTCGAGGCTTTGTCAAAACGCCAGGCCTGTTAAAGCCCACTGTGACAGTCCGGATGTCATTTTGGGCTACATAAGCTGTATTGTATTAAGGTCACTGGCAGGCAAGGCAGACCCCCAAATCATTGCTTACAAGAACATGACAAGGAGATTTTTGTAGGTTTGGCCAATCACTACGCTAGTTTTGTCACATGTCAGCCAGGACCCCCAGGCACAGGTTCAGGTGGCACTGTGTGTTTACCAGAGAGCTGGCATAAACCTGATATACCTGACGCAGTGTTTCATCTTCCTCGGGCGGGCAGAGAGCCCGTGCGGTGTGGAGAAAGACAGGAGGGTGACTGGGCATCTCCGTGAATGGCATCAATAAGGGCATATTAGGGTTAAACCTGCTGTTTGTAATTCAGACACAAACTCTGGCCCGCTATTTGCCCAGAAGGATGCGTTTCATCATCCTTCCTAATATTTATATTCCTCCATCTGCAAAGGGACTCAGCAACAGAAATGATTCATTGTGCCACCGATGAATCCCTTTGACCCTGCAGTTCTAGTATGTGGTGACTTCAACCATGTGACTCAGGAAGGAACAATGACACGTTTCCATCAGTTTGTGACCGATTATTCCACTCAGGCCGGACCCACAGTATTTAAGTGTAAACTGTTGGCACCTCTGGGCAAATGTGAGCACAGCCTGACTCATCGTATGCCCAGCCTGTTATTGGATGGCATCCTGTTATACCAGCAGGACTGGGAGGAAGTCGAGGCTGAAATGAGACCAGGAAATGATGTGCGAGTCACACGGTGGCGACACAGAGGGACGCTGTCACTGCATCTTATGAGCGTCTGTGTCGTCACTCACAACGACATGCGAGAATTCAAACCTGGTGAGGTGACAAAGGCAGCCAATGAGTGCCAAAGTAAAAGGCGAGTGAAGGAAAGAAAGAAAGAAAGAAAGAGTGCAACGCTGTAATAGAAAAGAAACTCGCTCAGAAGAACAGGAAGGGTGTCTGGGATGGACTGGGGTGCCATTACTGGACTCGAGCAATCCTGGGCTCAGGCTACAAGGGGAGGTGAACAAAGCCAACGCTCTGAACCCACTTTACCACAGGACGTCCCCCTCATAGCCACTTTCTTCTAATGACCAGTCCAGTCCCCCCCACCATGTGTGGTAGACAACCTGGACCCACTGCACTCTGCCTAATGGACAAAGACCGGAGTGGTGGACACAATTATCTATCTGCTCCACAAGGCTTATTCCCACCTGGACAAACCTGGTAGTTCTGTGAGGATGAGGTGTTTTGCTTCCTCCGGTGCCATCAGTACCAGCCAGCCATCCCCGTTAAGGGGGTCACCTCAGAGATAAGCAGGTGGATGAGCCTGTGGTGTCCTGGGTGATGGACCACCTGTTGGGCAGACCACAGCTTGTGAGACTCGAGGGCTGTGCTGGAGCACCACAAGGAAAAGAAAGGCCTGTCAGCTCTGCTCTCCTCTCCGCACCTCGGATTACAAATAAATCCTCAGGGGCTTCTGTACTTATGGGGGTATCGATAAGAGGGGTGACACAAGAGAGGGGGGGTGTCGAATTTGAGAAATGTCTGCAACTTAGCATCACTCTGTACTTCTGACTTTATATGTGTATGTAAGCTGCCTTCCATTGCATTGGGGCGGGGCCACCTGCCAATCACCACCAGGAACCGCCCCGTCCCCCCCCCAAGGCTAGGGTGTGGCGAGGGTCTGCGATTTCCTCCGTTTATTGTGATTTTTTGGATTTTGCCTCGCACTTGGGAGTCATTGAGCTTACTTTCTTGTATAAATAGTGAGGAGAACGTATAGGAATCATGAAAAAAAAATTCAACCTTGAGATTTTGATGAATTTTAGACCTTTCGGAGTCTGAAAATAGCATTTTTGAAATTCTGTCTGTAAACACGATAACTCCACCACACCTGGACTTCGGTCAGTGAGATTTGATACACCTGCTTTATATACAATAAGATACAAAGTATTATTTGTAGAGCCGAAAATCACACAACAAGAGCCACAATGGGTTTTAACAGACCCTGCCTCTTGACAGCCCCCCAGCCTTGACTGTTTAAGAAGACAAGGGGGAAAAAAACTCCCTTAGGGAGAAAATGGAAGAAACCTCCGGAAAGGCAAAGAGAGACCCCTTTCTAGGTAGGTTGGGCGTGCAGTGGGTGTCAATACAATACAATACACAGAACAGAACAAATCCTCAATACAGTATAAAAAATAAAACATTCACAAGTATGGAACAGAATTTAACAGTAGAGGACATCCCATAATATGATTTGGATTTGTTTAAGAGTCCTGGAGACCTCGACCATCAAGCTGCCTCTCCCTATTGGCCATTCCACAGTTGAGTCGGCACCGGGCCAGCCAATCCGATGACAGGACCCCCCCCACCCCACGATTCCTGTGATCTTTTGGGCCACTTCTGCTACTTTAACTGAATGCGTCGGTGTGGTCACTCACAACGGGCCGTGGATTGCTAAGGGACTAAAAAGAGAACGACATGCGAGAATTCAAACCCGGTGAGGTGACAAAGGCAGCCAATGAGTGCCAAAGTAAAAGGCGAGTGAAGGAAAGAAAGAAAGAAAGAAAGAAAGACAGAGTGCAACGCTGTAATAGAAAAGAAACTCACTCAGAAGAACAGGAAGGGTGTCTGGGATGGACTGGGGTGCCATTACTGGACTCGAGAGCAATCCTGGGCTCAGGCTACAAGGGGAGGTGAACAAAGCCAACGCTCTGAACCCACTTTACCACAGGACGTCCCCCTCATAGCCACTTTCTTCTAATGACCAGTCCAGTCCCCCCACCACGTGTGGTAGACAACCTTTTGGGCCACTTCCGCTACTTTAACTGAATGCTTTTGTGACTTTTCAACTAAACGATGGTTATAATTACAGGTGGATGATTCAAACTGTCTGCGGTGGGTTGGCACCCTGCCCAGGATTGGTTCCTGCCTTGCGCCCTGTGCTGGCAGGATTGGCTCCAGCAGACCCCCCCATGACCCTGTAGTTAGGATATAGCGGGTTGGACGACGACTGACTGAATACAATAACGTGTAGACATTGAACACGCCATGTAAATATAAAGACGTAACGGGCACAAGAAGTTACTACGTCCCCGTCCTGTTCCTGGTAATACATTTAATTTGATGATATTTTATTTCCGCCATCATTACCATAATTAAATGTAGCTAAATGCAGTTTCATCCATGGCAACTTACTGCAACAAATACTCGATGAGACTAACACTTTTTCTATGTTTTTAGGTGACTAGAACTCTTTTTACTTTCCACGTAATCTCGCTAAGCACATGTAATCATGAGAAAATTTCACCAGCATTTTCATTTATCATTTTAATATAAAGTCGGATTATAGAGAGATAAATGATTGCGTATCGATGTTATAATTAGTTATGAAGAGAAACACAGATCAGATACGAGAAACATTTCACACCACTGGCCGCGGCTCTGCTCACCTTTTCCTCCATCTCAGTATACGAGGAAGTCGAGGGGCTCGCACTCCCGATTTGTTTTTTTTGCTGTGGTTACACGTCTCGAGTTTTTTTTTGGACCTTCTGCCCAGTTTTTGACCTTGCCATGGGATTACCTGTAACGGGGACTTTGTCACCTCGGGTGGCCTTTGGTGCTCTTTAAAGCTTCACAGTGTGACAGAGAATTCAGAGTTCACCTTTTTCTAACAAGCCGGGGTTTTTGCTGGGGTTTCCCCCTCTATTTCTAGAAGACTCATTAGTCATTCCGGTTGCGGTGTTTCACATCCCTGCTGCTTTTTTTTTTTTAAATTAACCCTAATGCTGCTGCTGCTGCTCTCTACTCCACGTACCCCTTCACTAATTGCTGGCTGCTCCAATACACTGCCTACGTTTTATCCGCCAGGTAGTGGCATGTCAGCCCAGCCAGCCCATTAACCGTCCCCTGGCACTGCAGGCCTATTTGAGTGTTGTTGGGAGAAAACCTCAAGAGGGGAAATGAAAGCAGCCGTCACAAAGCTCCAGCAGACAGCCTCCCATGATGCATCAGACGCCCTTCACCTCGACCTGGCGAGCTGGACAGACCAGGCCATCGTAAAACAACTCCTCCTACTGGGGACCTCCCAGCTGCTCCCACGCTAGCCACCAATGGCAGGGGCGCGGACTTCATCGTTGACAGTCTGCCCCATCTGATCAATGAGTAATTAGTCCTCGGTAAAGTGAGACCCCCGCTTCATTCCACTCTCCCACTGAAGGCTTTACTCGCGCATTACGCCTGTGAGAATTTAACGTGAAATGGAAACGAGCCACAAAGCGTCTCGTTAAATGAAAGGAAACCATTTTATGGATTTGTGTTTAGGATTAGAATATCGACGCGCTCAGGGGTCAGTCGCCCCCCCACTCAGCCCGCCGATGTTCTCAGAATACCAAGGGGGTCTTCTCTCACCACAGTTAAGATGCATATTAAATCCCATCATTCACTGCAACTTGCGGTTCACGAGCAGCCATGACGTCTCAAGCATCACTGCCATCAAAAACTTCTGAGCCAGAATGGCAGCTGCACGTCTCCTGGTGTCTGCAGCACCGCCTGTCACACCTGTCAGTCTGCCTCTATGTGGTGGTCCGACTGTCACTTGTTAGCGAAGGCCGAAACTCGCATGGAATCGCGGGTCTGACAGGGCAGAGACAGGCTGTACGTCTTTTTAAAATGGCTGACGAGAAACGATTACAGTAGCTGCCATCAATCACGGTGAGGGACGGCTCGATCATAGTAAGCCCCCCTTGCTGTGGTTTCCTCGGACTGGTGGTCAGCAGTTTTAGGTAGGGATGACGATACGGTTGGCTGTAATGAATCGTGGATGTGCGTCGTTGGCGTGTCTGCCAAATCAGCATGTTATGACAACACCTCATAGGGGGGCTTCTGACTCTCTTCTGGTGGTCTGTGTTTCCACTTTTAATGCCGTGACTAGAAAATGCAAATGGGAGACAATTCGGAGGTGAGGAGTGCGGACAGCAATCGAGGGGGGTCTGAAATTTAAACGATGCAAACTGAAGGCCAATCTGCAGCCACCCCCCCATATTTGTCAACCCTCCAATTTCACACTGCAGGGACTTATCGACGTCCTTCCCGTTTGTCCGACTACCCGGGTACTGCAACGTTAAATGTTGGGGGTGACATGAGGTGAGGTGAGGTGGTCCCCGTGTGACTGTGTTGCTCTTCACGTCACCTCACGTCTGACGTAGAGATCTTCCGTTTGATCCTTTTCTCATCTCACTCCATCAGAGCCTACTGCCAGTCCTTCACAACCTTCAAAGTGCAAAAACGGAAACCACACACTCGGGGCTGAAGACCGCCGGGGAGAAAATGAAGGACTTGGCCGCCGTAGTCAGCCGGCCTCACACCGATGCACAAGCCACCCGAAAGGCACTCACTCGACTCTCGAGATCCGCTCAAGAATTACGGAAAACACGAACGACGACGGGCAAAGAGGCCAACAATGTACAGAGGCGAGTACGCGTCGCCCCTCCTGACCGAGCCTCACAAAAAACACTCGGCTGGCGATCTGCTCAGGCCCTGCGCCTCTAAGCCTTATGGGAATTTAGCTGCAGCGCTGCTTCACGTGAGGCGTTACCGTAAATTAAACTTGCAGACGGTCGTTTTCTGAGAGACGAGTGGAACGGCAGCCTTTACGAGGGGAGACACAAAGTCATTTACGTGTATTGCTGAATCACAGCCTTTACACGTTGTCGCCTTCTCTATACTAAACGTTAACATTACACAAAGTTATTGTCGGTTATACCTGCATTGTTACCACTCTTTAATTTAATATTATTGTTCTTTATCAGTATGTGAATTTCCCCTTGGGATTAATAAAGTATCTAAAAGATCTCCACACGTATCCTCCTTTGTTCATCCTCGGAGGCGGAGCCTTTAGTCCGACTCCACCTCTCACTTCCACGCGTAGACGTTTATATACAACAGGTATTATGGACAGATCTTTTTGTACACATTTTATTAGTTAAAATGCATCACTGAAGGAAATTCTGTTTCTTGGAGTATTTTTATGGTCACTGAACAATAAGCCCACAGAATTTCATTTTGTTAATAAAAAGTGAACAGATAACACCCGTGGTCTGGAGTTGAACTATAAAAATAGACTTGACCGCTGGACACGAGGCGTCTGCGTGTCTGGGCATACAGGAGCTTAGTGGGGGCAAAAAAAGGAAAACAACATGTGAACCAATGGCAGCCAATCAGGGACTGGCATCGGCCTTAAAAAACCAGAGCGGAGCATCGCTACGGGCATCAACTCAGACGAGCCACATTAGTGCATTATGGGAGGTTTAACTTAGAAAGCAATTACAGGAAGGCATTTAGAAAATGAAGAATAAACTAGCCAACCCGCGGCGTACCACACGCCGCATAACCAGGCCGGTTATTTAATGATTTTTAAGCACAGGGAGAAAATTTAACATTTGAAAAATCGGTAATGTAATAAATCAGCAAGAGCAACATTGTAACAATGCACGGAACGAACCAACACACAATCGTCTGAAGTGACTGAAAACTGGCGCACCGCCCTGGCACCTTTGAAGTCCTGCCAGACGGAGGGATGGGGGGGTGCACGGCGCGGAGTGTGGAACGGGAGGAGAGGAGAAGGACGTCCATTCAGCTCGTCTGCTGATTTCTCGTTCAGTATGCACTGCCCGCTCATGTGCCCACCTCCAACTCGTCACTTGAGTCGTCATCGTCGTCGTCTTTACACAGTCCAGATGTACCCGTGAGTGACGCAGACGTTTCATTGCTCTGTGCGGGTCTGGCTGCCTTTCTGTATAGAATCCACCAAGACACCCGACCACGGTGGGAGAGAGCGGTGGGAGAGCGGTGTGAACAAAGTGCAGGAGCATCGAAGAAGACGCAGGTTTGTCACGGATGCCAATTGCTGCATGTAGCGTGTAAAACAGTTTGCTATGGTGCACGCGGTCGTGCGTCGTAACCGAAAACTCGGTTTTTAAAGACTGCTTACTTCATTGTGTTTTATCCTCAGTTGTAATGTTTTAAGGACCCCATGGGAGACCCCTCGGTTTTGGCTGCTTTTCTAAATATAATCCACCAAGATACCCGACCACAGTAGGAGGGGGGTGTGCACAAAGGGTAGGGACGTAATGAGTGGGAGCGTACGAGTCACACTTAGTGGGAATTTCACGGCATGCAGCCCGAATGGAGTTCAACGGCTTACCCACGCCGGGTAGACACACGCTCATGTCACGCACAATTATTTATTGAATGCTAAACACTTCTGGAAAGACACGGATGTCTAAAACGGGTTGGTGCGAGAATACAACAGTAAGTGTATGAAAAGATGGAACTCTGGAGAGAGCAGAATACAACACAATTGTGAACCTGCGGCATAACAAACGGCGCGTGGCTCAGACGTGATGTGGACGAAAGGGACTAACTGGGTGGTCGGTGAGTTTTTGTGTTTCGGCAGACGGGCAGGCAGTGTGAATGTCTAGAGAGCGAAGGTAGACGCCGGCTGGTAAAAAAAGGAGTGTTGGTGGGCAGGGAAACGTCTTCGGTGTTCCTGCAGGAGCATCTAAGACGACGCAGGTTTGTCGCTGATGAATAGCTGTATGTGGCGTGTAAAACAGTTTGCTATGCTGCACGCGGTCGTGCGTCTTAACCAAAAAGTCGTTTTTTACAGACTGCTTACTTTATTGTGCTTTAACCTCAGTTGTAAAGGAATGTTTTAAGGAGCCCATGGGATACCCCTCGCAAATCGTTTCACACGCTACATATGGCGATTCACCTCCGCGAGAAACACGACTCTATGAACAGTCAACGTAGCTCGGAGGTGCACGACATGCACATGACATTAACCTGACCTGCACTGCATGTGACCTCTACGACAGACAAATATAAATGACGCCATTTTTTCTGTGTTGTCGCGTCCAAGTTAGTGGGCGTGGCCTTGCGAGTTGTCATCGTATCCAATGGTCTTGGAGTTGGTGGGCGTGGCTCCTTCCTGTGTGCGCCATAGGTGTCTCACTTGTCGGCGGCTTAGTGAATCCACTTTTCATGGTCGTCTTGCCTTAGTGAATTATATATACAGATAATAATAATCTACTCCATATATACTGGGGGTCCTCGGGTTACAACGTTTCGAGTTTACAACGCTCACTTCCATAAAAACTTAAAAAAATTGAGACGCGAGAAGGAATAAAGGAGTTTTTTTTTTTTTTTACACGTAACCTTTTCTGTTACTGCAGTGCAGTGTACAGTACAGTATATTTATGTCCTTGTCCTTTTTCTGTGTCTTAATGTTCTAGATTAGGATTTTGCACAGGTATTAGGGTGGGTTAGTGACTTCGGCGAGGCCGAGTTTCGACTTACACCAAAATTCAGGTTACATCACTGCTGTAGGAACAGAACCGAGTCGTAACCCGAGGACCCCTGTATATGAAATCCTAAGCCTAAAAGTGCAACGATTTTATGTCACGCTTTAAAACGGGCTCATTTTAAAACCTACATCTATACGTTTGGTGTCATTCTTTTCAGAATTTATCGAACTTTAATGTGATGTCGTTAGATTTTCAGATTCTTACTCCGTTTCTACATTATAAACTAAAATATCAAGAACTCCCATTCCGAGAGATGAGACTTTGTGCCAAGAGATCTGACCAGGCCCAGGGCTGCAAATAAAAGCCAGCGAGTAGGACAGCCGCTGTACGGGATTTTAAACGTTCAAAGTGCGGCGGGAGGTGCAGATCACGTGACACGGCGGCGTCAGCGGCAGCTGCTCAAGCTAAAGAGGAGGTAAGAAAATAAAAACGGTATTTGTCTCCCATTGTATCAGCGATTAAGAGGGGATTTCAGAGGAGCGATGAGTGCGTGCGTCTCCTTGGGGTGCGTTTAGCCCCCCCCTCACAATATAAGAGGTAGAGACGCAAATTGGCTGGTGTGTAGCGCAGGCTGGGGGGTTGGCGAGTGTAGTAGTACACTAGTAGTAATGTGATGACCCGGGCCGAGTGTGTCGGTTTGGCTCATTCGAATTCTAAACACGTGTCCTAATTTCTCTTCAGTGCTCTTCTTCATTTGTGTTTTTTTATAAACATATAATCTCAAAAAAACAAAACACCATGGCTGTCATTACCATATATGATGGGGGAACAAAAATTGCCAGATTTGTATTTATTTCATTTACCTTATTAATCCCTGAGAGAAATCGTCTTTTCACGCAGCACCTTTTTGGGGGTCAGACACTGTATAGCACCCTGGAGCTACGGAGTAGGATCCCCTCTGGCAGTCACAGCATTTGAACTGGCAAACTTCAATAAACGTCTATACGTGAAACCACACCACACCAGGAAACCCGAAGAGAAATAGCATTCATGATGCCAACCAGTAAAGAGTTACCACCATTATGGGATCCAATGGACTAACGAGAGGAGACAAATCGATACAACAGCTGAGTGGCGCAGTGTGACACGGCAGCACCTGCCCATCGTCAGTCAGAGCGCTTTTAACCAAAAGCAATGTGGCTGTAACTTCATACCCACTCCACTCGCCAGATCTCACTGCATGCGAGGACTTCAGAGTCCAAAAGGAGAAGGTTGGCTACCATAGAAGAAATTCAGAAAAACAAAATCCCCACACAGGAGACAAAGGAGGAGAACAGGAAGGGGGTCCAGGAACGGAAGCAGCGCCGCGACACACGGAGTGCACTTCGAGGACTACAAGGTGGCTGCTCCAAGGGCTGTTAGCCATTCTGGAAATGTTGGGGTCCGCTCAGAGATGGCTGGGGTGGCGACCCGGGCCGGGACGCCTAGGAAGACCGGAGGAGGGCTTACACGTTCCCCAGACTATGTGGGGGCAACCACCCTGGTTCCTTTGGGGGCCACGGGAACAGAGCTTAGAAGCTCAACCCTGTGCCATTGGAGCCCTGGACCTCAGCACTTCCACCACACCCGGAAGGGCCCTTGAAGAAGAATGGGGACACCCGGAGTGTTTCCGGGTAGGCAGCTGGCACTTCCGCCACACTGGTGGCGTGTCGGTGGGAGGTTGCCGGAACTCACCTGAAGCACATCCAGGTGCTTATAAAAGGGGCCGCCTCCCTTCATTGAAGGGCGACAGTCGGACAGAGCTTGATGGACGAGGCCAGGACTTTGGGGACACTTGAACTGTGTATATAATGTATAATAAACGTGTGTTGGGTGACATTTGTGTGTCTGTCTGTCTGTGTCCGGGTCAGCTTCCACAATACACGCATGTCTTGTCATTTATTATTTTAAGGGGATTTTATCTGTTTTACAATATTTTTATGATCTCTGAACAAACAACCCCACATAATTTCATTTTGCTACAAAAATACAATTAAAGTGTAAAAGTCTGACTGATAACACCTTAATATTGAATCACAGTGTGGCGCTTACTGCAGGAGCCGACTGGTAGACAAATCAGATCCACAAACACGAAGCTGCTAATCGACTTATCAGCCCCCCAAACGCCTGATCAGAGCACCCCTAAAAGTGACCACAAGTGACTGCAAATCCTTCACACATCAACTGTCTCTGATGTTTAAAGCCACTGAGGAAGACAATACAGAAACAAAAACAAGAACAAATATCATCACGTTATATAAAAGGGGCAACCGGGCAGACCAGTAAGGTAAACGGGCATCACAGGAAAATGAATGGAAGGAATTATTAAGGAGAAGATGGAGGAACACCTGGCAAGGACAGGACAGTCAGCGTGGGGTCAGACGACAGGGGGGTCATGTTTTACTGACAGGCAGGAATGAGGAGGAAACAAAAGGAGACGACCAGAGAGGAGGAGATGAGATGATTGATGAGGACTTTCAGAAAGCATTTGATGAGGTGCCACCTGAGAGGGTGGGCATCAAACTAAAACAAGTGGCAGGTCAGGGTGATGTTTTTAGATGGGTGCAGAATTGGCTCAGACACAGGAAGCAGAGGGTGATGGTGTGAGGGACCTCATCAGAACTGGTCGATGTTAAGAGTGGTGACCAGCAGGGGGCAGTGAGGGGGCCGCTGCTATTTTTAATATCTATAAATGATTTAGACAGGAATATAAGGAACAAGCTGGTGAAGTTGGCAGATGATACCAAGAGAGGTGGATTAGCAGATAATTTGGAGTCCGTTATATCATCACAGAAGGACTTGGACAGCAGAGAGGCTTGTGGACAATGAAATGTAATGTCAGGAAATGTAAAGAATTACACACAGGAAGTCAAAATGTGAGGTCTGAACATCGAGGGTCCACCTTATGAGGAGGAGTTAGGAGTCGTAGTGGACTCTGAGCTATCGACTGCCAGACAGAAGCCGTTAAGAAGGATCACAGACTGTCAGGTCATATAGCGCCTTGACGTGTCCACTGATGTTCCGCTCAACCCTTCTAACACTCTGGTGAGGCCTCATCTGGAGTCCCGGGTGCAGTTTTGGTCTCCATAAAGACAAAGCAGCACAAGAGAAGGTCCAGAGAAGAGCAACTCGGCTGACTCAGGGCTACAGAGGGATGAGTGATGAAGAGTCAAAGAGCTGAGCCTTCACAGTGATGAAGAGGAGACCTGACTGACTGGAGTGTTTAAAATGATGAAGGGCATCAGTCCAGGGGATAGAGACGGCGACTTTACAATGAGGTCATCAAGAACACAGCTGGAAACTTGTGAAGGGTAAACGTCACACAAACATCAGGAGGTTTTCCTTCACACAGTGACCAGTAGGTGGACAGGAGGAAGTTACGGACTTTCAAACCTCGACTTGATGTTATTTTAGAAGGATTAAGTGGACAGGACTGAAAAAAAAGAGAAGTAAAAACGAGCAAACTGCTCCACAGTGCAACAGAAGCCTTTAAGGTGGCGATCAGAATGTCGGCTTATCTGGTGCCCGATGTGTGGAGGTCCTGCTCCGTGTGCGGTCTGCACATTTTAAATGAGGTGATGTTGCTATTGTGGACCGGCTGGGAGTTCTCGCTCCCTACTAAGATTTCTGAATGACACGAGTTATCTGATCAGGTATAACAACAAGCCGGTCATCACTTCATTCATTTCCCGAATCCATTTGACTTTAGGATCGCAGGGAGCCAACTCTGTGCGGTGGACACGCTCACTCACACTCCCAAACTCACACCCACAGCAGGGCATTGCCAAGGATCGAGGGCATGAGCCACTAATAGGAGGGGAGGACCGGGTAGCCGTCCAGAAGTTCGAATGGACCACCACCTGGCTGCCAGAGGTCAGCACTCAGGAAGCTGCCCGTGTGTGTGTGTGTGTGTGTGTGTGTGTGTGTGTGTGATGCCCACATGTGTGGGTCTCTAGCCTTTTAAATGGACAACTGCCTGCCTCCACAACCACTTGACGGAGACCCCAGAAGTTGAGCTTGGAGCAGAGAGGAAGATAAAGGCATAGATAGATGGAAGATGGGGGTCTTGACCAGAGGGAGGAAGGTAGCAATCTGGCGATAGGAAGGTGTGAAGGGGCACCAGGCACACTGGTCCTTGAGTCCAAGTTTAATTAGGCTTACCTCTGTCACTCAGGATTGACTTTAAAATTCTGCTTATGGTTTATAAAGCCTTAAATAATCTCGCCCCATCTTATATATCGGAATGTCTGACATCTTATATTCCAAATCGTAACCTCAGATCCTCAAATGAGTGTCTCCTTAGAATTCCAAGAACAAAACTTAAAAGAAGTGGTGAGGCGGGCAGGCGGCCTTCTGCTGTTATGCACCTCAAATCTGGAATAGCCTGCCAATAGGAATTCACCAGGCTGATACGGTAGAGCAGTTTAAAACACTGCTGAGAACACATGACTGTAACATGGCCTTCTCAGAACTTCACTTTAATTTAATCCTGATACTCTGTATGTTCAATTCTTCATAATAACTATTCATGGTGGCTCTAAAATCCGTACTGACCCCAACTCTCTCTTCTGTTTCTTTTTCCGGTTTCTTTGTGGTGGCGGCCTGCGCCACCTCCACCTACTCAAAGCATCCTGATGCATCAACATTGATGGACTGAAAGCCAGAAGTCTACGTGACCATCATCATCATCATCAGGTCCTTCCGTGAGAACCCTAAATCCAAAGAGGACTGTTTGACTTATGTGAGGTAGATTGTCCAGAAGGGACTGGTCAGGTGGTCTCATGGTCTGGAATCCCTGCAGATTTTATTTTTTTCTAAAGCCGTCTGGAGTTTTTTGTTGTTTTTTTCTGTCCACCCTGGCCGTCGGACCTCACTTATTCGATGTTAATTAATGTTGTCTCATGTTTATTTTTTATTGTGTCTTCTATTTTTCTATTCTTCATTTTGTAAAGCACTTTGAGCTACATTTTTTTTTGTATGAATATGTGCTATAGAAATAAATGTTGTTGTTGTAGGCCCAATGGGGCACAGCTGTGGCCCCCCATATTTATTGCACCTTTCATATTGTAACGCAAGCCTTTTTATTGAACCGCTGGCCTGGTCTGGTGGTTCTTCTAGGCTCGGGGGGGTCGGCCAGTTGCGTCCCAACAGCCCGGCATCATCCACATAAACACACACAGCAGCACCTTGCAGGGACTCACAACACAGACAGGAGGTTAAAGGGGACGACAGATAAATGGCCGTCATTCTAATATCTAAAACACTGAAGTATAAATGAAACAATTCGGACAAAAAGACAAGAATCGGTCAAAATGAACAGTTACTGCTGGCAACACAAGCCGTGCCCCTCGCCAAGATACCCGCATACTTTAGCATTTGCTACAAATTACAGCAGAGCCCCTCTGCATCGAGCCTGCAGCCGCACTGTTTCCTTTTTTAAATGTGGGCAAAGTGACTTTAACGAGTATTTATGTCACATAAGACCCCACAGGCCACAGGAGGAAACACACACACACACACAGTCACTGTTTACATGGAGGTTGTCACAGCAAAGTCACAAGGACAGTGAAGTGCAGCAATACGGGCACAAGCAGAGTCACATGTCTCATCTGCGGTCTTGGCGACGAATTCACAGTTTGGTAACAGAAAGCGACCGACGGGGACGTCATCGGCGTGACAACATACGGCGTCGGGATGTCCTGCTATGAAGAAAATCCCCGCGGCTGACAAAGCGCACATGGAGACGTCTGCATGGAGTCCAGCGAGGGGAGAGCACAGACTAAATAAAAGCCACCATGCTGGAAGCCCGCCTGCCCACCTGCCTCAAACGGAGAGCCCCGAGGAGTGCCATGCGCTGATATTCGGGGGATCTCTTTAACAAATCATCATCAAGTTGCTGCACTCGTCAGTACGGCCACTCACTGCACGAACTGCTCCATCAAATCAGGCCAAATGGCTCAATGTTGGCATTTTCTTGGCTTTAAAACGTTTCTTTTAATCTTTCAGAAATTGTTTTCTGCGATTTTTGAACAGTAGGGTGGCACGAGGGCACAGTGGTGGCACTGCTGCCTCACAGGAAGGACACCTGGGTTTGCATGTTCTTCCTGTGGCCGCTTGGCTTTCCTCCCACAGCCTAAAGACGGGCAGGTGAGGTGGGCTGGCAATGCAAAACTGGCCCCTGTGTGTGGTGTGTGTGCACCCTGTGATGGGCGGCTGTCCGGGCTCGGGCCTGTTCCTGCCTTGTGCCCTGTGCTTGCTGGGATGGCCTGCAGCTCCACAAGACAAGGCTCGGGATGAAGTGGGTTTAGATGGTGAATGGATGGAAAGAATCCAAATAACCGGCCGTTTCTTTGTGTGTTTGTACCTGAGGTTAACGTTAGAACATTAGAACAATCGAGACGAGGACAGGCCAGTCAGCCCAACAGAACTCGCCAGTCCTGTCCACTTAATTCTTCAAACGTAACATCTAGTCGAGTTTTGAAAGCCCCTCAAGTCCTCCTGTCTACCACTCCAGTTGGTCGCTTATTCCGAGTGTCTGTGGTTCCCTAACTTCCTGATGTTTGTGTGAATTTTCCCCTTCACAGGTTTCCAGCTGTGCCCCCGTGTTCTTGATGAGCTCATTTTCAAGTCACCGTCTCGGCCTACTGGGCTGATCCCCTTCATGATGTTAAGCACTTTGGTCAGTCAGGTCTCCTCTTCATCTCCTGTACAGGCTCAGCTCTTCTCATCTCTCCTCCTAACTCACCCCCTGTAGCCCCCCGTAATCAGCCGAGTTGCTCTTCACTGGACCTTCTCTAGTGCTGCTGTGTCTTTATGGAGACCAAAACTGCACAGAGGACTCCAGCTGAGGCCTCACCAGTGAGTAGGAAGGCTTGTTAGAAAGCTTTCCATCAACACCATCATGAATCTCTATTTTGGTTCTCTCAGTTGCTTGGCTGCACTCGTTATTATGGCAGACATGGGGGGTCACAGTCAGAAACTTAGGGATGGATTTTTCACAAACGTCAGAACGCTTTCCTTCACGCAAAGCAGCACGGACATTATGGAATAACCGACCAAGCAGTGCGGTGGACAGGAGGACTTAAGGGAAGCCTGTCGGGCTACAAGATGGCGCTGGCGGCATGTAAACGGCTTCCAATATTGCGGAGACCTCCAGACCATCAAACTATTTGTTGTTTATTGGTGTTGGACTTCTGGCTACGTGTTGTAGAGTAGAATAGAATGCCTTTTATTGTCACTATGCGCATGTACAATGAGATTAAAAGCAGACGTGTGTGTGGAACACAACAAGTAAATAAACAAATGGTGCAATAAAGTTCTGCGACCCTATACACATATGGAAAGAATAATAACTATTGCACAATAATGACGATCATGTGCAGTGAGTAGTGGATGTTGGACCCCGAGAGTAACGATATTGCAGTTATTATCGTGATGTGCGAGTCTCGAGGCGGAGTCTCAGTACTTCAGCAAAACCAGCTTTACTCCACTTGAAGCAGAACCAGCGGGGTTATTTGCCGTATTGGGGTCTACCGCCCTCCGATACACAGACACAGCAGTCAGGCAGGTCATGGCCAAGTAGTCTGCTCCCTGCATTTACAACGTTCCTTCCATCACCCATCGATGGTAAGCGCTTATAGTGCGATCGACTCGGATCTGCTTTAGCTGTGAGGAGCTGCTGCAGCGTGGGGAGCCTGCGGACGCCCCGGTAACTGATACACGGTCTTCCACAGACGCAGGTGTACGAGCCATTTGCTAGTTATTTAAGTTATAAGAATGTTTTTTTCTAAATATTAGTGCATAATTGACCCTGCGCTCTGACCCCAAGGGGTATGCGAAAAAACCAAGAAATTTCCTTCAAGATTAATAAAGTATAATAAAAAATAATCTATGGGAGGTTCCTATAACCCCCATGAGTTGAATCGGTATATTCTGACTAAACGTTATTCTCAGTTAGTGATCAGCCTTGCCATGTGTAAGGCGTAGAGAGGGCACGCGGTTTTAAACTGGGCCTTTCGTGCCTTGCATGCCTTGTGTGCCAAGTAACATGAAAGATAAACGCACCGTACGTTTAAAGTGCACAGAAGAAGTAAAGAATCTTTAAGAATACAAATTAAAGTTTTACAAAAAAATGCTAAGTTTAGAGAAGATACACACGTAGAATAAAAGGCAAAAAAAAAAATGTAACACCACCACTGGATCAGTTCGCGGAGGAGTGTGAAGCAGCAGCTCCAAACCCGAGACCATGGTCCTCAGCTGGAAAAAGATGGAGTGCCCTCACAGGGCTGGGAGCGAGATCCTGCCCCAAGTAAAGTGAGGGAAGACTGGCGCGAGAGATCAACAGGCGGATCGGTGCGGCGCCCGCAGAGATGATGGCTCTGCATCGGACTGTCATGGTGAAAAAAGAGCTGAGCCATAAGGCAACGCTCTCGATTTACCAATCAATCTACATGCCTACCCTCACCTATGGTCATGAGCGGTGGGTGGTGACCGAAAGAACGAGATCGCGAATACAAGCGGCTGAAACGAGTTTCCTCCACAGGGTGTCCGGGCTTTCCCTTAAAGATCGGGCGAGACGCTCAGAGTAGAGCCACTGCTTCTCCACATCCAGAGGAGTCCGATGAGGTGGCTCGGGCATCTGATCAGGATGCCACCTGGACACCTCCCTGGTGAGGTGTTCTGGGTACGTCCAATCGGGAGGAGGTCCCAGGGAAGACCCAGGACACGCTGGAGGGGCTACGTCTCTCATCTGGCCTGGGAACGCCTCGGGATTGCCCCGGAAGAGCTGGAATGAAGTGGCCGGGGAGAGGGAAGTCTGGGCATCTCTGCTCAAGCTGCTGCCCCCTCGACCCGACCCCGGATAAGCGGAAGAGGATGGATGGACAGACGGATGTGTAACAATTGTTTTCTTTATTCTTGTGTGGATTGTCTGCTTTGAATTTTCACTAAATATTTTAAAACAAACTTCTGGACTGAGCGTTTTCTTTTGGCACACGTTTTACCCGTGCTTGAACTCCCCTTACACTCCTACAGCGGCGATCTCACTTCGGGACGCTCTTTGGCGTGTTGTCCCATTGGGGGCAGAGTCCCCAAAGAGTTTACAACGTGGTGCGACTTCATCGTCGGTTTTGGTGTTAAAGGTTTGCCCTTCTGCTCGGGACCCTTGTCTGTTACTAATGACACTCATCACTTGTGCACCATGGCACACTTGCCCTCGCCCGCCATATTCTAGTCACGGGCAGTGCACTCAGGGGTATAAGGGACTCGCCCAAGGATTCCACGATGCCACAGAGCCTGTTCTGCCATATCTTGAGAGAAGGGCATGAAGTGCAAATGTGGCAGACACATCCTGAAGAAAAACCTCACGCCCCGAGGCAGCCAGAACATCACAAGCTCTAGGGGTCCAACTCCCACCTCTGGGAGTCATAAAAAAAAAAAGGACAGGATGGTCCAGACAAGCCGCCCCCCTGGGCTGATGTTGAGCCAACACGGTTACTCCAGGAGATGTCGGGTCTGTTAAGGGAGAGCGAAGAACTGCTCAGTCAGCAAAGCCAGAGAGAGCCGCGGCTCACGTGTGTGAATTTCAGTCTGTCGTATGGTTGGTGTAACCCGCCATGACGGTCACTTCAGTCACATCGTCACCAGAGTCGATCACGACTTCTCAGAACTTGACTGTTTCTCTTATGGATGACTTGCACAGACACATCACTCTGAATGGACAGTAACACCTTGTGACTTGCAGGCCTTACAGGCACAGGAAGACAGAATACGTCCGAGTACTGAATACGCTGTAATACTGAAGAATACATTTTATTTATTTAGTAACACCTTTCTGAACACTCGAGGTCACCTTACAGTGAAATTCAACAACAGTAATAAGATCAAAAAAACAAAGAGGACGATAAGATCAAACAGCAATGAGGCGCTGAGGTCGTGCCAATCAGCAGAGACAACAGGCACCAACCGGGGTAAACTCGTATGTGGTACGCCAGTTTGGAGGGCCGCTTTAAAATGTGGCACCGAGTCAAGTGGACGCACACGAGAGAGAAGCCAAGAGAGGACCCTCGAGCTCCCATAGCACAGCGTCTGACGTGTGGTACAGAAAGCCGAGCCGCAGATGGGGGTCTGTAGGAGATCAGCGAGGCTGTGGAGAGCTTTACATGTTAAGAGCGGGACTCTCTATTGTGTTCGAGAGTAAACGGGGCGCCAGTTGGCGTGAGGTGATGGTCAGTGGATGGAGAACAGCAGCTTATTGTCCTGGCAGGCAGCAGAACTCTCAAAACGTTGTAAGCGATGGACACGCCAGTGCAGTAATCTATACGTGAGGCGACTAATCCGGTCCTGGAGGGCCGCAGTGGCTGCAGCTTTTCATTCTAACCATCGTATCAATGAGTGACCAGTTCTTGCTGCTCATTAACTTCTTTTGCCCTTCATTTTAATTAACGCGACTCGGGCCCCTTTGTTGTTTCTTTTTCCTTATTTAGCGGCCAAACAATAAGGAGACACAAAGCGAGCCGCCAAGTGACCAGCTCACCTGCGTCTGTCGCACAATATCTGACAATAAAGTGTAGCAGTGCCACTACGCGTTAAAAGCGCATCTCCTGATTGGCCTTCTGTCTGGGGTGCAGGGGCTGTTGGGGTCAAAGGTGGTCAGAGTGGCTCTTAAGAGGAGGGCCGGTGTCCAGAGAGAGGAGTGCGTTACCTTTCTTGTGTTCTGTGTACCCACCTGGCTGCCTTCTGTTGATTAACCGTACTTAGTCGTCGTGTCCTGGATTGTTTCGTTGTTTGGGTCCGGCTTGTCTTCTGTCTACCTGTGTGCCGATAGCGGGGTCATGGCCTTCCAGCAAGAACCGTCCTGCCGTCTTCACCTTTACAGCGTCTTTTCATTCTCTGGACTTACGATCCTCATCACTTCATGACATCTGCCGTTGCTTGTGGTTTAACGTAATATCGCTCGAGGGGTACGGGGGGGGGGATTTTTGTGCTTTTCATTGATTTCACTTCATTACATTATATTTCTTAATTGATACCAGTGTGCATTATTTTGTCTCCGTTTGTGAGGCTGGCAGCATCCCTGGGATCTCCTCTATAAAAATAAATAAATTCACCGTCAAATCTTAGCGACACCAGACCACTACAAAAGATAAGGTGAGGGTCTCGGCGAGGCTGACCTCTCAGGTCACCAAAACATTCTGATGAATCTAGAAAATTCTAAAGGGTTCACCAACTTTCAAGCACAACTGTATACACGGTGGGCCGGGCGGATGGGTCGACTAGCTGGGGGGGACTAAAGAGGGTATAAATGTCACAGCATCGACAACGTCCGACAAATGAAGACACCGAATGTTAACTGAATCTTTAAGGGTCAGGACAATGACCTCTCTGAGTGGGGGTCTTGCCGATTACTGGATGGGTGGGAGGCTGCGCTTTTCAAGGGCTGCACTCACTGCACTGCCTTACATTCACTTCCCAGCAGAAGATGTCAAGCAAAGCACCAAGCGCCACACACTCAAGTACGTCAATGGAGGATGTGTGCGTCCGAGGTGAAGACAGCGCCAAGCTAAAGCAAACGGCACGAGCTGAGGGCCATCAGAAAGAAAGGAAGGACGGACGGACTTGAAGTGCGCCAGGTTGAGGTGCTTTACGTCACAAACTGCACGTCTAATGTGGAGAGTTGAGCTCATTTTCAATTACGGCCTGAAGGTCTTGCTGTTACTGGAAGTGTACATCAGGGGTCCCCAACTATCCCTCCATCGTCCAACCGGCTATATTCTAACTACAGGGTTACAATCCCAGCCAACACAAGGCAGGGCGCCAGCCCACCACAGGGCACACACACACACACACACACACCCACCCCAAGCACACACTAGGGACAATCGCCAATCCACCTAACCTGCATGTCTGCACGCAGACACGGGGAGAACATGCAAACTCCACGCAGGGAGGACCCGGGAAGCGAACCCTTGAGGGTCTCCTAACTGCGAGGCAGCAGCGCCACCCACTGCGCCACCGTGCCGCCCGTCCCCAACTAACCCTTTTCATTTTCACACTTTTCATTCTAACCCTTTTCTTAATCAGTGAGCTGCCAATTCTCTCCTTTTCCATTCATTTCATTTGACTCGCTCTTGAGGACTCAGACCCCTTAACTGTTTCTGTTTCCCTGAATTAGCAGCCAAACGATAATGAGATACAAAACAGGGCGGCCCACCTCCACCGAGACGAGAGCAGAGACGTACTGACGTACAAGGAGATCACTTTCAGCATCTTCAGTACACGCGAGGACCAAATCTGATCCTCTCTCTCTCTCTTCATCACGTACTGCAGTCGTCTCAGTGAAGGTACAATACCTGAAAATACAAAGGGTGGAGGATCTGCTCAGGTCCCCAGAACATCCGAGCGGAGCTCTTAGACAAGTAAACTGTGTATTGTGTTGTGCTGACCCCCCCCACTGCCCACCCAACCGACCTGGAAAGGGGTCTCTCTTTGAATTGCCTTTCCCAAGGGTTCTTCTCCCTTCTTAGAGAGTCAAGGCTGGGGGGCCGTCAAAAGGCAGGGCCTGTTAAAGCCCATTGCGGCCCACCCTGTGTGATTTTGGGCAACATAACAAATAAATTGTAAAGAAAAAATAAATAAATAAATTTGAAAATGTCGGCTATTAGACAATGAGAGCAGCAAGAAGCCATGGAATTAAAGAGCGACTTTAATTAGCAACAAGAATCAGAGCCCAATTAAGTGAAATGAGTTGAAGTTTGGGGGCCCCGACTTAGGTGGTCTTCTGTTGGCTTCCCCACCTCACATTTCATTTCTGTTTAAGGAAAGAACTTCAGGGGACCAAATCTTAAAAAACAAGTCAAATAAAACGAATTCAAAAGAGGCAGCAAAAATTAAGAAAAGGATGTGAATGAAAACCTGCAGCCACTGCAGCCCTCCAGGACCGGAGTTTGAGACCCCTGGTGAGCGATTCTGATAAAAAGAACACAAGGTGCCATTTCAGCGTCGCTTGTGTAACCGATTTGAGTCCACGTGCTTATCCACAGTACAAACTGGTAAAAACCCAGACCTCTGAACTGGGGACGTGCGTTTCGCACTGAAGCCAGGCAGCACTTCTTTGTGCAAAGACTTGTGGGTAGCGAGGCACGGAGACGGAGAGGAAGCCTTGAGGATCATCAAGAAGAGACATTAGCTGAACAAGCGGCCTGCCAGGCTGAACGGGCGCCTCTCGCTCGTCAAAATGTCTTCTGTTCTTATGTGACGTTTGGAACAGAATCTGGGAGAAACAAATGGCCTCCCGAGAGCAGGCCCCTCCAAACTGAAGTGGTCTTAAAAAGCCACTTGTGAGGACGTGCCCGCCTGTTTAAAGGTCGCACTTTCCATCAGTACCGTTATCAAAGTCTAGTGATCGCTGGTTGGCACATTCCCTTTGTCAAGCAGGACAAGATTGCCTGTTATTGACCCCAGCACACCCCATCACTACAGGCACACGCGCCATCATTTTCTACGCCAGTCCTTGCAGAACGTGGTGGCGCACAACTCTAATATGTGGCTAAGATGTGCCAGCTCTTTGATTTCAAGAAATTCCCAAACAAACCTGAGCTGACGTTCAGCAGAAGGTAACAGTCCCAGAATGCAATATCCACTAACACAACTCCTTCAATTGCCGTGAGCTCGTCGAGTAGAAGGGCGAAGTGTGCCCAGTTTTCTACCCAGTCGGTAGGTAGGGGCTCCTTGCTGCCACTTTGACCAAGCCGGAGGTTTTCTTTCTGTGTGTTTAAGTGGTGGTGGGGGGGCTTCTTGTTTGTTACAAATGTTGGGCTTCTGTAAACAATCAAATTCACCAGGGGGCACAAACCAAGTCCCATCTATCTATCAAATCACACCAGGGAGGGAACGCCATCCATGGATGCCAGCCGAGCCTCCAGCAAGCTGGTAAACCTGAAGCCCACCGACCAAGGGAACAGGAAACAGTTTGCCCGAGGGCGAGAAAAATAGGAGAAGATGTCCGAAAGCTACAAGCAGGACTAGGATATCCACGCAGGGGGCACAGGGGTAGCGCTGCTGATTGTGGGCTCACTTCCCAGGTCCTCCCTGTGTGGAGAGCGCTATATAAATGTAAAGAACTATGATGATGATGATGAAGTAAAGGCCTTGGGGCGTGCAATCACCCCATTCCACCTTGAGAACTTGAGAGGATCAACATGACGCACACCATCGTGAACAGCGATGACATTACAGAGAACGCAGTAATCTAATAAAGCACGGCGAGGCCGGGATGACCCCCAAGGCACGAGCAGCAGAAAGGGGGTCAGATAAGCTGCAGATCCACAATGTAAGACACAAGCCAGAGAGAAGAGCCCGCCAGTAACCCGAGACCCCTTCCCTTCGTCCTGGACACACAAATCAGAGAGAAGCAGGGGGAGCTATGGCGGCGGCAGGGTCTGCACAAGGCTGTCAGACGCCCTCGGAGCGCCGCCCCTGCACGCAGGCAGAGTCCTGACGTTCTTTTGAACAAACGCACTCGAGACCTCGGCCGGTCACCGAGCGCCAAGGCGTACAGATCTGCGTCCCGTGTAACGTCCTGCCGTGTCAAAGCGACAGACGAGCTGAGACGTGTGCCGTTTCACGCCTTGCCCGGCGGCGTTTTCACATCAACTCACCTCAAACTCTCGGCCCCTTACGCCGGGGTCCGTCAGCTGTGCGACTGCAGCTCCACAAACTCTCACTTTGCGAGGCGTTTACTTCCCAGAAAGTGAAAGAATTCTCTCCCCCTCCACCCCATGATTTGTGCGCTGCTGTCTTGTCCAGGCAAGCAAATGCAATCCAAAGAATCCAGAAGTCTGGCATTAAGGACATATGAAACAGGAAAGCAATAGTGGGCTGCACGCCGAGGAGAGCTGCACGATGACAGGACGAGCGACGGTTCCAATGGGGATTGGGCCGTCGAAATCCAGGCCTGCCGCCAAAGCAGAGATACAACGTCCCGTTCTGTTCAGCGAGGCCTGGAAAGAAGTCAGGAAAAAAGGAGTAAAGGCGGCAAGCAAACACAGCCCTGCCTGTGAGGCTCGGCCCTGGCGTGCGCCCACGCTACCTGAGGAGCGGTCAGCAGGCACCACGCGGTGACCGCACAAGGTCACTGGCAGGAAAGAGCCACACCAGAAAGGAGGGCACCTTCACCCACCCACTGACCGTCGCTCTCTGTCTTAACTTGTCGTCTCTCCCTACCCCTGGGCCAGTGCCCTCGGGTAAGGCCTCCCCCTCCAGCCGCGCTTTCAAGACTCCAATAAATGGCCAATAAACTATTTTTAGGGGTGGGCGTCTAATGGGTGCGGGCCTCACATGCGACAGACACGGCCTGCCTTGTGCCAGCGAGCTCCACAAAAAATAAAATACAGACATTGGTGTATTCGAGTCGTACGGTGGGGTGGGAAGGGACGCTTTGTCGTTTGATTTCGGTCTACTTTCCCCACCCGAGTTCAGTTCTGTCTTTAAAAAAGGCAGCACTGCTCAGCAGGCCTTCCACCGCCTCAGAAGTCTTAGTAGCTGGCACTGGGCAAGTGGCACTAGAGGATCTTGGGGAATGCAGCAGCATTGAGGGTTGGGCAAGCGGATACATCAACTCAGGGGGCCACAGTGCCTGGGTTCTTCTTGATGGCATCTCTTTGGTCAGCAGTGGGAATGTAGGCACCTGGTATGGCTTCAGAGTGCCAGGGCGAGTTTTGGCTGGGTAGGCGAGTTGATCGAGTAGAGATCTAGCGAGTAGCACGTGATGGCGGCCAGAAAAGGCTGTGATCGGGTTTGGTTGTGAACGGTGGGAGTATGAAAGCTGTGAGAGGGGAGGTCAGATGACACAAGTTGGTTTAGGGTCCCCGCTGAAAGTTTAGGTGAGGAGGTCCGCGTGCTTAACACTTGTGGACGCGTCACTATCCCTCTCTCTAGAGAAGGGGGGGGTCTATAAAGTCATTTCTTGGGGGCCATGGCGGCTGCAGGTTTTCGGTCCGAGCCGATTGTCCAATTAGAAACCAATCCGTTCTTCTAGCAGATCTTGAAGTTACGGCTTGTCGGAGTTCCTACTCGGCCACGTAAGCTCACTCTTGTATTGTGTTGTAACAAATAATTGGTAGCCCGACGTGGAGGACAACTTCTCAGCCCTTCACTTTTTTCTCTGTAGGATTTCATTGAAGCAGAGAGGCGACCGAGAACACACTCGGGTGTAACTGGAGAGCAGACAGATGGGAACGGCGGCTTCCTTTGTCAGCTGCACCCTCCTGCTAATAAGGAGCCAGCAAAGTCAGCTGTTTAAGACTCGAAAAAAAAATAAAAAGCCATACAGGGTGGGGAATCTGAACTGGCGAGACCACCGCCAAGCAGAAAGGTGCTGCTCAAGGAACACGGACTTCAATGGCAACAGCTGGCTTCTTTCTCATTAAGACCCTGGAGCCACCGCGGCCCTCCGGGACTGGCTTTGTAGACCCCAAGTTTAGACTACTGGGGTGGGAGAAGAGGAGGGCAGGAAGGAACGTCTTTACCTAAATGGCCTTTAGCCCCGTTACAACTTTTTAACACTGCACTCGATTGGTAAAGGGAACTGTACGATAGTGACACGACGATGGGACAATTGCGGGAGGACGGTGGTTTTCTTTTGGGATTTTAATCAACACCCAGGATTTGAAAATGCACTTCAACTATTTTTAAAGATGTTTGCACAATAAAAGCTGAACTTTTGCAGATGCGTTTCTCTGTGTCTCTGGCTGCTCTCCCATTGGTCCATCGTTCTGCGACTTGACGTCCGTGTCCCAGTCTATGCAACCTAATCGCCATCTGCAATGCCCTTCATAATGTGAAAAATGAAGGGACCAAGACCCCCCAAAACAAGCAGGAGCTGAAGATCGCGAGTGCATGAGAGGCATCATCAGAGAAGGCCCCTGGTGATGTCCATGAATCACAGATGTCGGTGACATGTGACAAGGTCCTAAATGGGATGGCTTGAATAGACTTGCCACTGCTGTGCCCAAGCATTATATCGGGGGGGCACGTAAAAAAAAAAAAAACAGCATGTTGTGCGACTGCAAATCCCCTTAAATAAAACTCTGCCGTGTGAAAGGCTCCATTTGTAATACGTCTGTGCATCAGGCATTATGGAGGGCACATAAATAAATACCAATCGTGTAAAAACGGCGGAAATGATTTTCACCAAATTTTGCATGCATGTTGAAGTTGGTCTGACTATAAACGTGGGCTTTATGGCGCATCAGCGAGAGGGGCTACAATGCAACCCAAAAACCCACTGCTAATAGAGGGACAACAATTCCCATCAGGCAGCGAGAATGTGCTGGGGCTGATGGGAGGACACCTTTACCTTCTCCAGCCGCTAACGGGATCTCATCTAAACCCTCGGCCAATCTAAAGACGACCGGCAGTGCCCGCCTGGACTGCTGCTGCTGTTGTCTTCTTGTCTCACTGCGGGTCGTACTCGACATGCTGTACTTACCCCCCTGTTTCATTTTCAGCTGCCCCCTTTTCTGGCTCCAAAAGGGCGAGTGAGGTCAAACCCTTAAGGGGTCACTGATCCCGTTCTTTCCTCCCCAGATGTCGTGGTTGCAAAAATTACATACAAAGCCAAGTTGGGCATCAATTTCATAAAACTATGCAAAAGGAAACTCGGCCACCGAGCTCCCCACTACCTTTAATCGCATAACCAGTGGAGCGAGGAGGACAAGGGCCGCCAACATTGTCATTTCTTCCGATAAATCTTCAGTTCTCTCTCTGAAATACGTAATATCGTCGGCAGAATCCATTTCACCGGCAGTAGTAAGCATTATTCTAATTAATTCTTGTGCCATCGATTCACCAATCAGTAACTAGAGGGCGTGTTAGAGCCCGCCCTCTCAACTTTGACGAGTGACAGTTTTCTTTCAAGTCGTATTTCATGACGGTTTGCAGGACAAAATGAAATAAATGAATAAGCAACGAAAAACATCTCTCGTGACACATTTATTTATTTAGGCTCACAGTACTTTTATTTATTTATTGAATTTTGTCCGAAATATTCCTCCATACACCTGCACCGCTTCCATGCGTAGCCAACTGCAGCTCTAACAGCTTTCCTCTTACTCTTATTTTTCTCACTACACTTTTTAGGACCCTTGGCAAATACTCAAAAGTTGTTATTATATTAAAAAAAAAGAACAAAACAGGCACAAAAGCATAAAATAAAAGCCGTGGAAATCACACGAGATGCCGTCACTACAGCTACCGACAACGTGTACGGGCGGCCCAATCGCTGGCGAGACGTACGCACAAACACACGAACGTCGTGCTGGCCGTTTGGATTGTTCAAGTTCGGGGTGTTTGGATTTTGGGGGCAAGTGTTTCTAGATTTTAGATGCACTCACTCGCTCACACGCACGCACACGAGGTCTGTTGTCTCTTCACACACAAAAGTAGCTCAAAGGGGTTTACAATAATCTTTGCTAAATCAGCATTACAGAAGGAAGTAAAACCTAAAAACCAATTGAAAGGCCCGGCGTCCAAGTTACCAACTCTGGTCATGTGACCTGGGCGCTGGACACAAACCAACCTGTGGGGCTCAAAGGCCAAACGACCCAGAACTGACGACAGAACTGACGAGATTCCATTCTTTATCAATGCAAACCCCTCCGTCGTTGAGGCCGCCGACGCGATCGCACACCTGAAGATCGTTACAATATGGATGAAGCTCAAATCTGTAGCAGATGCTCCGAGTTTGGAGGACACAGGCGGCCCCGTTTGCCGTTTCTCGAGGGTAGACGTTCACTCAGGTCCACGTGATGACGAGGCCCTGATCTTCATTTGGTTATCAAATACCCGCCACTGGCATCGTCTCCCGTTATCATATGGGGACCTTCACAAACGCCCGTGCGCCCCACACCCCCAAATGTAGACGCTCTGCGGGGTCCACAGGCACACTTATTGACAAAAGCCACAGAAAATTCAAAGAGGCAGCATTCACGCCAGCAAACCCAGCAAGGAGTTACCACAATTAAGCAGCCCAGTAACACACAAAAAGAGCACATTCTTGACTAAAGAGAGCAGACATGTTGATAGAGAAGTAGTGCAGATGAGAGACGGGACCCCAGCAAATGACAAAAGGGACAAAAACACAAACACATTTGCTTTCTCGCCGTAACTCGTGGCACAAATAGAACCAAGCAGTGCTGGCTATTCCGGCAGGCAGAACACCTGCACACGAGGCCAGCGCCAACGCCCCCATTATTCATGAGATATGCCAGTTGGGTCACAAGCCCACGTGCCATAGAGCCGCATGGCCACCCCCTCAGCTGGACAGGCACTCGCACCACCTCAACGGCTTTCTGTTACCCCTCAGTCAACATGGAGGACGGACTGGAAAAACAAATGAAACGTCACTGAGGGTCGCCCTTTGGAATTCTCTTTACAAAAAACAAGATTTTATCGTCTTCATCATTAAGGTAACCAAGGCTGTCTAATGTGTCAGACCCCACAAGACACACTCGGGCGATGAACCTGCAGTGACGGGCACTGCCAATGTTATCAGGCAAAAGCAGACAAAACAAACCTGAAAACTCCCCCAGTCTCAATGACATCGAGGCCGACGACAAACACGCGTCACGTAAAGGCCACAACTTCACAAAGCAATCACACCACAATGAAAAAAAAGTGACGAAGAACGACGACGGGGTCTGGCTGAGCGGCAAGGAGCATGCAAGTGGTGCACCCTACCCTATAAAAGACCCTCCTGAAGTCAGCAGTCACTTCACACAAACAGACGCACACGTAATCGACTTTACAGACATCAGGGAGGCACAAACGCTCAGCACAGGACACTCACGAGAGAGCGAGACACGGTGCATGATGGGATACGGCTGTCTGTGAAGACCTGACACGGCCCGACTCCTGTGACACGGTGACAACTGCTTCTGCGCCAAAAGTCCAGAAACCAAGAGACTGGCTGAAGCAGCAACACAGCATCGCTGGCACGGCTCACGTGGCACCATTTAATGACCCAAACAAACTACGGTGCTCTCCATCCCCTGGCCAGGCGTGGGGCTGTATGACAGATGAAGACAACGTCAACGTCCATTGGCTGCATGCCGCTGCATCACACAAGCCAGGCAGGCAGGCAGGCAGGCAGGCAGGAAGGAAGGAGAGACAGAGAGGAGAAGAACCACGTGCAGCTGATGTCCTCATGCAGAACGCGGCCCAGGAGCTCCACTCCGTCTCGCGTTCCAAGTCTACCACCTTCACGGAAATAAGGATACGAAACAAAGAGGCGGAAGCAGCAGACGGCGAGAGCACAAAGCACTGGGGACAGACCACGCTTAGAGGGGGTGAGCAGGTGATGCCAGGTGCCACAGAGACATCAAATTACGCAGCCGGAAGGCAAATCTGACAGACCCCACAAAAAAAAAAAAAAAGGATGCACATCCTTACAGGGGATTAAGAGACTGCAGGGTGACATGAAAAGCAACAACAGTACACTTCCAAGATGGAGCACCGCTGCCGAGTCAAAAGCGGGATGTGAGCGGCATCTCTGAAGAAACAAAGCAGGAGGAGCAGCAGGCCACCTCCATCGGCGGCGCAGGTCTGCTTTGTAGAGTGCAGAGGGTGGGGCGGCACGGCTGGCACTCCCACACATTCACAGACTTGTTTTCTTACCCTTGAGGTATGGGAATGTTACACCACATTGAAAAGATGACTTGTGACACCGAGATAAGGAAAAAAAAGGGCAAAAGACGGGGCCTGGAGGAGCAGCTGCTGACATTGTGCTCTCCACAACGACACACAGACGGACGGACGGACGGACGGATCAGACGCACTCGTCCTTCACTTTATTCGCCAATTGTTCCAAAGTTTTGCTGGAACTTGAAAGAGACGCTTTGTTTTCCTCATAGGAACGGCTGGCTGCTCCCGGGAGCTCAACGCAGAACACCAGCTGCCCACTTCACTTAACCACAGCAAGTGTTTGGGATTCATGGAGCAGGAGGAGTTAAACAGGACCCGCCGTTCACGTCTCCTCCACGGACACGGCAGAACACGCAGCACAGTGACCGGCCTCTGGGTCACACAGGAGTTGGCACGCTCCGTTTCCGTCGTCACACACACACACACACCTTGTCACACTCTCCCAAGAGCGGTTTGCGAAATCCGCAGCCCTGAAGAGCCACATGAATGTTCCCTTTTAAAAAGCCATATGAAGCCACATGCTCACAAAACTAAGCCTGCAATTAAAGGCTACAGACTTTAAAATAAATAAAATATCCCGGATGAACTTGAAAAGCATTCCCTAAAAATAACTGGAGACCTCAATGCACCCTAAATTAAACAAGACGACGTTCAAATCTGCTCGGAGTCGTGCGACCGGCGCTCCAGCACACAGCTATGCAGTTGGGAGTTCCCGTCAAGGCTCGCACAGGCGGCTGGCACCGTAATGCGCCCGGCCGGGGGACACAATTCTCCAACTGTATTTCGACTCTCTTGCCCAATTGAGAGTGGCGCTCTATCCCAGGAGCAACAGGCACACCGACGCCAGTCTATCGCCCGTGAGCCGCTTTCACTACATAATTGACGGAGGAGCACGACGACGGGTCGAGGGAATCTGGAAGGCGGCACTCAGTCATGTTCTAACCCGCGAGGTGGTGCTGGGGCCTACCCAGCTAGCAAAGGGCACAGACCCCAGGCGGGGCGCCATCTGGAACAGGCTTTAAAAATGTACAGCTCACCCCGCCATTGTTCGTCTTCGCCTACAGCTTTGGCAACATGCGTGTGTATGCTGGTTAGGCCAATAAGGCACTTGGGACTCGACATGCCAGTTCAAACGGAGACACTGGCAGCTTTAAAGAAGTGATTTATTTTTATATTCATTTATTTCTAATTATGTTCATTGTACGTTTTTCTTTTATTCTTTTATCGTTAAACCACTTTGGCGTTACTATGTTGTTTTAAATAAATCTGCCATTAAAGTCGATTTGGTCCTTTTATTGCAGTCCGTTATCCCTTTCAGTTTCATCGCCTGGTTTAGTGGTCCAGCACATTACGCAGCTGAAGCTACTGGGACTGATGGACATGATCTGGCTGGCCAGTATGTGTGCCGGAGGACAACGCTAAAGAAACTGGAAAGAATCGAATCGGACGACAGACATCCATTACACGTACAGCTGAACTTCAGTAAATCAGGAAGGAGAGACGCAAACCGGCCCACAAATCCCTTTCTTCCTGGTGCCATACGGCTTTTTAAGAAGGAGATATCGGAGTAAATGATGGAGGTTTGATCAAACTGCCTTACCTTACTAACCCTCTCTCGTCTCGGTTTGTTTTCTCTCATTTCTTTCTGCCTTGTTATTAGTTACAACTGACAAGGCCGAGCTCATGTTTTCTGGCTTAACCAGGACTAAATAAAGCAACCTTGAACCTTAATATTCAGGACAGGTTGGCACTCCACCTTCTAAATAAACGATACAAAGTCTGAATGCGCTCCTCTTGCCTCTTCCAGTTTATTTTATGAAAGGGACGGTCTTGGTGTTCAAGTGTTTCGAGTTTCTGACTGCTGGTTTACCTTCCACTGTAAAAAAAGCAGATGCAGAAAATGAACTGATAAATCCAACGAGTGCTGCCACTTTGTGAAGCATCTTTTTCCAGAGCACACCATAAAGGCCACAGAAATGAGACAACACCAGAGTCACGTGACAGAGTATTGGATGTCTGGACTCTTATTTTAACACCCTGCCCCCCGAATGCCAAGGGGAAGACGGCTGGGCTGACCGTTCCCGAGTTCAGCACCACAATGGACTCCACCGTCATTTCGGCTTATGCTGCTCCACCGAGCGACTGCTTACACAAATGGACTCTCGTAACATAACAAGAGCAAAGTACAAAAACCGGCCCCTCAAGGCACTGAATTCAATTCCGTGTACATCTGTAGATGAAGAAAACGACCCTCGTCAGCCCAATGTGGCGTTTACTGGCACACATATAGCGACTTGCACGGCCCCGCAGTCCGCACGTGATCGCTCCCCCCCACCCACCCACCCTACCCTACCCTACCCTACCCTACCCTACCCTGCCCTGCATTACAAGCGGCGTGTAAAAGCCGCGACATCCTCTCCCCTCGTCCCCAGGTGTCTAGTGGGAATCGTCGCCCGCCCCCACCCAGGCACAGGCAGCTTGTGATGACGCGGTGGCGACACCCTGGGAGTCGAGCCCCGGGAAGAGAGGAGGAAAAAAAAAAGAAAGAAAAAGAGAGCAAGCATGGGATCGGCTCCCGAATCCATTTCTCGGAGCTCGGCTCGTCAAGGAGCTCGGGGTGGGGTGGGAGACAGCAGAACCGTTTTCCATGATGTCATGCCAGTCGCAGCCCCGTCAGCTGTACACGACCCCCTGACAGCCCGGCCAAGCCAAGCCGAGACGAGCTCCACTGAACTGAGCGCCGCGCCGCTCCACTCAAACCCGGGCCCGAGGCCACTCGCCTCCTCGGACTCGGCAGGCTGGACGGGGCCGCCTTCACTCACCGGCTCTGCCCCGACCACAACAATACACATGGAAAAAGAGCCGCAACGAAAAGGCGGGCCCCCGGGGAGGCTCGGCGCCCAGTCCTCACTACCGAAGAGCCCGTGCGGGACGCGCCGCGTAGACAAGATACAATAAGAAAGAAAGGAGAGGAAAAAAAAAAGACCGAGAGGGAGAAAACCATGGAAGAGAAAAGCCCAGCACGCCGCTGACTCGGTCGCCTACCTCGAGGGTCGCGTCCGGTGCCGCTCACTCCGCCGGTCCGCACGCAGCACACACACCGCCTGGCGCTGGGCTGGCGCAGCTCCTCATTTCCTGTCCAGCCCCGTAGCAGCCACGACTAATCAAGTCGACAGGAGCCGCAGCAGCATCCCGGCCGCCCAGCGCGCCCCCGCCACGCAACGAGACTGAGCGAAGGCGCGCGACACCAAAAGCCCGGCAAATGGAGCGCGCGCGAGCGAGCGAGGGAAGGAGAGAGCGCGTGCGCGCGCTGGGCGGTCGCTTGTTTCCTGCACGGATTTTTAAAATTCATTCCGTTCAGATTCTTCAGATCCTAATCGTCACCGGGCGGCTAAATCGGTGAATAACGGCCACGGCGTGGACTGCTCGTGGATTGTGTGACTTAGCAGTGCAAATTTATTTGTGAATGGCCTGTCCCAACGTTTCGTCTCTTTTTTGGTGTGGGCTCTTTCGTTAATGGTATTAATAAACGTGGAATGTCATCAGTGGCGCTTGACGTCAGTTTCTCTCTGTTCAGTTCGTCAAATTTCTATTAAGAGTCTCGAAAGTACGCGAGGTGTGCTGGACAGAACGTGTGTTGGGGTCGCACTTAACGATTTGACGAGAAGAGGCCCACCAGGTTCATCGGGTCGAGTCATATCATTTCTCCGAGGTGAGTTTTGAAGGTCCATACTGTCCATCACGCTACTCGTTCCCCGTGTCTGTGCTTCCTCCTAAGTTGTGTCCATTATTGTATCATTTATTTTAAATTAACAGCTGGAGTCTGCTGTTCTGTTCAAAATGCTGACCCCTTGTGGATTTTATTTGCGGTCCAGTCTAAACTCAGTAACTCATAATGGAACGCTTCATTCAGTACTTTGTAGAAGCCCCTCTGGCAGCTTCGAGTCTTCTTGGGTACGTCTCTACAAGCTCAGCACACCTGGATTTGGGCAGCTGATCCCGTTCTGATCCTCTTAAACTCCGTCAGATTGGATGGGAAGTGTCCGTGAACGGCCATCTTCAGGTGTCTCCACACAGGGGGCTTACATCTGGACTTTGGCGGGGCCACTCGAGGAGAGTTGCAGACTTGTCCCAAAGCTGTACCAGTGTTGTCTTTGGGTTGTTGAGCCTTTGTGCCAGTCTGAGGTGGCATGCACTCTGGAGTAGGTTTTCTTCATTGAATTCCCTGCGTTCATCCTTCCCTCAATTCTACCCTGTCTCTGTGCCCTGTACACCCCCTCAGTATGATGCTGCCACCATCATCATCCTTTACCATGCCAACTGAGATGAGCCGGGCTAACTGCTTTTTTCTGCTTTCCTTTGTGGTTCTCCTGTGGTGGCATTTTGCTGCATTGCCACCTGACTGAGGCACTGGCACAGCTGTGACATTGGAGTGGTGGTGGATGCCCCACCCGTACATGAGGCCCACTGCATTGAGTCCTCAGGGACGAAGCCTGGAAACAATGAGGACCAACTTGAGAACATTTATGTGAGGCAGAATGCCCAGTGGAGGCTGGGTGGTCTTTTGAGCCCCCCATTTGAACCCCTGCAGATTTTATTATTTTCTGCAACTTAACTGGAGTTTTTTTTTTCTGTCCTCCCGGCCCTCTGACCTCATCACTTGGCGACTTATATATATATTATTATAGATATCTAGATTTTATAAGAGCTGATGGATTGATTTTTAGTCACTTATTATTATTATTCTTACCTAATCTTTGTTTTGTCATTTCTTGTCACTTTCTCCTCGTAAAGCACTTTGAGTTCCATTCGTTGTATGAAAATGTGCAATAGAAATAAAGGTCATTGATATTCGTCTATCAGACTATTTTCTTTTACTATTTCATATAGAAATGATAGAAAACATTCACAAGAAGCATGTTGTTAAAAAAAAACGCTTCTTTGATTCATCAGCAGCTTCAAAATTTACAAACATTCTACTCAATCAGTCCGTTTACAGTGCCAACTACAATAGCGAGGATAATGTAAATAGTAAGGTGACACAGTCGCACCTGAAATGACAATTAAAACATCGTCTAGCATTGGTATACCATAGAAGACCCAAAGAGTGTCTGATTTAAAGAGAACATGAGCTGAGCGTCAATGGAGGAAGAGTAAACTTACTATCCACTATGAGATATTGAAGGTTAAAATAACAGAATACAATCACACTGTCCGTCTTGAGAGGCGCTGCTATTTCTCTAAAATTATAAATAACAATGCTAGAAATCCCAGAGTTTTATTCTCTACGATTGATCGTCTGCTAACTCAGGTAACTCAAAGGAATGTCTCCTAAGTACTTCCAGTAAAACCTGTGAGAACATCGCTGTATTTTTCAATCAAAAAATGAATATTAGAAATAACATAGTATATCCCCCCAACACTGAGGATCCTCTTAAGCTCCAGTACTCCATAATAAACAAATTAAATTCTTTCACTAGGATAGATTTACCTGATTTACATAAAATAATTTCTCAACTGCGACCCTCCACCTGCGTCCTTGACCCGATACCAACAAATTATTTTAAAGAAGTATCAGGCGTGCTAATTGATAATATTCTAGACATAGTAAATTCGTCATTAGATACGGGGGTCTTCCCAGACTGTCTTAAGACTGCTGTAGTTAAACCCCTACTTAAGAAACATAATCTCGATCCCTCTGCTTTTTTAAAAATTTAGCCACATCTCTAACCTGCCGTTCTTTAGTAAAGTTCTGGAGAAGGCAGCCATTATGCAGTTAAATGACCACCTCAATAAACCTGCTATTCTTGATAAATTTCAGTCGGGTTTCAGAACAAATCACAGCACAGAAACTGCACTCGTTAAAGTAGTAAATGACTTGTGGGTCAATGCAGACAGAGGCCATTTATCTGTTCTCATCCTCTTAGTTCTGAGTGCTGCATTTGACACCATTGATCACAACATTCTTAGAAATCACCTTAGTCAATGGGTGGGCCTCTCTGGCAGGGTCTTAAATTGGTTTGAATCCTACCTGGCAGGGAGAAAATTCTTTTTAGTTGTGGTGATTATACTTCAAAGACCCCTGATATTCTATATGGTGGTCCACAAGGCTCTATCCTGGGTCCGCTGCTCTTCTCAATCTACATGCTGCCGTTAGGTCAGATTATCTCAGGTTACAACGTGAGTTACCACAGCTATGCTGATGACACACAGCTGTACTTATCAATAGCACCTGATGACCCCGACTCTCTTGATTCACTATCACAATGTCTTACTGGTATTTCTGAATGGATGAATAGTAATTTTCTCAAGTTAAATAAAGAGAAAACTGAAATTTTAGTGATTGTCAATAATGGATATAATGAGGTTATCAGAAATAAACCTGATGCATTAGGATTAAAAGTCAAGACGGAGGTAAAAAAGCTTAGGGGTGATTGTTGACTGTAATCTGAATTTTAAATCCCATATTCATCAGACCACTAGGACATCATTTTTTCACTTAAGAAACATAAGTAAAGTTAGACCTCTTATATCACTGAAAGATGCTGAGAAATGAGTTCACGCTTTTGTTTTCAGTCAACTAGATTACTGTAACGCACTCCTCTCAGGACCACCCAAAAAAGACATCAATCGATTATAACGAGTGCAGAATGGAGCTGCTAGAATCCTAACTAGGAAAAGAAAATCTGAGCACATCACCCCAGTTTTGACGTCACTACACTGGTCACCTGTGACTTTCAGAATTGACTTTAAAATCCTGTTTATGGTTTACAAAGCCTTCAATAATCTGCTCCATCTTATATATCGGAATGTCTGACACCTTATATTCCAAATCGTAACCTCAGATCTTCAAATGAGGGTCTCCTTAGAATTCCAAGAACTTACAAGAAGTGGTGAGGCGGGCGGGCGGGTGAGGTTGGCCTTCTGCTGTTATGCACCTCAAATCTGAAATAGCCTGCCAATAGGAATTCACCAGGCTGATACAGTAGAGCACTTTAATAAACTGCTGAAAACACATTACTGTAACGTGGCCTTCTCATAACTTCATTTTAGTTTAATCCTGATGCTCTGCATAGTCAATTCATTATCATTACTATTCATGGTGGCTCCAAAATCCATCCTAACCCCTACTCTCTCTTCTGTTCTTTTTCCGGTTTTCTGCGGTGTTGAACTGCGCCACCACCACCTGATCAAAGCACCGTGATGTCCCTCCATTGATGGATTAAAGGCCAGACGTCCTCATGACCGTCATCATCAAGTCCTTCCATGTGCACCCTGAATACCCTGAGGACGGATTGAGCTCATTGATGTCAGGTAGAATGCCTAGAGGGGGCTGCTCAGGTGGTCTCGTGGCCTCAGTACCCCTGCAGATTTGATTTTTTTTTTTGTTTTTTTCTGTCCTCCCTGGCCATCGGCCCACCTTACTTTTATTCTATATTAATTAGTGTTCTCTTATTTTAATTCTTACTTTGTCTTTTTTTTTCATCCTGTAAAGCACTTTGAGTGACATTATTTGTATGAAAATGTGCTCTAAGAATAAAGGCCGTTGTTGTTTATTGCTGTAGTGAAAGAGAAATTCATATAAACTGCTCAAAAAAATGAAAGGCAGGCTTTGAAAACCCATCACATCTCAATGGGAAAAAAAAAAAATCCTGCTGGCTCTGTCTCTGCTGCTATGGACTGATGTGTGAGGAACGAAAGGATGAAATGAAATGATCAACCGACAGAGAGAGGGCTGAACTCAAAGCCACCCGGAAATCAAAGGGAATGAATGAGGTGGCAGGCGGGCCGAAATGTCCTTGCAGCAGCAGCAACTCCAAATTGTCCTCAGTAGTTTGTATGCCACCTAACGCAATGTCCTAATGAGGTGACAGATGGTGTCCTGGGGGATCTCCTCCCAGATCTGGACCAGGGCATCACTGAGCTCCTGGACAGGCTGAGGTGTCAGATGGTCCCACCCAGAGGTGTTCTGTTGGATTGAGGTCTGGAGGTGCCAGTCAATGGCATCAGTTCCTTCATCCTCTCGCCACATGAGGCTGGGCATTGTCGTGCACCGGGAGGAACCAGCGTAGGGTCTGACAATGGGGCCAAGGAGTTCATCCCAATACCTAATGGCAGTCAAGGTGCCCACCATTGTCTCGCCTGTGGAGGTCTGTGCGCCCCTCCATGGATGAACGTTCAGTTCGTTTCATTCGATCGACTGCTTTTGGAGCAGACATGTATGGATGGGCAGCGGAAAGGGAACGTGTCACGTGCTTTGGAAGTTGGGTGACACGCTGAACTTGCGCCACAGTCCTTGTCATAAAAAGCGGGACGACTGCGTGAATGTTAAGGGTCCTTCTTCCCAGTACAGGGTGAGCCAAAAAAGAAGTACCACCACATTTCAAGCGTTTATTCTACAAAAACGCTGCAAGATAAAATCAATTTCATTTTTCAAATAGATTTCTTCTGCTGTGTTTTTAAAGAAGATGTTTTCAAGGTTTTGGCCATCATGAGCGACACGCTCTTGGAGACGCTTTCTGAAGGCTCACATGACTCGTTCGGCCATTTCAAGGGGATTTTGTGGTGAATAGCGTCCTTGAGGTCTTGAGGTCGGTGTGTGTATCCCTTTGACTTGAGAGAGCCCCCCACAGAGCGAGATCAGGCGAAGATGAAGGCCACCCGACATCGACACGCAGGGAGATCAGCTTCCCCGGAAACATCTCCTGTAAAACTTCAATGGATCTCCGCACAGGCCGCATGAGCTGTCGCTCCAGGCATCCACCACATCCGTTTCTTCCAGAAAGTTCTCTTAGCGTTTCAATGTCACGTTCTGAAGTGACGGTGACCGTTGTTCCCCCCCTCCTCAATAAAGTACGAGTCTACAATGCGAAGTTGTGCAACGGCGCCCCAAACTGTAACCCGTGTGCTCGCTGTGTGGGGGTCACTGATGAAGTTCACCAGGGTTGGTTTCAACCCAATAGCCAAAGTTTTGCTTATTTACACAGCCATTCAAATGGAAATGGGCCTCGTTTCTGATGTCACATGACGATGGCATCTCCATGAACGGTTTGCAGAATGTTGGCTCTGCCAGTCTCTCTCGGTGAGTTCCTGCACTGCCATCATTTTGCGTGCTGAACGTCTAGCAGATTGCAGAATGGATGCCCTCACAGCCTGGAATGTTCTCAGGGGTTCGTTCATACAGTCCGAGGGTGGCATGGAGTGTTTCTGTTCAATGTTGTACCCGTCTGTCTCAATTTAAAATTGTGCTCTGATTTGGGACGTCACCATCAGGAGGAATGCTGAAGTGTGTTTGGAAGGCGATGATGGATTCGTTGGTTTTTGAAGAACGCTTCGACAGTGAAGGTACGCAGTGCACCGGACCAAAGCATGTGGCCGACTAAAAACGACAAGGGGTCGCCTGTCAAAGGACCCCCCACCCTCCTCAACCCACCTTGAGAAATGGGGTACTTCATTTCGGCTCACCCTGTAGTCTGAAGGGCCGGAGTTAGCTGGGCTGGCCATGGCGGTAGTTGGGATTTGAGTTCTTCCACCTGCACTGGGGTCAGAGGGCCGATCTTTTGTTTGTCTGAAAAATGCTGCGTTGTTTCACCCTCCGTTACATTTTGTTTTATCCAAACCTCTCATGAAAGAGAACTTGTGTGGTGGAAATAAATAGAAAACGAAATACTGTGAACCCTCTTTTAAATAATAAGCCAGGAATCAGGCAGGAGGAGGAGGCTTGTATCAGCATCTTGTGGACACTTGGGGGCGCTGTTGCCCCGTGAAACCCAACAAACAGATACTCCGGACACAGGTTTAAAAACACCAAGAAGATGTTGAATCTTTTTCTTCTCTATGGTGCCTCCAAAGCAGCACATCTACAATATACACACTAATCGACACCATACTCTCCTCCACTCCTCCCAGCAAGCTGTCACACTCCCTCCCAGCTCCGGCTCCACTAGTCCTTTATAGTCCTCGACCCAGAAGTGCTTCTGTCCTTCCGTCCCCATACCTTATATGGGAAACAGAAATCCCCGTGTCTCCCTGCAGTGTCACCTGGCGGCACCCACGGTACCCAGCAGGGCTGTGAAGCCCAACTCTATATCCCATAGTGCCCTGCGGGAAGCCGGGGCACCGCTATACTGCAGGGAAGTCGCCATCTAGCGTCCTGGGTGTGTCGGCCGGCTGTCCATCACAACCTTTAATATCTCATCATAAAGAGGGAGCCCCCCCCATCACCGCAGTCTACCCCCCGAGCAGCGGTGCCACAGAAATGATCACAGCGTAGAAACAGAGAGCGGCATGTGGCATATCAGAGCTGGCATGAATGCTAACACAACATGAGAGACGTGACGTGGGGTGTAATCAGCAGAGATCACAGCCTGCACCTCGCATACTCCAGAAGAAAAGTCGCCGTCTGCAGTTTGCGTTCTTGTTATTTCTTAACGTCCGCTCTTCCCCTTCTTTGATGAACGTTTCTGTGTACGTGACCACCTGGGCATTTTATCTCCTTGTTGCCTCCACACCCTAATGTGCTCGTCTATGCTGCTGCCCAGATAAATGCCCTAGTTAATACAAAAAGTCTACCAAAACACTTTATGTGCAATAACAATATGGCCCCTAAATGACGGCCTGACCCCAAGTCTCGTTTTCCTTCCACACTCTTCAATATTCAACAACAGCAGAACGTGACTCGTCCCCGTTAACCTCAGGAGTACAGAAGACCAAAGTCTTAACCGACCTCTGGGGCAGAGAAGGGCATGCAGAGTGCAGCGGGTCAGGTTCGAGGAAGAGGAGGAGATGGCAGCCCGAGGATGACACAAGTGGCACAGCTTACTCTCCGTGGCTCCTCACTGCCACACCGCTACAAAGGAGGAAGGCCAAACATCTTCAGCGCTTCCTGTGATGGAGGACACCTTCAGAATCGGGTTTTGTGACAATGACCTCACATGCTTCTTTAATGGCACTTTAGGGGTCTTTAGTGGGTTGTGCGGTTCCTCGTTGGCTCCATCTCTCGACTGAGCAGCAGTTCATTCTCAGATGGGTCCTTTTGCCTATGAAGTTGGTTCTTTGGGCTTTAAAAATCGTCCTAATATGTGGGCAGAAACCGAACCCTCTAATGTTTATTAGGCTACCTAGCAGGACGTAACGGATCAAGAAAACCTCGACTTAGCCTGCAGCAACAGCTCTTTGAAAATCGCGGCCCGTCGGTGTTACCGTCACCGTGTGGAGTCCATTACAGACCTAAACAGATAAAAAGTTCTTTGTGGACCCTTCATGTGGATGGGGGCTCCTGTTATGGCATCACACTGAAGGGCTGCCCTGGCACCGTTCACCCCTGGCACTGCTCAGGAGCGTGAAATTCACACGAAGGACCCGATCTCATCACACTGCTCGGGTGGGCTCAGCCGCTCAGCACTTCCTGTCATTGGCTCAACAGGCGGAGATGATCGGCCAAGTCTGTCAAAGGATGTTTGAATGTCGCTTCTCGTAAAGTCTTAAGATTATAATTCAAGTCAAGCCAACTTGATATTCAGGCTTCTGGACTGAAAAAAGCACAGTGGAATCGGCTGAAAGAAGGGTTACAACCTCCAATTCAGGGGTCTCCAGCTCCAGTCCTGGAGGGCTGCTGTGACTGCAGGTTTTCATGGTCACCCTTCTCTGATTCAGTGTCACTTTTCATGGCCTCTTCCCTCCATTTTCAGTGATTTGCTCTTTGTGACTCAGAGCTCTGACCAGACCAGAAATGAGCCGTGAGGGGAGCCCACAGATGACCGGCTCATTTGGGGTCTCAGACACCAACCCGTCTCTGCATGATGAGCCCATTCTTCATGTTAATTAAACCCGTCTTTCCGTTCCACGGCACGTTGCCGCTCTCACTCCACCACAGCAGACATTACTGGGGCCTTCCTTTACTGTCAGGGATGGTGTGATGGACGCCGGTCAGCTGGTCGAGCGTCGGCTTCTTTCCGTATCTCTTGATTGTTTGGCTGCTAATTAAGCTAACAACAAAAAATTGAGAGTTCAGAGTCTTAAACATCACATCCACTAAAATGAAGGCAAAAGAATCAAACAGCTGCAAAAAACTGGTCACTGAATAAGGAAAGAAAACCTGCAGCCACAGCGGCCCTCCAGGACCAGAGCTGGAGACCCCCGCTTTCATTTTTTTTTCTATTTTGGTATTAAACTACGAGGGGAAATTGTCTTCTCGTGTGACATTTAGGGGTCAGAGCACAGAGTCCCCCATTGTGCAGCACGGCCCCCGGAGCAATGTTAAGGTTAAGGGCCCACCGGGGTAGGATCCCTTCTGGCAGTGAGGAGCCAAATAAATACGCAGTTGTGTGTCGCCGCCGCACGCGTCAGTTTTCAAACCCTGCTGTGGACTGCGGTGTTGTGGATTTTAGATTTTATTTGGTTTTTTTGCTCAAACAAACAAAAATGAATTGAATCTGACAAGGACAGTTAGCAAATTGTATCTCTTTAAAACAAATATTTTGCTCAAATGGACAGGATCGATTTAACCCTTAAGAAGGCAGGACATCAAAGCACTGAGCCAGCATCAGTTAGAATGGCATCGGGTTAAACAGAGCAGAAAATCTGGGAGATGCCTTAAGCTGTACTGATTATTGTATCACCTGTGAAGACCTGCGGGCACCTTTAGGACTAAACTGGTTTACAGCTGGGTGACGTCAGGAGAGGGCACCAGCGACGGGTGACCGTTTTCATCAGATCATCAGCTGAAGCAGTCCAAGAATATTGATTGCTGAATCAACACCACCCTGGGACATTCGTCTTTGACAAATCTGAACTTTTCATAAGCTTTTTCTAAAGACTATATATGTACTGGCAGAACAAAAGGAAGAAAAGCCACAAAAAGGTTTGGGGCAGCCACCCCGTATATGGTAGTTCCTTGTTGGAGGATACATTTTGACTGAGGTCAAAACGGAACTGATGTACATGTGACAAAATGGCTGCTTTAAAGTCAGGCAGAGGAAATGAGGTCATCAGAACTGGGAGTGATGTCATCGGACCCCGGAACCAGAAGTGACGTCATCGAGGCCAGCTGGGATTTCCCGTAAATGGTCTGCAGGAGAAAAAGAGAAAGGGTTAATGCACTCCGCCCTTCCCTGGCCTGGCGTGGACTGACCCTCGTCCGAGCCCTTTAGCTGCCTCGTGAAAGTGAAATAATCAGCGATGACACACAAAAAAAGATTTGGGCCAGCCACCCAGATACTTGAGCTTTGGCTGCAGAAGAGCAAAATGAGGCGGCCAGTTGTGCACTGACTGAGTCCAAACCAGACCTGATTAACTGAAGGCAGTTGGAGGGGTTTTAAGGCCAGTCAGGGGAAGTGATGTCATCGTGACAGGGACCGGAAGTGACATCATCGGACCCAGGTGGGATTTCCCGGGTTGGGTCTGCAGAGATAATAGAGAGAGGGTTGATGCACTGTGCCACCCCCTGGCCTGGCGGGGAATGACCCTCGTTTGTGCCCTTTAACTGCCTACCATGTGCATGTGTGTGACAATATATGCCTACGCCCAGACTCTGCTATCCACATTTTCTTTTATGCTTTCCTCTACTGGTATTATTGGTCTTTAGTAAATACCACAGCTTTTAACTTTCTATATTTTGTCTTCATATGTGGAGTGACTGATGTAAGAATTCTCATTTTTGAGCGCCTGGAGCAGCGAGGGAGTGCCACATGATCTGAGCTGAGGATGAAGAGCTGAGGATGAAGAGCTCTGTCCAATGACGAGCGTTCACTGGTTGATAAATGGCCAGGGATGTTGAGCCTTTGTATGTTCAAATATATTCCTGGAGACATTTAGGTCTGAGATCTGCGTATCGATGACATCACCTGTCGTTTGTGTCGATGATAAGTGAGCAAGTCTCGTGGAGGACCAGGGAGAGTGTGGACTGTGTGTGTGTTCTTCATACGGCACTTGTGGGGGTTAAAGTGCTGGGGAAGGGTGTGCTGTGTGTGTGTGTGTGTGTTTAGGGTCTGTGTGTGTGTGTGTGTGTGTTAGTGTGGTTAGGGTCTGCGTGTGTGTGTCTGCATATCTACAGTATGTGTGTGTTAATCTTAAGGCAGACCACCCGGGTAACCAGCCTGATGAGTTCACTTAGCCCTGAAGAGAACAGACGGCGGGTGTTACAGAACTGAAATCTGAAATCTGGACATTTTGGTTTCCGTTATATTTTGTTTGAGACAAGACAACAGACGAACTGAGACAAATCAAAGCAGGTTCTCTTCCCTTACACCTCACTTTTATAACAGTTGTTCATAGCTTCGTGCTAATTTGGTTTACAGCCTGGGAATGGAGACTGAGCTGATACCTCCGGCTATTGATTACTTTATGGATGGACATCTGGGACAACAATTGGGTTTACGGCCTGGGAAAGGAAAACTGAGGCAATGTCAAAGAACTGTATTACCTGGGGAATTAATTCAGCAACCATTTTGACAGCCAGCCAATCAGGTGCATGTGTTGTGAAACCAAGGCGTGACATTTCATAATAAATATGCCTTGGTTTGAGACAGGAGAAGAAGCAAAGAGAAAAAGGAGAAGAAGGGGAACGGACGAAGATGTGATGATCATGAACATCGATTGCTAAATCAAACGCCTCTCTGGGCCATTCATCCTTGACATCTGTAACTTTTCCTAAAGACTATATATCCAGACTTTCCTATCAGTACCTGTTGTCTGTTATTCTTTGTTCCGGTGGTATTCTTATTATTCTTGTAATGAACACCCTGCTGCTTTTAACTTTCTGTGCTTTGTCTTAATGTCTAGAGTGATTGAAGTAATAAGTTAGATTTCTTTGAGCACTTGGTGACAGCCGGATTTTTGTCGTTGTTTCTGTGCTGTGAGGTTTATAAGGCTGAGGGTGAGAGCGCCACTCAATAGTAGAGACGGTACATAAAGAAGGTATTCTTAGTCAAGAGTGCTGAGTCTGTGCGTGTTTAAATGTATTCTTGTAAACCAAACGTAATATTTAGGTCTGAGATATCATTAAAAACATCGTATGTTGTTTGTGCCGATAATAAGTAAGTCTCTTGAAGTGCTGAGTGACAGGCTGTGTTATTCCTAAAGCACTTGTGTGGTTTAAAGTACTAAAGGGTTAATCAGCGTGTGTGTGTGTCATTCACAGGGCACTGTTGTGGTTAGGGTCTGTGTGTGTGTCTGTGTGTGTGTGTTCATCTTAAAGTGCAACGGCAGACCAACCTGATAACGAACTCGACGAGAACACTTGAGAAAACAGATAAAAGGTAAGTAGAGGAGAAATACCACGATAATCCAACGGGCGAGTAGAGGAGAAGACCCGATTCTTCACTTTTTGAACTGCCAAACTGTTTACTTTTGCTCAAACGGATGACCTGAATTTCCAGGACCTTAATGACCTTCCATGGGATGTGCCAGTTATGTGTGCCTTTGTTCCTTCAGCTTCTTTTCACAAATACCTGGGAATGGGAAGTCAGCCCAGACGCCACAGAAGCTCCTTTAATTCATTTATTAATTTCGATCCTGGGTGGGAGCACCGGAATGACAGAAGGAGGAGCTCCAAAGATCAAACACTCCGCTCAGAGACCAGACAGCCAATCAAATGTGCGCGCAATGTCACATGTCCCGAGACCTCGCTCACGTGTGCATTTTACCGTAACGACGACTTGTCTGAGGGACAGAAAATGACAGAAGGACAACACAGGAGGTGACGTCAGAGATCAAGAGACCATCAGATGAACGTAACCTGTGAAGAACGGCGATCAGCAAATCGAAGAGGACAACATCCGCCTCGGACATTTCTGACTTCCACTAAGCCAGCGTTTCTCAACCTTGAGGTATCTGCCACCCGAGTTCTCATAACAGTTTTAATTGCGCCCCCCCTAACATTTTTTTGAAATGTAGATGTGTATTTTATTATACCCTACTTAACTTTTATCGCCATTTATCTAACTCTAGATTTATTGTTCGAGTATCAGGATGTAGTTTAAGTTCCTTTGTTTTGGTTTCAGCAGATGTTTTCTTCATATTTTTGATTGTTCACATCTTCGTGCCCCCCTTTTGTTACTTCGCGCCCCCCTAAGCCTGCACTAAGCCTTTCTAAGACGGTTTATATCCAGACTTTGCTGTCTATTTTACGATTATCTTCCATTAGTCATTTTTATACGTTAATCGATGCCATGTTGCTTTTATATTTTCTGTAGGAGTGGAGGTGGCCAAGTGGCAGAAGAGAGAGAAGGAGAGAAAGGAAGAAAGTCTTTCTGGTGATTGTGCTGCCGGACGGGGCTCTCTAACGTTTCAAACAGCTGGATAAAGGGGGCGCTGTGGTCTGTTGGGATTGGCGAGCTGAACGCCCCCTGGCTACCACAAGTGTCTGTGCCACCTGTTGGAGTCGTGTTGATTTACTTCTGCATTTATGTGCGAATTCACAGAGCGAATGGAAGCCGTCCCCTTAACACGATAAGAAGGTCCCCAGGACTGTAAGCGATAAATCCCTGAAGTTAACGTTAATAGTAAATTGACGTTAGTTTTTGAATATAAAGCAGCTTTAGCATCGTGTGAGCTAAGAAGGAATGGAAGGTCCTTAAGGTTAGCAGAGAGTCCAAGTCAGGTCTTCTGACCATTGTGGAAGGTGAAGGTGGTAAACTGGAGGAGTGAAGAATGTTTGGGGACCACCTCATTTACTGCAAGCGTCCAAAGAAAACTCAACAAAATGGGTGGGCGGGGGGGCACAACAGAACAATAGACGTGACGAGTGACTCTTTAGCCTCAATGGCGTCTCCAGATAATCAGCTCACTCGAGCGGCTCTGCGTCCGGGAGCTCGTGAATTTGGGACGTACTTCCGCCCTCTGACCCACCATCTTCTGTGAGGGAGCCCTCAGATTTTATAGGGGCGTGGCTTACTTGAGTGGAGGTGTGGCTAAGGTGGAGTGGGGGTGTGGCTGGAGGTTCTTCTGAGCTAGCGAATAGAAAGGAGAAGATACGGTTAAGCTCTGGCGCCCCCTCTTGTCCCAGCCGCCCATGTGTGACACTCTGGGTACGCATGCTCAATGAGGTGACATGAGGAAACGTAATCGAGACTCGTGACTCAGCCGCAGGTGGACTGCCATATACAGGACGTTTCCTTTCTGCTTTTTTTTAGTTTGGATTATCAACTTTTTTACTTTGAGTTTCACTGAATTCTTTAAAACGAGGACACTTGGACTTCGGAGTTTTATTTTCGCATGACGAGTCAAACTGACTGCTGGGAAGCCTTTCTGCATTTGAACGATTTGGAAACCCTCGACAAACGCAATTCCAAGGATTACACGATTCAACGATTATTTACAGACCCACTTTGTTGTCTCACGCATGCGTCGCAGACATGGAAGGTGCGGATCAGCGCTTGACAACCATCTTGGTTTGACAAATGGACGTATGTGATGCGTCGGTAAGCTTTTACTCCGTGCCAAAGAGCCTCCATTGTTAAGCACCAGTGTGGGCAAAAGACTTCATAAAACTTACAGAAAACGTTAAACTCTGGAATGCAATTTCACGTGGTGAATGCACGTACACGAAATAACTTGGACTTGAAGAACACGAAACTCATCCTTTAAGATGTGTGAGGGACGACACGTGAGGACAGGCGTCCCAGCTGGACTTGACTTTGGATCCTTACCTGGCAGGTGTCACACACGTTTGCATGGGAAGCAGCTGAAGGGCTTAGACAGTACTGTTTATACATCTGCCCAGGGGGGGGCGGGGTACGCTGACGCTCTTTCTGAGTTCTCTGCAGGTCTTACCCGGGAAATCCCACCAGGAGCCGCCATTTCCAGGAAGGACACATCACTCGGTTCCGCCCCAAGAATGAGGTCACTTCGGTTCCGCCCCAAGGATGATGTCACTTCCAGTTCCGGCCCAGAGGACGACATCATTTCCGCCCTCTGTGCTATAAAGCTCACTGCCTTTGCTTAGGCAGGCAGTTCTGTTTTGGACTCTGTTGTGTAAACAACTGTTTAAAAATGCCTCAAAGACTTTTGCAGCCGGGAAACCGCATTAAACGGGTGGCTGCCCCAAACCTTTCCACGCCTCTGGTCTCCAGTTCTTACAGTGGCGTAGTCGGCAGGATGGTGTCCCCAAGAACCCGGGACACAACTTCAAGGAACCAGGTGGGTGAGTACCGGGCCGAGTTTCGGGCAGGGAGTGCCGGAGGGTCAGGAAGGACGCGGTGCAGGCTCTGCTCCACGAGCATAACCCGGGGCTACCAACCCATCTCATGGAGAAGGTAGAGGGGACCCACAGGCGTGGGCTGGCTTCTGGGGAAAACACACGAGTGGCTCAGTATGCTCTTCTGGTTAGGAAAGCCGAGCCGCCCATCGGGACCAAGGTCCCTGTTAACGATGGGCTGTCCCCAGGCCGGCAGGTGAAGAATATAATAGACTGGGAGTTTAACCCAACAAAGGGCTGTCAGAGCAGGCTATGGCTCTCTGGCAACAGGTGGGTGAGTGGCTACGCCATTTGATTTGACCCCTTGCAAATAGTGCAGCAAGTGGCCTGTTTTTGCTGCTACAGCGATACCCCAGGAATTTGCCCAGCCGGCCTGGGGCGAATTCCATTCTATGGACGAGCTGCTACAGCTCTTGCAACCCAGAGGCCGGCTGTGAAACCGGGAGGCAGAACAGCCGCTCTGTGGACTACCGGGAGTTATGTCCTACAAAAGCAGTCCCTTCCACGCAATCCAGAGCCTGTTCCAAGTCGCCGGGCCGCCTGGCTTTGACCTGTCGGGAACAAGGCGGACCGTAGGGGACAATGGCGGGTTGTTTGTGTGCCCTTAGCAATCCCTGGCGGATAAACATACGGGAGAGCTTCTTATTAATGGACATATGATAACAGCGCTGTTTGATTCCGCAGTAACGTGTCTGTCGTTGCTCGCCGCTTTGTTCTACCGCAACAATGGATTAAGAAAAGACCAGTCTAAAATGTATACACGGAGATATCCGCGTACAATACCGCCCGGTGTTACGTATGTCTCGGAGGAACCCTTCGCAGCTTACGTGAAGCGGTACACCCGGATCCTCCGCTTCCGTAATCCTCGGGGGACTGGTCTGACAGTAACTGTAGTTTAGAAAGCATTCCCGAAAAGCTTTTGGCCTCGTTATAGATGATAAAGATTCATCTCAAGCTGCTTCCACACCGTGTAATCAGCCGACAGGAGAGGGGCGGTAGGCCAAGAGAGTGACGAAGACTCCCGGACCGTCGCTGGCTACTACGTCATCCACTAGCGCCCGCAGCGAGGGAGGATTCTCCGCCCTTGAGGTCAGACCGACCCGCTCTCTGAGTTGCACTTTCAGTTTAGAGCGACTCCGGCTTCTTTCAAGAGAGAACAGTGGAATGACGACTCTCTGAAGCACATAAAGAATGCAGTGGTTCTCGTTAACGCCAACGACGCATTTGCCCATGCCACAGGGACCTCACTTTGTCATGGATAATGAATTATTGTATCGGGTTGCTGAACATGAGGGGAAGGTCCGAAGTTGTTGCTAGTCCCGCTGACCTACCGGCGCAGGTTTGCGAAGTTAGCCCACTCTCACCTTCTTGGAGGCCATCTCGCCCGATAAAACATTAGAGCGCATTAAGCTCCGCTTTTTGGCCAGGGATTAATGAGGAGGTTCGCCGCTTTTGCATTTCCTGTCCGGAGTGTCAACTGCGGCAAATTCCTAGGAAGGACCGTGCTCCTCTGATTCCCCTTCCCCTTATTGACGTTCCTTTGACAGGATTGGGGTGGATATAGTAGGACCCTAGAGCCCTCAGCCCGAGGATATAAATATATACTCGTCCTCGTGGATTATGCAACCCGATTCCCTGAAGCCGTTCCATTGCCGGCTACCACTAAAAATATTGCACGGAACTAGTAGGAGTCTTTTCACGGTGGGCATTCCTAGAGAAGTCCTGACGGACCAAGGAACGCCTTTCACCTCGGAAACGCTCAAGGAGACTGCCAAGTTACTGAAAATAAAGCATTTAAAACCTCGTGTATCATCCTCAAACCGATGGGCTAGTGGAGAGATTCAATCAAACTCTCAAGCAAATGCTACGTAAGGTAGTCAGCAAGGATGGGAGGAATTGGGACCAACTCCTCCCCCTTGTCCTCTTTGCCTACCGGGAAGTTCCTCAAGCCTCTACGGGTTCTCTCCCTTTGAATTACTATACGGAAGACACCCCGGGCTTATTAGATATTTTAAAAGAGGGCTGGGAAGGGGAGGCACAGCCCTCCACTAATATTTGGAATATATCGCCCAATTGCGCGATAGATTTGATGCAATAAGACCTATTCTAAAAGTCATATAGAGGAGGGCAATCAGCACAGGCCCGCCTTATGACCGTGGTACGACTCTCCGGGAGTTCCAACCGGGGATCGCGTCATGGTATTGGTTCCTACTTCTCACTCTAAACTGCTCGCACATTGGCTAGGCCCCTACGAAATTAAGGAGAGGAAGGGATTGTCGACTATTTGGTGAAACAGCCCAATCGCCGACCAGCTGAGCGAATATATCATGTAAACCTGCTGAAACCGTGGAAGGAGAGGGATCCCGATCCCTCCTCCGGACAGCCCTGCTCTCTTCGCGAAGTAAGTGCCCTTAATTTCGCGAACAGCTATCTCCCAGACAGAGACAGGAGCTCAAGCAGCTATCCGCTCGGTCCCAGAGGTGGTAAGTGAACAGCCAGGTCGGACCTCTCTGATTGCGCACGACATATTGACTGACCCGGGGGTGATCGTCCGTGAGCGACCCTACAGACTCCCGGAGGCAAAGAAAGTAGAAGTGGAACTGGAAATCAAGCGAATGCTGGCACTAGGAGTGATCGAGGAAAGTAGTAGTCCCTGGTCCAGCCCCATCGCCTTGATTGCTAAGCCTGACGGCAGTTGGAGGTTTTGCAATGACTTCCGCCGGCTCAACCAAGTTTCCGATTTGATGCTTATCCCATGCCTCGCGTGGACGACCTCCTCGAGACTGGGACCAGCCAAATTCTTGACTACACTTGACATGACAAAGGGGTACTGGCAGGTTCCTTTAACGGAGTCCGCGAAGGAAAAAAAAGCGCTTAGCACTCCTAGCGGACACTGGCAGTATCGTGTCCTTCCATTCGGGTTACACGGGCCTGCGACTTTTCAGCGCCTGGTGGACAAAGTGCTCCGCCCCATAACTCGCTCTGTGCTGCCTATCTGGATGACGTTGTCATCTATTCCAGCACCTGGAAGGAGCACATACAGCAGGTCACAGCAGTATTACGGACATTGGGAGAGGCGGGCTCGATCAACCCCAAGAAATGTTTCTTGGATTGAGAGAAGCCAAATATTTGGGCTACCTAGTGGGCCGGGGTACTGTGAGACCACAGTGTTCCAAGTTGAAAGCCATAATGGCCTGGCCCGTCCGAAACCAAGCGGCAAGTCCAATCCTTTCTCGGTTTGGCGGGTACTACCGCCGGTTTGTGCCTCGCTTCTCCGAGAGAGCGCCTTGACCGACTTGACAAAGAAAAGAGCTCCTAATACGGTGGTATGGTCTGATAAAGCGGGGCTGCATTCAGTGACTTAAAAGGGCTCTGACTTCAGCACCTATCTTAATCTCCCCTAACTTCTCTCCCTTTTGTCCTCCAGACGGACGCTTCGGACACAGGCTTGGGAGCCGTGTTGAGCCAAAGCGTCGACGGTGTTGAACACCCCGTTATGTACCTGAGCCGGAAACTGTTGGACAGGGAGACCAGGTACGCGGCGGTGGAGAAAGAGGCTCTGGCGATCAAATGGGCGGTGACTCAGCTGCGGTACTACCTCTTGGGTCGCGTGTTCACTCTGGTGACGGATCATGCGCCTCTGAAGTGGATGGCCCTTCACAGGGAGTCGAATCCACGGGTCACGAGGTGGTTTCTTGACCTGCAGCAGTACAAATATACGCTCGCTCATCGACAGGGGTCCCTTCATGCCAACGCCGATGCCCTCTCCGGGCCCACGACCTCTTGGTGCAGGTCGCCGACCCGACGGGTCTGGGCTGAGGGGGGAGTCTTGTCACACACGTGTGCATGGGAAGCAGCTGAAGGGCTTAGACAATACTGTTTATACATCTGCCCGGGGGGGGCGGGGTACGCTGACGCTCTTTCTGAGTTCTCTGCAGGTCTTACCCGGGAAATCCCACCAGGAGCCGCCATTTCCAGGAAGGACACATCACTTCGGTTCCGCCCCAAGAATGAGGTCACTTCCGGTTCCGGCCCCAAGGATGATGTCACTTCCAGTTCCGGCCCAGAGGACGACATCATTTCCGCCCTCTGTGCTATAAAGCTCACTGCCTTTGCTTAGGCAGGCAGTTCTGTTTTGGACTCTGTTGTGTAAACAACTGTTACAATGCCTCAAAGACTTTTGCAGCCGGGAAACCGCATTAAACGGGTGGCTGCCCCAAACCTTTCCACGCCTCTGGTCTCCAGTTCTTACACAGGGATGCCAATAATATGGAAGGTCTGGTGAAAGCAGTATATCCAGGTTATTGTCTCCCCCACCCCATACACTAGGTGGCACCATCTCTGGGTCTCAATACCCATTCGGACACCAGCAGGGAATGCTGGGAATTGCAGTCCGGTGGTGTAGCCCTGCTGGGGTCCATGGGTTCCACACTTGCGCCGCAGGGAGTTACACTTCCTATCCTTTGTGATTTCCATGTGACGCAGAAGAACTTCCAAAGGGTGATGCCCTGGCACCAGATGTACTCCTGGTCCTCATTAAGAAGCACCACATTGTCATGTCCCAGAGTCACAGCCGCGAGCAGAGATCGGTGACACTCGATGGGAGGAGTAGCAGTGTGGCGAGAAAACGAAGAAGAAGAAGAAGAAGAAGAAGAGACACCACACACAGCGGCTTGTGCAGGGTATTTTGTAATAAACACCCCTTTGGTTTGAAACCCGGGACTTATTTGTGTGCTCATGTTTGGGGTCTGGGGCTCAGTGGTGCCCCCTAGCTTGGAAAGAGCTGAGGGTCTCCAGTGGCGAGCGTCAAATCGTTTGAAACAGTCAGCTTACTCACAGCTCGGCTGGAGGAATCGCACAGGTGGGATTAGCAGACTGGGTCAGGATGAATGGCCTGTCCTCGTTCACCGTGTGACTTGGTGGCACAGGCTGACAACTTTTACTTTACTCTAAAGAAGCCAAGGCGAACAATAGCTGCTGTCCCATGCTGTACATTTGTGACATATTTGTGACATCTGTGCTCTCCATTCTGCGTACACCACGTCTCCCGAGTGTCATCTGTGCTCTCACTCCTTCAATGCGCGCTCTGTCTGTTTGACCGTAATGGCAGGTCACAGGCACCAGTCGGTCCCAAACTTCTCTTTTACATTCCTGTGGCACTTTCAGGGGTCTCGGGTTACAGCCGACACCAGCGAGGGTGTGTGACAGAAGGAGTTTGTCGTCAGTGCGCTGAGACGTGACGGTCTCCTGCACTCGTGTCACAGGCCGGTCAGACAGCACATGCCGAGTGGTCCCCTGCCTCTCCTCCACCTTATGGTGGTCCGGTCTTCTTTATAAAAACAGTGACTTGTGAACACTTTGAAATCACTTTGAGTTTTGTTGCCCAGCGCCTCACCAGTATGAGAAACATTTCACATACGCCCCCCGACTCGCGGTGATGTCTAGTTATGCAAGTCATCGAGTTTTTTTGGGGTCCCTCCACAATGTTTGGCCCTCTGGATCTGAAAAGCCCCCTCATTTGTATGCCATGTGCATGATGAACAATCAGAAGGCCCTGCAGTTGTGTGGGCCACATCAGCAGACCCCCTAATGGGATACGAGGAGTCAAAACAGACGGACCCCCAATATCGATGTGTAGAGTGTTGTCCTGTGCTTTTTCGGTTCTATTATAGCCAGGATTCCCACCTTGGCTGGGGTTCAAAGTCATGCGTGACGTCCGTTTTGTTCGTTTTGGATTCTTTATAATTTATCTTAAAGTTACTTTTGTCGGTGATACGTTTTATTCTTTCATTTTCTTTGTGTATGTTAGATGCTGGTCTGACATTCCATGTGTTTTGTGGGTGGTCCCCCAAGAGGCGGGGCCACCTGCCAATCACCACTAGGACCTGCCCTCTGCTCTGTAAATCTGGGGGTCTCCCACAGTCCCTGATGGTTCATTTCCAAGGCTCTCGTGAGTCGGTGGGTTTCTTGTGATGTTGCTGCGTTTGATTTTCTGAGTTCATTGCTTTGTCTTTTGACTGCACTTTGGATTCTGTATCGGGACTTTGCTACCTTTTGGATTTTTCTTTTAATGGCCATTGTAGGCTGCGGTGGGCTGGCGCCGTGCCCGGGGTTTGTTTCCTGCCTTGCACCCTGTGTTGGCTGGGATTGGCTCCAGCAGACCCCTCGTGACCCTGTAGTTAGGATATAGCAGGTTGGATAATGGATGGATGGATGGATGGATGGCCATTGTAGGCATTTTAAATCTTTTTTATCCCGAAGGGGTCTTTTGTTTGCCCTCGGGGTTTGACGGTTCCCCCCCTAGTGGCTGATTTTGGGCCTACGTGCTTTAGAACTCTCTGGTGCTCAGAATGAGGTCTTAAGAATTGACAATCACAAATATCATCATACTTTTCATTCTTTATCGGTGGTCCGAGCCCTCTAAGAGTGACCCCCCTAAAGGTTAAAATGACACGCTACACACACAGACATGTGGGGTATTGTTGTTGACAATTTCAAGATCAGTGATTACGAATGTGAGGCTGTTTTTGATTTTCAGTTCTTTATAATATCGTTGTGGATCTCAGCCAGAGGAGGACAAATGACAACGCAATATGACAATCGAGAATATTAGGACTTTAAACGAAAAGACACATTCGAGTATGAAGGAAACTCCGCTGAAGTGATGCTGTTAGCGCTTGACGCCATTGACCATTCTGTTTTACTACACAGGCTGGACATCGGGGGGCTCACTGGCGCCGTCCTTACCTGGTTTAGGTCTCGTTTATCAAATACGTACAGAAAAGAGCTGACCGAGGCTGCCATTATACTCAGAAACTAAATATACAATACAATACAATACAATTTATTTGTTGTGTAGCCCAAAATCACACAAGGAGGGCCGCAATGGGCTTTAACAGACCCTGCCTCTCGACAGCCCCCCAGCCTTGACTCTCTGAGACGACAAGGAAAAAGTCCCACAAAAACCACAGTAGGGAAAAAAGGAAGAAACCTCAGGAAAGGCAAAGAGAGACCCCTTTACAGGTAGGGTGGGCATTCAGTGGGTATCAAAAAGAAAAAGGGGGGTCAATACAATACAATACATAGAACAGAACAAATCCTCAATACAGTATAACAATAAAAAATGTACAAGTATGGAGCAGAATTTAACAGTAGGTGATATCCCATAATATGATGTGGATTTGTTTAGAGTCCTGGAGACCTCGGCCATCAAGCTGCCTCCTCCTATTGGCCAATCCACAGCTGAGTCAGTGCTGGGCCAGCCAATCCCATGACAGGACCCCTCTACCCACTGATTCCTGTGATCCCCCGTCAGAGATGACTTTACCTTAGGCAGGCAGGTGGGCCGTGGGCACCAAGTGGCACATTTGAGTACCGAGAAGAGAAACAGAACTGGTGAGGGTTGGTGACCAAGTAGAGCTGTCATGTGACTTGTGTTTTAGTGCTAATGACGTCTGCACAGTAAATCAGCAGCTCTAGTCAGGGTGTGCTAACCTGAAGTCGTGAGTCCACAGCCTGAGACCGAAGGGGCATCTCTTATAGTAGCGGGCAGACCACCACACAGTTTAGGGGGTCCTGTAACTAAAAGCTCGACCTCCTACTGTTATTTTAGTAATCCTAAGCAGAGCAGCATCTTGAGATCTTAATAACGCTCAGGTTTGTAAGTCATGAGAAGTTCAGAGAAGTCGGCCATTTAATGCTTTATATGTTAAGAGGAGGATTTTGAAATCTGTCCTAAACTTAACTGGGCGCCAGTGTAAGGATTTAAGAACTGGAGTTATGTGTTCGTATTTTCTTGTTCTTGTAATAATTCTTGCAGCAGCATTTTGGATTAACTGGAGGCTGAATAAAGAACAGTTTGAACATCCAGTGAGCACCGCATTGCAGTCGTCAGTCCTACTAGAGACAAATGCAGGAATGAATTTCTCACAATCCTGTTTATTTAGAAAGCGCCTTCATTTCCTAACATTTTTAAAATGGAAACCTGATTTGGACGACTTTGTGATGTGCTCTTTAAATGACCTGTGAGAGTCAAAGAGAACTCTGAGATTGTGGGCTGATTCAGTGAAATTAATGGAGACTCCAAGTGAGTTAAATGAAGACAGAATATCGTTGTGATCAGCGTCACTCGCTCCAATAATTCACATCTCTGTTTAAAGACGAGTCGTTCTCAGCCATCCACTCCTTTGATTTATGAACACAACTAATTAAAGACAACATCGGAGAAACTTCACTTGATCAAAAGGGAAAGTAGAAGTGGGTGTCATCTGCGTCCGAGTGAATGGTAACAGGATGAGAGACCCCAGTGAAGTGACAACAGTGACGGGCCGAGTCCTGAGCCCTACGGGACACCATATCTCAGAATACTATTCTACATTAATAGATAGCAATAATAATAATCCTCAGTACGGTTTAGAACAGTCGCTAAATTAACAAACGAGAATTCAGATCTACAGTGTAAAATACCAACAGGCATTAGCAGTGCAGACTTGATGAACTTCTTCAATGAGAAAATTAAAACATAAGGTCGCAGATCTCAGCATCGCAGTACAAACCGCACACTAGCTTAGCAGACGCAGCCGCACATGGCATTCAGCACTTTAGTCATTTTAATGCTGTAACTGAGCAGGAAGTCTGAACTTTAATTTCTAAAATGAAGCCCACTACTTGTTCCCTGATCCAGTGCCAACAAAACCAGTAAAAAGTCCAATGGATGTTCTTCAGCGCCCACTCTAACCATTAGCAGTAGTTCATTACTGCATGGCACCGTACCTGATGCACTCAGAGTGCCCGTCGTTCAACCATCACTTGAAGAGTCCGACGTAGACGCACACGTACTTATAATTAGAGGCCTATTTCTAACGGACCTCTCTCTCTAAAATGTTAGAAAACCGAAGTCGCCAGTCAGCCAGTCAGCTTCAGTCACACCTCACGTGTTACGATCTATTTGAGGAATTCCAGTCTGGTTTCCTCGCTGGTCACAGTACAGAAACGGCACCAACACGACATCCTGATGTCCTCTGATGAAGGAAACTCCTCTGTGATGATGTTGTTAGACTCGAGCGCAGCGTTTGACTCCACCGACCATTCGATTTTACTGCACAGGCTGGTAAACGACAGGCAGTGACGGCGCCCGCTTGGTTTAGTTCTTATTTATCAAATCGACTCCAATGCGTACAGAACTGTGCCGACAGGACAGGACTCCATCATTACACACAGAGGTTCAATATGGTGTCCCGCAGGGCTCAGGACTCGGCCCGTCACTGTTGTCACTTCACTGGCGTCCACTGGGGTCTCTCATCCTGTTACCATTCACTCGGACGCAGATGACACCCACTTCTACTTTCCCTTTTGATCAAGTGAAGTTTCTCTGATGTTGTCTTTAATTAGTTGTGTTCATAAATCAAAGGAGTGGATGGCTGAGAACGACTCGTCTTTAAACAGAGATGTGAATTATTGGAGCGAGTGACGCTGATCACAACGATATTCTGTCATCGTTTAACTCACTTGGAGTCTCCATTAATTTCACTGAATCAGCCCACAATCTCAGAGTTCTCTTTGACTCTCACAGGTCATTTAAAGAGCACATCACAAAGTCGTCCAAATCAGGTTTCCATCTTAAAAATGTTAGGAAATGAAGGCGCTTTCTAAATAAACAGGACTGTGAGAAATTCATTCCTGCCTTTATCTCTAGTAGGACTGACGACTGCAATGCGGTGCTCACTGGATGTTCAAACTGTTCTTTATTCAGCTGACAGTTAATCCAAAATGCGGCTGCAAGAATTATTACAAGAACAAGAAAATACGAACACATAACTCCAGTTCTTAAATCCTTACACTGGCGCCCAGTTAAGTTTAGGACAGATTTCAAAATCCTCCTCTTAACATATAAAGCATTAAATGGCCGACTTCTCTGAACTTCTCATGACTTACAAACCTGAGCGCACATTAAGATCTCAAGATGCCGGTCTGCTTAGGATTAATAAAATAACAGGGGGAGGTCGAGCTTTTAGTTACAGGACCCCCTAAACTGTGTGGTGGTCTGCCTGCTACTATAAGAGACGCCCCTTCAGTCTCAGCTTTTAAAGACTCACCACTTCAATCAATCAATCAATCAACATTTATTTATAAGCACATATTCATACAAAAAAAATGTAGCTCAAAGTGCTTCACAAAATGAATAGAAGACACAATAAAAGTCAACATGAATTAACAAAGAATAAGAGTAAGGTGGTCCGATGGCCAGGGTGGACAGAAAAAACAAAAAAAAAACTCCAAAGGCTGGAGAAAAAAATAAAATCTGTAGGGATTCCAGACCACGAGACCACCCAGTCCCCTCTGGACAATCTACCTAACATAAATCAATCAGTCCTCTTTGTATTTAGGGTTTTCATCGAAGGACCTGATGATGATGGTCACGTAGACTTCTGGCTTTCAGTCCATCAATGTTGGTGCATCAGGATGCTTTGAGTAGGTGGAGGTGGAGCAGGAAAAAGAAACAGAAGAGAGAGTTGGGGTCAGTATGGATTTTAGAGCCACCATGAATAGTTATTATGAAGAATTGAACATACAGAGTATCAGTATTAAGTTAAATTGAAGTTCTGAGAAGGCCATGTTAAAGTCATGTGTTCTCAGCAGTGTTTTAAAGTGCTCTACTGTATCAGCCTGGTGAATTCCTATTGGCAGGCTATTCCACATTTTAGGTGCATAACAGCAGAAGGCCGCCTGCCCGCCTCACCACTTCTTTTAAGTTTAGCTTTTGGATTTCTAAGGAGACACTCATTTGAAGATCTAAGGTTATGATTTGGAATATAACGCGTCAGGCATTCCGATATATAAGATGGAGCAGATTATTTAAGGCTTTATAAACCATAAGCAGAATTTTAAAGTCAATCCTGAATGACACAGGTAACCAGTGTAGTGACATCAAAACTGGAGAAATGTGTTCGGATTTTCTTTTCCCAGTTAGGATTCTAGCAGCTCCATTCTGCACTCGTTGCAAGTGATTTATGTCTTTTTTTAATGGTAGTCCTGAGAGGAGTGCGTTACAGTAATCTAGTCGACTGAAAACAAAAGCGTGAATTAATTTCTCAGCATCTTTCAGTGATATAAGAGGTCTAACTTTACTTATGTTTCTTAAGTGAAAAAATGCTGTCCTAGTGGTCTGATGAATATGTGATTTAAAATTCAGATTACAGTCAACGGTTACCCCTAAATTTTTTACTTCCGTCTTAACTTTTAACCCTAGTGCATTAAGTTTATTTCTGATAACCTCGCTGAATCCATTATTGCTAATCACTAAGATTTCAGTTTTCTCTTTATTTAGTTTGAGAAAGTTACTATTCATCCATTCTGAGATACAAGTCAGACATTGTGTTAGTGAATCGAGAGAGTCGGGGTCATCAGGTGCTATTGAGAAGTACAGCTGTGTGTCATCAGCATAGCTGTGGTAGCTCACGTTGTGCCCTGAGATAATCTGACCTAACGGAAGCATGTAGATTGAGAAGAGCAGCGGACCAGGATAGAGCCTTGTGGACCACCATATCGGATATCAGGGGTCTTTGAGATTTGATTACCACAACTAACAAAGACTTTTCTCCCTGTCAGGTAGGATTCAAACCAATTTAAGACCCTGCCAGAGAGGCCCACCCATTGACTAAGGCGATTTCTAAGAATGTTGTGATCAATGGTGTCAAATGCAGCACTCAGATCTAAGAGGATGAGAACAGATAAATGGCCTCTGTCTGCATTGACCCGCAAGTCATTTACTACTTTAACGAGTGCCGTTTCTGTGCTGTGATTTGTTCTAAAACTCGACTGAAATGTATCAAGAATAGCAGGTTTATTGAGGTGGTCATTTAACTGCATAATGACTGCCTTCTCTAGAACTTTACTTAAGGGCAGGTTAGAGATGGGTCTAAAATTTTCAAAGGCAGAGGGGTCAAGATTATGTTTCTTAAGAAGGGGTTTAACTACAGCAGTCTTAAGACAGTCTGGGAAGACCCCCGTATCTAATGACGAGTTTACTATGTCCAGAATATTGTCAATTAGCACGCCTGATACTTCTTTGAAAACCTTGTTGGTATTGAGTCAAGGACGCAGGTGGAGGGTCTCAGTTGAGAGATTATACTTTGTAATTCAGGTAAATCTATCCTGGTGAAAGAATTGAATTTGTTTATAATGGAGTACCGGGGCTTTGGAGGTTCTGCAGTGTTGGGGAGATATACTATGTTATCTCTAATATCATTAATTTTTTGAGTGAAAAATACAGCAATGTTCTCACAGGTTTCACTGGAAGTATTCTGGGGGCATTCCTTTGTGCTACCTGGTTTAACAGACGGTCAATTGTTGAAAATAAGACTCTGGGATTACTAGCATTGTTATTTATAATATTAGAGAAATAGCAGCGCCTCTCAAGACGGACAGTGTGATTGTATTCTGTTATTTTAACTTTTAATATTTCATAGTGGATACTCAGTTTAGTTTTCCTCCATTGACGCTCAGCTCTACCACATGTTCTCTTTAAATCAGACACTCTTTGGGTCTTCCATGGTATAACAATGCTAGAAGATTTTTTAACTGTCTTTTCAGGTGCAACTCTGTCAACAGCAGCTCTTACTTTAGAATTAAAGTTTTCCACTTTACTATTTACATTATCCTCGCTATTATAGCACCCTGACTAGAGCTGCTGACTAACTGTGCAGACTGTCATCAGCACTACAACACAAGTCACATGACAGCTCTACTTGGTCACCAACCCTCACCAGTTCTGTTCCTCTTCTCGGTCCTCAGATGTGCCACTTGGTGCCCCTGCCCACCTGCCTGTCTAAGGTAAAGTCATCTCTGATGGACAATCACAGGAGTCAGTGGGTAGAGGGGTCCTGTCATCGGATTGGCTCAGCTGTGGAATGGCCAATGGGGGAGGCAGCTTGATGGCCGAGGTCTCCAGGACTCGTATTATGGGATGTCATCTCCTGTTGAATTCTGTTCTTGTACTATTTCTATTGTATTGAGGATGACTTTTGTTCTGTTCTGTCTATTGTGTTGTATTGACACCCACTGCACGCCCAACATACCTGGAAAGCGGTCTCTCTCTGAATTGCCTTTCCGGAGGTCTCTTCCATTTTTTCCTACAAAGTTTTTTTTTGGCTTATTCTTTCTTGTCTTCTTATGGAGTCGAGGCTGGGGGGCCGTCAAGAAACAGGGCCTGTTAAAGCCGATTACAGCACTCCTTGTGTGATTTACAACAATACATTGTATTGTAATATTTCAAGTATTTCATGTGTGTCCACTAGGGGGCGTTTGAGACACACTCGCACCACAACAGTCCCAGTTCAGATGAAGTGCGTTTCATTTAAACAACACGATCAGCACAACGCTGGCTTTGCTTTGTCTACAGTTCCTTAACGCTCAACCTACTAAATATCAAGACCAGGAAGCACTTCTGGGTCAAGCAGGACCCCAATGGTCCTTAAGCCGTCAGTTTCCAGGACAGGTAGGACCACAACTCCCATGCTGCCCTGCAGGCATCCCTACTGGGGCTCGCCAGATGAGACGCTGCCCGCCCCCCAGTGTGCAGGGGAACATTCTGCCCATAGCAGGCAGTCACCCACTGGCCCCCAAGTCCAATCAGAGGTTTTTGGGATGCCACCCAAGGTGTAGCTGCTGCCACCACAGCGTCTTCCTGTGCCCGTGTGCCAGCTGTCCTCTGTTTCCCATGGCCTTCTGGCCTGGTAAGGGTTAGGGTCCGTCCCAGCAAGGACACCAGTTGGTCCCTCACAGATGCAACTGTTCTTGTTTATTGTGTCTTTCCCCCTAATTAAGGGGGCTTATGCTATTCAGACCTCTTTTTTTAGTGTTAGCAGGAGAAGCCCACCAGAGTGAGACTGAGCCTCCTTCACCCTACACAGCTATCTGTCATGAGCCGTCACCCTGAAGTACACCGTTGACACCTCGGGTTGTCCCCAACCACACACATGCCAGGCCAGACAGGGTCTCGAGGACATGCCACTCTTTTATGTTATTTCGTCTGTGCCAGTGAGTGATATCCCAGAATGCTTCGTGTTTTTTATTTGCAACCAAATTTTTACTGAAAAGAATGAAGAACAAGAAAAAAGAAACTTAAATAAGGAGGCAAATAAAAGATAAAAATCCCCCCCTGGCACCCTCACCCACCAATCCTGCGGGGTACGACATTAAACAGACGCGAGAGGAACGACTACAAAGCACCCACGTGGGAGCCAACGAGGGCAGCAGACCACAAAAACAAAAAGGAGAAGAAAACGCGGCCTTCGTCACTGACCACCAGACATGGAGTCATCCACAGCACTGCTGACCAAAAGCCACTTCCTGAGGTCGGACCAGGTGACCCACAATGCCGAGTGCTCAAGGAGTCCACAGAGGAGGAATGGAGTCCTGTCTGCCAAGAGTCCTGGGCTGGTGGGCTGGATTAACGGGGTGGGGCAGGAGAAGAATCTGGACGGGCAGAATCACTGAGAGGGACAGGCCCAAACGTGTGGGACAAAGTTCTGGGACCTTTTAGGGACACAAGGGGTCAAAGCCACTGCAGAAGACTCACTCACGAGGGGTTGACAGAAGAGACGGACAAAACGAAATGGCGTGTGGCATTCAATAACAAGGAACAGGAGGATGGCAGGTCACAGCGTGAGGACTTGTGGGAAGTTCTGTGCAATGTGGTGGCAACCGTGACAGGAAAGAATGAGAAAAGACAGGAAGTGGAGGAGAAGAAAAGGGGAAGGAGAACAACACACCATAGGCGCTAAGACCTGAGAAACAGGAGGAGGGCTGGAGGGTCTTGAGTGTGGCGCCACCTGATGGACGCCCACCGTGAACACCAACAGACAAACCGGACAGAGAGTGAGTGACACGTGGGGCCCAAGAACAGCCCACCAGTCTGAGACATGGAGAAGACAGCGGAGACCAGATGTGAATATGAAATTGAGACCAACAACCAACTAAGAACTGTCTTAGACAAGCAAGGCCAAAGCATCGGCCACAAAACCTCCATGGAAATCAGGCAGCCAGCATGGAAGAAGACCCCAGGAAGTGTGAGGAGTTAACAGCAAGCGCTTGGACATCTAGAAAGAGCTGAACAGGAAGTCCACTCTGAGGGTCCAGGACGTGGTGCCAAAAGGGCACAGCTGCCAGCACTGCAGTAGGCACTCACACCAGAAATCATCTAAAAACAAAACCTGAAGAAGAAGGTGAAGGAGGACAAGAAGAAGAAGGAGGAGAAGGAGAAGAAGCAGAAGAAGAAGACGACATTACATTTATATGCCACTTGTTTTTCTCTCTGACTGTTTTCTCGCTCCATTGTCTGAAGTCCTGGCACCAGGGGGTCGTCTGAATGTCTTTTCTTTGTTTCTGTCCTGACGCTTTGCACTTTTTAGTTCCAGTAAGAATGCAGAAATGCCCAGTGACCAGTAATAAACCTGCTATTATTAATATTATTATTATTTCACAGGGTCACATGCGTTTTTTTTTTTGGGGACACTTATTTAGAGATTGTAGAATCTGTCTGTATAATCAGCCGTGTGGCACTGCCCGCCTGGCACTCAATGTTACAGGCCCAGTGGCAACGCTCATAATACTCTCCTTATGGTCACCTAATGTACCCCTCGATTTAAAATGTCGCATTCTGGGGGAAGGCTGGAGTCCTGACCAGGTGGTGACGTCACGCACGCCTCATGCAGCTCCTTAAAGATCACAACGTCCACATACATGAAAGTTCTGCTGCAGCTCGGTGACGTCACTCGGGCCTCATCGTGGGGCTCTTGGGGGGGGGGAAATGTTCACCTAAGGCAGCAGCAGAACGAACTTCAAGGAAAGCAGCAGGTCAGCAGAGAATACAACGTAATTCCTACGAGAAACATTGTGGCGAATGTCACCGATCAACACCAGGAAACACGCAGACCTGCTCTGCTCATCTAATTGTCCAAAGTGGCATGTGTTTGTCACCAGGTGCTAGACAACATGGCATATTTTAAAACGGAGAGAAAGTTATTGTTTCATGAAACATATGTTGGGCCGGGACAGCAAAAGACAGGAAAAGCTGTGTAATGACAAAAAAAAAAAACCAGCTGGTGGGACATTTGACAGCTGATGAGGTTCAGTCACATGACGGGTAGAAAAAGGGCCTCCCAGTGGGCGGAGTCTTTCAGAAGTAAAGATGGCGCCACCCTGTGAAATACAAACAGAGCAATCATTTCAGAAGAACCTTCCTTAACGTAAAACTGCAAAGAATTTGAGGATTCCCTCGTCCATAATATCGACTGGGAGTAACTGGAGACATCTTGGTACGGAGGGGACAACACCAGTAATGGATGGCTGTGATCGTCAGGCCCCCAGGCGACATTCTGTGGTAGAAATCACTGTGGAGGCTCAGGAACCCTTCTGAAGCCCACCATCTGTGAACTCAGCCCGTCACTTCATCCACTAGTTCAACAGAAACACGTCTGGGGGTGCGAGCCCCTTCAAGATGGACTGAGGTGCGGTGCAAATCCATCCTGTGGTCTGACAGATCCGAGTCTGAAAGTCTTTTTGGAAATCGTGAGGAGAAGGACCACCAGCACGCAGTTCAAAATCCAACATCCATGTCAGTGTCGGGGTGCACTAATGGGCATGGCACAGCCGGGAGGGCACCATTCATGCTGACCGGTGTCAACAACGCATGCTGTCATCCAGATGACGCCATTTTCAGGGATGTCCTCGCTTATTTCAGCAAGACTACCGCAAACCGCACTCTACACGCATCACAACAGCGTCCACTGAAAGCAGTTGGCATATTGCGAGATGAAAAGTACGACAAAGGAGACCCCGAAACTGTCGAGTAGCTGAGATCCAGCATCGGGCAGGAATAGGAGGACCCTTCACCTTCAAATGTCCAGCCCTCGGTCTCCTGTGCCCCCCAAACATGTTGTGTAAAGAAGAGCTGATGCCACACAGCTGTGAAGATACTGCCCCAGTGCCAGCCTTTTGGAATCATGTGGCTGGCATTCTGTTTTTTACATAAAGCCGCCAGATTTCTTCACTGGGCTTGTTGTTTTTGTTCCAATTTCAGTTCAATATGGGGGTCTACACGATCATCACATTCTCTTTTATTTACGTTTTGCACAGCTGTTTGCATTTTTTAAAGAGGGGCTCGACTCTTAAAATGCCACACAAGTGTTCGCTCATTGTTTTACGCACCACCCACCTTCCATGTGCCCACCTTGTGTGTTAAGATTAGAAAAAATCTGCAGAAACGGGCATCTCCACCAACACTCACCTGAGCCGAAGTGGCAGTCTCTGGGGTGGGCAGCTCGATGGCCAGGCTATGCCGGGGTCCGACTGCGGACCCCCCAAGGCTTGTCTTATCTCTGTGGTGCTTTCCTCTCCCCCGTCTCCATTTGTGCCAATTGCTTTGTTCTCCTGTGTGTTTCCACCAACCTGCGTCTCAGGCGTCTGAATTCTGTGTGTAGGCGTTTGTCCGATTTACAACATCATGTGACCTGAGAACTTCGGAGGGCATTCAGCGCAGAGTGAAGAGGTGGGCACCGGAACGAGCGGAGTTGAGTTGACCTCGCAGTTACGATGTTCCACAATCAACTGGAGCCTTTAAACTGGTTTCCAGTTAAGCACACATTTGGTCTGACATGTCATCTCGTGGTCAATGGCTCTCCCTGTGGGCCTGTGTTAATGTGGAGGCCTCTGGGGGTCTTTGACAATCAGAAAATGCTGGCATTATTGTAATCCCCAAGACTTTTGGAGGTAATCTGGAGTGGTCCACATGCTGATGATGAGGAAGCTCAGATGACCCAGAGCCGTCACTTTGGTGTGTCCGGTGCCTCGTGGAGCTGCTCGTGTGCTGGTGGTGTGGCACCCAAGGACCCCCTAGAACTGCTCATTGGCTTTCACCGCTCTGAAGAGCTTCTGTGCTGGGCTGCCATTCAGGGAGTGGATGAAAAGAGGGCTTTGGGGTCCACATCAGTGACATGCCGGACTGGTCTTGGAACACAAAGGAACTGGAGCAGAGTGAGCAGAGCAGACCCCATAATCTTAGCAGACTGAGCTCCTTCAATGTGGGAAGTGACGTCTTCTACACCTCTGTGATGGCCACTGTGGTGTGCTGGTCTGGTGACACCACTTCAAGAGAGGACCACCGAAACAACAAGCTAATTAAAAGGGCAACCTCAGTTACAGGGCCACACTCTGGACCTCTGAAGGGAGAAGTGGAACAGAGAATGAAGACAAAACTGAGTGCCAGTATGAACGACGCTGCACATCAACAGGGAGGACTTTCGGCCAATGAATTGCTCAGCAGAAGTGGGTGAAGAAATGTGACTGGGGGTCCTTTATACCAACAGTAATATGCCTGTGTAGCGCCTTACTGGGACTGGGACTGGGACTGACAAGGCCGATGTTTTCTTTCTTTCTAGTCATTCTGCAGTGTGTCAAGGCTTCAGTGTGTGTGTATTTAATTGTTTCTTTACCTATCTATGTATGCCTTTCACTCTGTCTATTTAACTGTTATATAGTGCCTTTCACACCTCTTTATTATATAGTGCCTTTCACATCTATCTATCTATCTATCTAATATAGTGCCTTTCATATCTATCCATCTATTACATAGTGCCTTTCACTCTATCTAACTGTTATATAGTGCCTTTCACACCTCTTTATTATATAGTGCCTTTCACTCTATCTATCTATCTATCTATCTATTATATAGTGCCTTTCACTCTATCTAACTGTTATATAGTGCTTTTCACATCTATCTATCCATCTATTACATAGTGCCTTTCACTCTGTCTATCTGTTATATAGTGCCTTTCACTCTATATATCCATCTATAATATAAGCCTTTCACTCTGTCTATTTAACTGTTGTATAGTGCCTTTCACACCTCTTTATTATATAGCGCCTTTCACATCCATCTATCTATCCATCTGTTATATAGTGCCTTTCACTCTATATATCCATCTATAATATAGTGCCTTTTACTCTATCTATTTATCTATCTATCTATTATATAGTGCCTTTCACTCTATCTAACTGTTATATAGTGCCTTTCACACCTTTTTATTATATAGTGCCTTTCACTCTATCTATCTATTATATAGTGCCTTTCACTCTATCTAACTGTTATATAGTGCCTTTCACTCCTCTTTATTATATAGTGCCTTTCACTCTATCTATCCATCTATTATGTAGTGCCTTTCACTCTATCTAACTGTTATATAGTGCCTTTCACACTGTCTATCTGACTTTTATATAGTGCCTTTCACTATATCTAACTGTTATATAGTGCCTTTCACTCTGTCTATCTGACTTTTATATAGTGCCTTTCACACCGCTTTATTATATAGTGCCTTTCACTCTGTCTATCTGACTGTTATATAGTGCCTTTCACACCTTTTTATTATATAGTGCCTTTCACTCTATCTATCTATTATATTTTTGCCTAAATCATAATGGCTCAATCATTATAAACAACTGACTGTCCACATCCTTGCTGTTTCAGCCCCGGTGTGCCCCCTGCTTTGGCACAAGGACTCACCCAGCACAGGTGACAGTCTCATCACCAGCAGCCCATTCTGATTCCAGCTCCATGGTGAGTCCCAGTGAGGGCTTGGTTGACAGTTAGTTACACTTTTGCTTTTCTGTAAAGGTCGTGGTCTCCAGATGGTTCTCAGGTGGTCCCTGGCATCTCTTCAAATGGTCCTTCATTTTGTTTTCCGCCGATTTAAAATTGCTGTACTTTACAATGGTGTGAGGCTTCAGCCAGGATGATGGCAGGCAGGTGACAATGGCATTCAGTTTCATTAGCAGAGCCAAAGGAAGTGCCAGTGTAATGAGAGCGGAGCTTCTGCCTGATGACGTGTGGTGGTCTTTTGTTTGTCATTTACATTTAAAGATATCAGGATGACAGATTGAGGCCTCTTAGATGTCTGAGTTGAATATTCCCAGACTCCTCTGAAGTTGTCAGTTTGTGCTTGGCGTGACATTTATATTAGTGGCAGGATGGCACACTGCTGGCGCTCACCACAAGGAGGCGAGGGTTCAGCTCCCGGGTGCTCCTTGCGTGGAGTTTGCATGTTCTGCTCATGTCCTTCTATTGCCCACCATCACCAGTGTGTGTGTGTGTGTATGTGTGTGTGTGTGTGATGGGCTGGCGGCCCGTCTGGGTGTTGTCCTGCCTTGTGCCCGATGCTCGCTGGGATGGCTCCACTCCGATTTTCCGTCACCTCATTCACATTTATTTCTTTATTCCTGTGGCACCCCTATGTGTTTTCTGCTTGGCTTTGTTCCTCCGGCCCCTCAGTGTTCAGTTTCTAACGCCGACTTTATTTCTTCATCCAACTCTAATGCCTGGCGTGTACATGGCATCCAGCAGAGGGCAGCCAGGTCACAAAATTGAGACAACAAAAATAGGAGACGGGATGTGTTATGACGGAGGACGAGAGCAGAATGTCCATCATATTCACAAATTATTAAGGGAAGGTGGGCAACACTGAAAGGGGGAGCCGTTTATGGAAAAAGAGAAACGAAAGGCAGATGAGCGGTGAGGGGTCAGCATTAGGAACACTAGGATTGTGATGGACAGTCACTTCAGTGGGCTAAGAGGGAGATATTACAGTCACGGGGGCGGGCATCAAGTACCCAGTTAGTAACTGCGATGACCTTACAAAGAGTGGACCACCATTCACAGTTGTAATGGGGGCACATTTTAAATCAGGTAATGCAGAGGCTCCAGATTTGTGATTGTGAGTAATAAAAGTGGGGGTTCACAAAGTCTTCATGCCCCTTCACCAAGTTGTAATGGACAAACTGCCCATTTTTTGCCCATCAGTTTCCACTCCATTACCCATCAAGACATGTGATTTAATAAAAATCCAAAACTGAAATCTGTCCTTCTTAAAAGTACCCAGAGCCTCAATTCAGTCTTTTGTAGAAGCCCCCTTGGCAGCAATCACACCCTCTGGGTGGGTCTCTACAAGCTTGGCACTCCTGGATTTGGCCAGTTGATCCCATTCTGATCCTCTGAGGCTCCATTAGACTGGATGGGAAGTGCCAGTGAGCGACCATCTTCAGGTCTCCACACAGGGGGTTTACGTCTGGGCTTTGGCCAGGCCACTTGAGGACACTCAGAGACTTGTCCCCATGTCACTCCGGCGCTGCCCTGGCTGTATGCTTCAGATCACTGAACTGTCACCCCAATCTCAGGTGGCATACACTCCAGAACTTCTCTCTATTCACTGCAGCCCTCCTTCCCTCAGTTCTGAATGGCATGATGCTGCCACTACCAGGGTGGCATTAGGCGGGTGACAAGCAGGGCCTGGAGTTCCGTCCAAAGAGTTCAGCTTTGTCTCATCAGACCAGAGAATCTCCAAGTCCTTTAAAGTCTCACTGGCCTTTTTACTCAAGAGCAGCATCCATCTTGTCACTCCAGCATAAGCACCTGATTGATGGCGCGCCGCTGAAGTGGTCCTCCCACTTTCAAGCAGGGGGCTTCCAAAGCTCTGCTCAGATGACCATTAGGTTCTTGGTCACCTCCCAGTTACTCAGTTTGGTCAGATGGTCAACTCTAGGGAGAGTCCTGGTGGCCCCAAACTTCTTCCATTTCACAGTCACAGAGGCAACTGAGCTCCCGGAGACCCTCAAAGCCTCCTTGTCCTGATGTGTGCCTCGTCACTGAGAGCCCCTTGGACTTCATGGCTGCTGTCACAGGTCCAGGTCTGCCACTCTGAATGACGTCCAGTCTGGTCAGTAGGGCACAGGTGGCCTCCAGTCAACATCTTGAGGAGAACTCAAGCCAACAGGAGGCACCGCAGCCCCCCAGAGTGAAGGCTCTGAATCTGTCCAGAGATTTCAGTTGGCATTCGTAACTCATTTGCAGTCCTCTGTGGTCGCAGGTCACTTGGGTTACGGAGGGTCGATTGGTGGGCAGAAACGTCCAACTCCTCCATTTCAAGTGAAGTCGACAGCACAGTGAAGTGTGCAGAAGGTGAAGGGTGCTGAAGACCTCCTGAGCCCGCTGTAACCGAGGTGACTGCGTCATTAGGACCCCCGCGTGCCATTCAAGGGTCCTGGCAGAGCATCTTTTCAGATTTACACGTGGCAGCGATCTGTAGAATAATCCTAAACGGGGGGATGATGTGCTGGGCCTCACTAAGCTAAAAATGAAAGCCAAACCAACCAAAATAAATCCTAACGAGAGACCACCAGAGTCAAAGTCGAGAAAACGGGCAAAGGGGTCAAAACTCGGAGAAGCACAACAACCTTGAAGAGTTTTTGAGGGACGTTTGTATCGGCTGATCGGATAACTAAAGGACCCCCAGCTGACCTCTGATGTCGTGGGGCAGATTAGCCGAGGTCATGACCCTGGAAACCACACCCCTAAGAAGGCGGGAAGTGCTGCCAATGACGGCTCTCAAAATGGCAGCAATTGAAGTTGGAGACGTTCAGAAATACCAAAGGAATTCACGACAGTTAGGGGGACTGGGACAGAAAAAATGTCACGTAAACAAAAGGAAGGGGTGACAGGTAGATGTGGGTGGTCCGATACTTCAAAATAATAACGAGCGCCGGTCGCAGCAGACAGACAGCCCCCTCCGTCGAGCGTGTTCCTGTGAAGGACGCTTCTCAAACCGTCTCGGCCGTTACGTTTGCTCACCTCATTTGTCCGCCATTTCTGCTTCCCGTCTTTGAAGACGACTCTCAGTGGCCTCCTGCGCCTTTCGTCCTCCTCGTGTGGCTCACTCACTCAGTCACTCGCACTTCCATCATTTGGTCAAGCAGAGCAAAGTCAAACTGACCAATCAGAGCAAAGCCAAACTGACTAATTAGAGAAAGTCAAACTGACCAATCAGAGCAAAGTCAAACTGACCAATCAGAGAAAGCCAAACTGACCAATCAGAGCAAAGCCAAACTGTCCATTCAGAGCAAAGCAAAAACAGACCAATCAGATTACTCCGAAGAACAGGACACACACACACACACACAGAGGCCTTAGCATTTTATAACACAGTAGATGGTGACCCTGAGGTGTGAAGTGCGAGTCAAGGAAGGTTCTGCTTCAGTTCAGTGACAAGTGACACAGCGGTGGCCTCACCAGGAGTCCTGCATGCTTAAAAAAGACAAAGCAGCACAAGAGGAAGAGCCGATTAGAGGTGAGGTGGACAGAGAGGGACGAGTCACCAGGGACTGAATGGCCTCGTCTCATCATAGTTGTTCACATATTCTTATGAGCAAATAGAGCCGGTCAAGTGAGGGTCTCACACAGAGACTCTGCCTGGCTCTGCTGGGTGGGACGTGGGTGGGACACGGGCTTTCCTGTTCTCATGAAGTGACTCAGTGGTGGTTTTTATGTGCCCGAAGTAAATAAAGATGAAGACCCCTAGTCGGGTGTGGTGTTATGTGGGGAGTAGTGCCAGCCCAGGACTAGGACTGCAGGGCCACAAGATGGCGGCAGACCCTCGAGTGGTGCTAATAACTAGTTACGCCTCGTCTGTGCCATCGCTGACTTTGGGGGGTAAGTGGAGAAGCCGCCCTGCCAGTGTTCAGGCACAGGGGGCCGTGCTGGGTGGCCTCAGAGAGAGTGTTTGTCACCTTGTCTCTTTGTTCAGATCTTACAAAGCTGGCACAGTTCTGTGTAAAGTCCCCAATATGAGGTCTCCTGGCATTGGCACCCCACAAAATGATGCACATAACTGAGAAAGTATTGGCAGGACCTCCAAAGTCCTAAATAAAAACTGAAAGGCTGAAGGGGGTGTTGCAGTTGGGCAAAGTCGTGACAGCCTGCGGCCTGCAAAAGCACATCTGGGCAGTCAAGAGGCTGACTGGGCGACGATGGCGCAGCTCACACCCTCCGTAACCATAGCAGCTCTGCTTAAATAAGACTGAGACCCGCAGGACGCTTCAAATAACTTCACACCCAGCAGGCCAGGCCGAAACAAACTGAAACACAAACAAACGTCCAGCATGTGAGGTGTGGTGGGCACAGCGCCTGTCACAGGACAAACAACAAGGCACGAGATGGTGACACCAGGCAACGACAGGGACACACCTCACTAGCTGAGTGTCAGTTGGTGGCTGCGCTTGTCTCACAAAGTCCTGCAGCATTTGGTTTGCTCCGTAGGGCGGCCGAGGCACCAGCAGTGTGACGCGTGTTCAGCTACGAAACACACGAATCACGTGTCACACGCCACATGTCACACATCACATGTCACATGTCACATGCCACATTATTAAGAACAGTCAGTGTGGGGTCAGTAAAACACGACCTCCCTCTTCTAACAGGCTGGAATTCTATGAGGAAGAACAAAAGGATGCGAGCAGAGTGGAGCAGATGAGATTAGTGATGAGGACTTTCAGAAAGCTTTTGATAAGGTGCCATCTGAGAGGGTGGGCATCAAACTAAAACAAGTGGCAGGTCAGGGAGTGGATGGGTGCAGAACTGGCTCAGGCGCAGGAAGAAGCAGAGGGTGATGAGGGTGTGAGGAACCTCCTCAGAATTGGGTGATGTTCAGAGTGGTGACCAGCAGGGGGCAGTGAGGGGCTGCTGTTATTTTTACAGTTTTTCTCAAATGCTAAAACACAAAAGCCAATCCTCTAAACCAAATGACCAGTTGTCTAAACACCTTTACTAAATCTCGCCATCATTCTCCAATATCATAAACACATTTCACATGAAGACACAAATCACAAAACACAATCCTCCATCCTCATAAATCTAAACACAAGCTGCAGGAGAACTCTGCTCATATTCTCAAATGAAAGCTCTTGTGATGCAAAATGCTTGGCACAGTCAACGATATTCGAACACAATGAACACACCTGGCATCATTCATGACACACAACGACTCCAAATTGAGGACACTTGTTGCTGATGCTGTGACCACGTGTAGAAAAGCAAGTTCAGAGAGCGCAGTTTACTGAAGATTCACAACACACACAATGGATGAAGGCAGAGTCAGAGGAGGGAGAAGAGCTGGCCATGGAAGAAGAGGAGCAGGCCAACGAGGAAGAGGAGTTCAAGTCAGAGGAGGAAGAGGAGCAGGCCAACGAGGAAGAGGAGTTCAAGTCAGAGGAGGAAGAGGAGCAGGCCAACGAGGAAGAGGAGTTCAAGTCAGAGGAGGGAGAGGAGCAGGCCAACGAGGAAGAGGAGTTCAAGTCAGAGGAGGAAGAGGAGTTCAAATCAGAGGAGGAAGAGGAGCAGGCCAACGAGGAAGAGGAGTTCAAATCAGAGGAGGAAGAGGAGCAGGCCAAAGAGGGAGAGGAGAAGGTCCAGGAGGGAGAGCAAGACAACCTTGCACCATCATTACGGACGAGATGCGAGCAACAGTCATTGACGATGTCATTATCCATGGCATGACAATGGCTGAAGGAGGACTAAGAGTCCGTCCAAACCTGAGTAGGTTCACCGTGGCCACCATTATCAGGGCATTCAGACAACACAACAGGTATTGTACTCCATCGCTTTCTTTGTCACAATCCAGTTTTACAAGCCTGTGAAAGTAGTCTGTTGGTTTCCAATCAGTTGTTATTGTAAAACATGTCGACTGACAACACGTTTCTTTCTTTGGAGTTGAAAGAATGCCACACGGAGGCACAGCGGCACAAGAAACCCTCATTGTGGATATGGTTTGTGAGAACAACCTCATCAGACTCCGGGAGATCAGAGACAAAGTCACTGCCAATAATGTCAACTTTGAGAGCACTGATGATGTCAGCTTGGCCACAATAGACCGAGTTCTCCAGAGGCGCCAGAAGATGCGGATGAAACAGGTCTATAGGGTTCCCTTGAGCGCGTCACAAAGACCTACGTTCTGAGTATGTGCACGTGAGTATACATCCATGTTCACAGTACAGTTAGTGGACATACTGTGTTGCTCAGTGGCCTACATTACTTCTGGACAATACTGTGCTACCTGATCGACTGTTGTTCTGAACACCTCTGCACTTTCACATTTTCACAGAGGATATTACAGTTGGACGTGATGGCCAGACCTCATGAGTACCTCTTCCTGGATGAGGCTGGCTTCAACCTGCAGAAACGAAGGCCCTAACATCATTGGCCAAAGAGCCATCACTGAGGTTCCTGGCCAACATTGGTAATATTACTCTATGAGCGGCCACGGGTTCAGAGGGGCTTGTCCACCGGCATACTGTCCTTGGGTCTTACAACACCCAACGTCTCCTCACCTTCCTAGAGGAGCTAAAAGACATCCTCCTGGACCGCCAACACCACCATCCTGGGACCACACATCACATTTATGTGATCATTTGGGACAATGTCCGCTTCCACAGAACAAACCAAATCATGGAGTGGTTCACCACCAACAGTAACCACTTTTTAAACGTCTGTCTGCCACCCTACTCCCCTTTCCTGAACCCTATAGAGAAGTTCTTCTCATCGTGGAGATGGAAGGTTTATGACAGACAACCATACACTAGAGAGAACCTCCTAAGGGCAATGGAGCTGGCCTGTGTTGACATCCCAGTGGAGGACTTCCAAGGATGGATTCGCCATTCCAGGGCGTTTTTCCCGCAGTGCCTGGCAAGAGACAATATAGCCTGCGATGTGGATGAGGTGATGTGGCCCGATGCAGCTCAGCGACATGATGCCACACAGTGATTGTGGTGTGAATAAAGTAAACGACAAAAACTTCACACCCTGATGGTGTTTTCAAGAGTCCTGTTGTGTGCGATAGATGAGTTGTGTTACAGTAGTGCACACGCAGAATTGTCTACAGATTTACACTCTTCATATGAAACTCACAAATCTAAATGTCTGACCCTCTGCAGACATCTGAGAAGATCCGTCACTGTAGAGTTTCTAAAAACATGCATTGGCAGTTATGAAACAAAGAGCCTTCTCCCAAATTGAGCATTGTGTTTTCAATTGTTGTGCTGCATTGTGTTTACATTTCTGAAAGCTTCGAGCTGCTCGCTGGGAGTGAAAGTTGTGAAGTGAGAAGGTGTGGTTGTGTTTATGGAGCTTTAGAGAAGGGTCTTGTGTTTAGACATTGGGGAACATGAACGCTGTCCCTCTGCATTTCTTTTTACCTCTACCCGGCACAAAGCACAGTTAGAATCATACCAGACAGAGCTGAAGCGTGGTTCCCGTAACTCCCGTAACTCCCGTAAGGCCCTGTTGGCTTTCAGTTTCTTAGGAGCGTTCACAAGACCGTCCATCCTGTTTGCTTTTGTGTGTCGTAGCGTTTTCACTAAGTGACTAGAATTTTATACAAGAACTCTTTCGTCTCCTCCCACAGTCGGGGTTGGGAAGGGGTGGAGCGATACGCCTCTCCCTAACCCTATAGGCGGATAGAGAGATAAAGGTGTAACTCGGGGGCGTGAGTATTGTTAATGGGGAGTGATAAGTGTCCGGTTTACGAAAGACCCACCCTAAAAGGCGGGGTTTAGAGATGATCAAGTATGACGGTGGTCCAACCCCCCAGGGGCGGGGTATAGTTCATATTTTTATATTTTCATATTTACATAAATTAGATTTTCATATTTTCAAATTTCATAAATCATATTTTGGGGCGGGGCTTAATGTCATCCATCATATTTGGGGCGGGGCTTAAAGTCATCAATCAAATTCACACCTCTTTTGACACTTGCTATCTATATGTACTACTAAACTAACAGAATGAACGATCATCTCCAATTCTGATTTCTTACTTTTGAGAGACTGAAAGAAACACCAGCGGCTGACTGACTGACCTTACATTTCATTCATCAAGCGTCAGGGACTGGTCAGAAATAACCCCAAGGTAACGTTTTAAACTGACCTCAGAATGAAGAGCAGGAGGAGCAACAATTCAACTGCAGGTAATCAACTAGTGAGCCAGACAGTCGACCAAAGTGACCAAAGGATTCATTTGATTGATACCAAGAGAGGTGGATTAGCAGATAATTTGGAGTCCATTAGATCATCACAGAGGGACTTGGACAGCAGACAACGAAATGTAAAGAATGACACACAGGAAGTCAAAATGTGAGGTCTGAATACGCAATGGGGGTCTGAACATCGAGAGTCCACCTTAGAAAGATTTAGGAGTCGTAGTGGACTCTAAGCTATCAACTTCCAGACAGAAGCCATTAACAGACTGTCAGGTCATATAGCGCCTTGACGTGTCTACTGAGGTTCTGCTCAAGTCTTTCTAACACTCTGGTGAGGCCTCATCTGGAGTCCCGGGTGCAGTTTGGGTCTCCATAAGGACAGAGCAGCACTTGAGAAGGTCCAGAGAAGAGCAACGAAGCTGATTACGGGGGGCTACAGGGGGATGAGTGATGAAGATTCAAAGAGCTGAGCCATTAAAGTGATGAAGAGGAGACCTGACTGACTGGAGTGTTTAAAATGATGAAGGGGATTAGTCCAGTGGATCGAGACGGTGACTTTAAAATGAGCTCATCGAGAACACGGGGACACCGTTGGACACTTGTGAAGGTGAATGTCACACAACATTAAGGAGTTTTTCTTTACAGGGAGAGCGACAGACATCAGGTGACCAGGTAGTGTGGTGGACAGGAAGACGTTAGGGACTTTCAAAACTCGACTGGATGTTTTTTAGCAGGATGAAGTGGACAGGACCAGTTGACTTTGTTGGCTGAATGTCCTCTCCTCGTCCAGAGTGTTCTAATGTCCTCGATTTCAATGTTTTAGCAAAACACACAAAACTAGAGAAAACAAACCTGACGGTACAAGAAGAGCAGAGTTCCTGTTTAAAGCGGTCAGAAGACTCAGCGCCCGCGTCCGACAGTCCGAGCTTCAGGCAGTGAGGCGACGGCCCAACTGGCGTAATGAACTCTCCGTCATACACGCGTGGGGCCGAGGAAGTCCCGTTTCACGTGTAATCAGGACGCCAGAGTGTCGCACACAGCTTTGAGGAAGACCACCAAAAAACACAAACAGGTCCCTACAGACAACTGCCTGACGTTTGATGAACTGCACTGGAAATACGGCTGAGCGCAGGAAGGGGCGGAGTCAGGGTACTGGGGATGATGTCATCAGACTGCTGGTGATGTCACCGAGAGGCGGGGTCTGCCGAGGGACCAGGTGACAGCGACCGAGAAACGGCACCGCCTCCTGTGCACCCATGGGTGGCATGTGTGTGACACCTGTGACCTCACGTGATCGCCTATTGACTTCAAGCGGACCCTGGAAGCAGTGAAGTTGACTCCCCCCGACGCCGTTACTGCGCTGCTCTTCTTCTCTAACGTGGTTTCCAAATCCCTCGCGGTTTAACTGCAGACAAGCATTTCAGAATTTCACACTTCAAGTGTCTGCTGTTTCTTGTGGCCGTTTATTCAGGGGGTCCGTCTGTCCTACCGACTGCGCCGTTGGCGTCTGCGGTGGTCTCGGTGACTCGTTGTGATGTTAAACTGATGTCACCTGTCCAAGACGTCTTCTTGGTGAAGCCACTTTTGATGCTCATGAAGTCTTGGCAGACACGGGTTAACCATTTGATCCTCTGCTGAATTTGGACGTTTGCTCCTACAATGAAATGAAGAGTCTCTGATGTTTATGGAAGATTCATTTAAATGGAGAGACAGAATATCAACCAAAAAAACACATCACATCAAAGCTCTCAATGGAGTTGCATGAAATAAGGGTGGCACGGTGGCGCAGTGCCTCGCAGTAAGGAGACCCGTAAGGGTTCACTTCCCGGGTCCTCCCACAGTCCACAGACATGCAGGTCAGATGCATTGGTGATTCTAAATTGTCTCGAGCGTGTGCCCTGTGATGGGCTGGCACCCTGCCCAGGGTTTGTTCCTGCCTTGTGCCCTGTGCTGGCTGGGATTGGCTCCAGCAGACCCCTGTGACTCTGTGTTGGATAATGACTGATCAACTACAACCCAGCCAGACTTCTGGCTCCCACTGATTGATTGATTGTAAGCCAATCAATCAATCAATCAATTCCAGATCCTCCTGATCTCGTGATGTGTATCAAGCCCACCTGTCCACAGAATCCGTTTCTTTCATTCCAGCCTCTCCTCTCCACCACCATGGGCAACACCAAAGAGATGTCAGAGGACGTCAGAGACAAGGCTGGGGTGGGCGACAAGACCACCAGCAAGAAGCTCGGTGAGAAGGTGATGATTATTCAGAAAATGGAAGAAATACAAAATGACCGTCAATCGCCCTCGGGCTGGAACTCCATGCCTGCTGGGGTGAGGATGAGCATTGGAAAGGTGAGGGGTGGTGCAGGTGGAGCAGGTGGAGCAGGTGGCTGGCATGCGAGTGACGAGCCGCGTCCTTACCTTTCGATTGTGTGATTTTACTGCGGGACGCTGGCTTCTCTGTGAACTGTTAGCTCGCAGTTGTGTTTGACTTGTTGATCTTGGGTTTATTTCATGGAGCCACGTGCTCACTCTTAGGGCTCGTTTGTACTTCACGCTCAGGACATCTTGGCTGTCACGCATTCCCATTTGACGCGGGTCCTCGGACATGAACGTGACGTGTGTGAGTTGCAGTACCAGCAAAAAGTCAAGGGGGCGCAGTGTGGTAAAAGTCGGAATGTGACGTCAGAGCCACACGTGACAGAATGCCGCTCTGAGGATCCTACGAGATTGACGTGCGCGCTGCGATGTTTGACGAACGGCTGGATGTGCTGAATGGCGACATACAAATGCATTGGTGGCGCTTTGCTATTCAAGCGTCGCATATTCTAAATGTCTCACATACCATCTTCTGTGCTGTCTTTATTTTTTTTTCACCTTCACAACAGTATCAGAATGTATGGCGGCGTATTTGAGCCAAAGATGGAAACAACAATAGGGACTCCATGAAAATGTCTGTTATGTGATTAAAGTGGGAATTTCAGCTTAAATCTCGAAATGTCCACTTTAACCTTTCATTTTGTCATTAAAAGAGACGGTCGTAAACGCCATCTTCAAACTGACCCCATTGTTGATCACTACGAGCCTGTGGGGTCCACAGCGTGGCAGGCGGGGAGTGACACACAGAACACGTGACGTTTATGATATTCCTCAGATTTCTACTTGAGGTCACTTTCATTGGGAATGCATTTAAGTATGTATATTACAGCTTACAGATAAATCGCTAACTTCATTGAACTAATTAATACTGTTAATAATGACACGTGGCAGAGCGGCAGTGCTGTTACTTTGCAGTGAGGAGTCTCAGCTCTGGTGGTCCCTGCCTACAGTTTGCATGTTTTCCTGGTGGGTTTCCACAATGGGCTCCAGTTTCTTCCCAAAGACATTCAGGTCTGTGGGTTTGGTGACGCTAACATGACGCCAGTGTGTGTGTGTGTGTGATTGTGATTCACCTTGTGATGAGCCGATGCTCCATCCAGGGATTTTGTTTCTTCCTCGCGCCTGATGTTGCCTGGAATGGGCGCATCCCTGGATTGCTGGATGCACTCATTAAACGTCCATCCTTTTCAGAGATATTGTGGCAGGGTGTCCTGGGAATTTAATGGATGTTTACGGCAATTCACAACGCAGCGAAGCCGAACCTGTTCTCACTGTGATGAAATCTCGTACTGCCACCTGGTGGAATCTTCCAGATTTACGTAAACTGCACACCGCTTGTACCTGCAGGAACGCTCGTCGCGTCACGTCACGTCACGTCACATGAAGTATAAAGCCGGCATTGGACTAAATTCATTCTAAGTTTTAGCTTTGGATGCGAATGTCGCTCTTTGCCTTTTCTTTGCTTCGTTTCACAATAAAGGGTATCGATCCGTCACTCACCTCTTCAAGTTCACCCCGCACTTTGTTCAAACTGCTCCGCTCTCTTGGTTACGTTTACAGGAGCCCCTTCAAGGCTTCCGATTTCAGCCGTACGTTTAGAAAGATTATCATACCTTTTCCTTTATATGATCTTTAAGTCCGTTCATCCATCCAACCCGCTATATCGTAACTACAGGGTCACGGTGGGGGGGTTACGGGGTCTGCTGGATTGCCTGTTCATCTGATCCGAATTCGAGGCTGCACTCGGATCACTCACTTGAGCTTCGTACGGACATCTTTAAAAACTGCGCGGGTAAATGACGTCACAATCGCGGCGTCCCTCCGCCTGTCAGCAGCGAAGGCGGCTTTGCCAATCGTCCGCGATGAACTGGCAGTCAGCTCTGCTATGTGAGTCTCTCTGAATTGGCAGTCAGTTGTCAGTTCTTCTATGTGAGACTCTCCCGGAGTGTGGGCACGGAGTCTGTAGCTCGCAGCTCCGATCAGGCGTAACCAGCAGAGCGCAGCACCTCTCAGCTCAGCTCTTCTTGTTTTCCTTGACGAGTTCGAGTCTGCAGTTCGGAGACCTTCGATGGCGGTTGTCTGACGAAATCTGCTTCATAGGGCAGCGTGTTCTCTGTAATTATACAGAACAAATATCGGTCTTTTGAAAATCTTTAGTAAAATGTCAAAGCACATTTTTTTTTCACACAAAAACAGAGAAAAATTGATATTAAAGAAAAGACGTTCGGACATACAGTCGTATTTTCGTATCATAACGGTCAGAAAACTGAATGCCAATCTGCTGTTTGCAAACCAGTTCGTGCCAGCAGTGAGAGGACAGAGTGGTGGCTCTGAGGCTCTGGCACAGCCATCAGAAGGTTGCCAGTTCAAATCCCATAATGCCAGAAGTGATTCCACTCCATTGAGTCCTTATCCTGCAGCTGCTCCACCTTGGGTATGACGTCAACCTGCAGCCATCCTGGTCCTTCAGCTTACAGGGAAAACTTGGCGGTTGGTCGCAAGACTGGCACCAGGGCTGTCTTAACAACATTACAGGCCCCCGGGCAAAGCAGTGCACTGTGGAGCCCTACCTACACAATCACTCAACCAGTCACAACATACCTAGATTAGCACGGGACCCCCATGACCTTCAAGACTGGGGTCGAATGATGGCAGGTGTTTAGTTGTGATTATTGCTGCATCCAACGACGGGGGCACTGACTTTTTCACAGTGGCAAAAAGGGGCTTTTTGAGAAAACAACGTCCTGACCTATAAAACTCCATGGTGTGTTCACTGAGGTTCTCTTTTTTAATTTTGCATTTTGAGTAAAAGTCTGAGGCCATTCGTTGTGGAAAAAGTGCAAAAGCAGCGGCCGCCAGGAAGGGGGCACAGACTTTTTCACAGCACGGTCCGACTGTCCACTGAATATTTTGAAGAGCAAGTCCTGCAAGTTCTCAAAGTCCTTCTCAGCTCTGCCATCCTTGAGGGCACAAGCACTGATATAGCACCTTGCATGGTGACCACATGACTCCACATGAGGGGCACAAATGGCAAAAACAAGCTGCCAGGTTCTTCCAGTCGTGTCCGGGTACACCGTATGTTCAGTGGTGTGTCTGAGTGTGCCCACTGTTGGCAGTAGCTTTCTGCTTGGGCACCACTGCCACCCTGTATTGTCATATGCAGGACTGCTCCAGTGGGACCACCTGTAAGATTGATGGCCTCCGCCACAAGTGGGTGATGAATGTGGGGGGCCGAGGGCACATCTGGAGGGGGGGTACTCGTCTGTGCTGAGAAGAGCTGTGCAGAGCACCTTCTAGTGGAGGAAGGCATGAACTGCCACACACACACACACACACAGGCAGCTGTGAGGACTTCCTGTTGACTGCTTTGACACTTTAGGAAACAATTTACGTGACCGCAGCACGGTGGCCCACTTTTATTGTGTTAGTGCGGGCACATTCTGTTACACGCACACACCCTCAGCTGGCCTCACTGCCAGGCCTACACACACACTCTTCACACAAAGTGACACACACACTCTCTGAGTGACATGTGTACCCCACCGCCTGAGTCCCCACGTGTGTGCCTTCCTGTCCCCCCCTCTTGCCGGCTGGCATGTGTGCCTGTTTTGGTTTTGGGGCGACTTTCCAGGAGCTCGTCCTCTTTCCGTGAGTCTCGATTTTTTCCATGACCCGCTGGTGACACACAGAAAGTGGGGCTGATCTGCTTGTCAACAAGCTGCCGGCTGCTCCTCACTTCCTTTCGCTCATCCAGACACAAAGGAGCGGAAGTCGGGCGCGTGGGAGGGCGCGGGCGGCTGCTGCAGGTTTGCCAGGTGCAGCTCGTCCACTGGGAGGTTGGTGTACCGCCAGCTTAGAGCTTCTGTGTTCAGAAATGAAGGAACGGCCAACCCAGCAGCCCCTTTCACCTCTCTTGGGACCCCCCATAAGGAGGTCACGTCATTGATTATTACACACTTGGCATCCTCCAGTCCGGGCTTTGAGTGGATGGAGCCTGACCCTGCGGCATCGGGCACAAGGCAGGACCCAACTCTGACCCACACAAACGGACACTCACACGCTTGATGTAGAGGGTGGCCCAGCAGTTAGCGCTTCTGCCCTGCAGCTGCACCGAGTTCGGACTGTTGGCCTGGTCCCTCGCCCTGCCCGGTGCTGGCAGTGATTTCCATAGGTTGTGGCGCTTTTGCCCCCACCTAATATCCTCTGCTTTTCATATTTTACAACACAATACAACTTATTTCTTGTGTAGTGCCAGCTCTGTATGAGTAATTACTAAATAAGAAGTGGCACACACAAAATACCAACGTGTTCAATCACACAGAGGATGAGGAGGAACTGAATACACAGAAATGGGAACCAACCGAGTCTCCTCAGAGTGCCAAGAAGGACAGACGGGTATGAGGGCCGGAAGGGACAATGACTTCTTGGCTGGCCAGAGAATTATAAAGGATGGACCAGGAGCAGTTGCATCCCCAATACGACAGGTGGCGGGGGTCCTCCTGAGGCCCCCCCAGTTTGGACACCCCCAGGGCTACATGGGAGTTGAGTTGAGTCCCTGGGTGCCATTAGAGGGCACTGTCAGACCTCCCTGTTTCCACACAACCCCGAAGTGCTTCCAAGAGAACATCCTGGGTTCTGCTTAACAGGAGCCCACCGCCTCACCTGGATGAGTGACAGTCAGGGGGCAGTGGGTGGCACTCAAGAGGAGGAGTGGAAGGAGAGGAAGAAGAGACAGACACAGAGAGTATAACTGAACGCTTGCTGGTTTATTATTGTGAAATACAATCCTTAATTTGAACCCGGGACTGTGTTGGGTAATATTGTAGGTGAGACTTGGGGCTCAGTGGTCACACTGTCCATGAAATAACCAATGAACTGTGGCCAGTTGAACAATGGAGGAGAAGAAAATCATAAAAGAGAAAGTCCAACTTGGTGACAGTCCTGGGGACCAACTGGCCACCCAGCCCTGCTGGTCCTTCTCTACTGGGGTCTGTGCTGGTGGAGAGAATCTCCTCCCTCTGGTGATTCCAAGGCTCCTTTATCTGAGGTGGCTTCTCACTATGCAGGAGAGCAGTTGTCACCAAGTGCCACCTCCAGATACTGAGGAGAAGTGAAACAGAAGAGAGGAGACTCGGTGACCGTTTGTGAATGTTGGGATTCTTACACTTCTGTAGAAATGGCTAACAAACAGAAGTGCCAGTCAGCAGCTCTAGTCAGGGTATGCCGGCCTAAAGCTGAGGGTCTGCAGCCTGAAGGGCACCTCTGATTGCAGCTGGCAGGCCTTTCTACACCCTCAGCGCCCCATCCTGCTCTTATTTTACTAATCTTAGGGATCACAAGGAGGCCGCCATCTCAGGTTTGTAAGTCACGATAAGCAGAGCCTCGGCCTTTTAAGACTTTGTATGTGATCAGCCCTAAACGTACCCGGGAGCCAGTGTGACGACGCGAGGACAGGGGTTATGGTTCATGTAATGGTCCCAGCAGCAGCATTTTGAGTGAACTGGATTTGAGCAGCCAGTGAACGGCAGTCCTACGAGAATCAAATGCAGGAGATCGCTTCGTTAGCGTCCTTTATCTTTACGTGGAGAGAAACCGAGATTAGGGGCCGATTCAGTGACACTAACGGTGACACCAGCTGAGTTAAAGGTGATAGGATGTCATTACTGTCTCATCTTTCCCGTCATTATTTCTGCGTTTTCTGTTCTCGCCCACCCACTCCTTCAATTCACTAACACATCTAATCAAGAATGTCAGGTGGTCTAAAAGAGCGGTCTAACTGGGTGTCATCTGCGTCCGAGTGACAGCCAAGGTGATGCTCTCTAAGGGGGCGGCACAGTGGCACAGTGGGTAGCGCTGCTGCCTCGCAGTTAGGAAACCCTTAAGGGTTCGCTTCCCGGGTCCTCCCTGCGTGGAGTTTGCATGTTCTGCCCGTGTCTGCGTGGCATGCAGGTTAGGTGCATTGGTGGTCCTAAGTCGTCCCTAGTGGGTGTGTGCCCTGCGGATGGCTGGCGCCCTGCCAGGGGTTTGTTTCCTGCCTTGTGCCCTGTGTTGGCTCCAGCAGACCCCCGTGACCCTGTAGTTAGGATATAACGGGTTGGATGATTGATGGATGGATGGTCTCTAAGGAGAGTTTGTGCAAAGTGAAAGCGGTGCGGTCTGAGAGTTGAGCCCAGCGGGCCACCATATTTAACTGGAGTCCCGTCAGCACATTCCTGTATGGACTGGGAATGATGTGATAGATCAGAACTAACCCAGCGCCTCAGAGCCCCCCCGAGGTCCAGCCTGTGCAGTAAAATAAAATGGCCGACGCTGCGCTGAAATCAAACACAGTGGAATGTCGTGTCCGCGGCCCGTTAACACCCGAGGGGAGGACTTTGAGGTGGTGGGCGCCTGCTCTGTGACGTCAGGCTGGAGTTGTGACACGTAAGGTGGGACTGAAGTTTTAGAGAGGAGGGGTACATCTGAAATGGGATGGGGGTCTTTATAAGTAACGGTCTGGTAAAGGAGACATCGGGGGCTGCGCCATGGTGGCTGCAGAACGGCCATTGAGCTTCGTCCGAGATATCAGGCAGTTCCTCCCGATGAGCTTCACGTCTGTTTGTATTTCTTTACTGATTGATCGATTGATTGATCTGCTGGATTATTTGTCCCGTCAGTCAGTCCCTGTCTTTGCCGTTCTATGCATCCGAATTTCCCCTCAGGATTAGTAAAGCTTGATGTCCTCTAATCCGGTTTAGTCAAGTCGGCGCTGCTCTAAGGCACAAGGAGGGGCCGACAGCCGACCTGCAGACCCCCCAAAGTGGTCTACCTACCTCTGGGTGTGAATTGTCTCGACACTGTGCTGCATGTGGACAAACACTCCGCCAAAGAGTGAACTTCCACAGGCGCCACATCAGGCCCGGACACTGAGGTGTAGGAGCGCACGTCACTGGGAGAGGGACATTAATGTGACAGCAGTGATGGGCGACACAGCAGGTAGGAAGAGGATGGGGAGAACTGAGCTGACGCATCACAAGACGAGAGGATCAGGACCGTTCACATCCGTCAGACTGACCCAGGGGGTCTCGACTGGACATCATTCTCCACTCTCGCTAAATGAGCTGTAGCCTGCAGGGGTCTCTTCACTTACAGGTCCCAGTCTCCGCATTACAAGCTGCCTGAAGGAGGGGCCTGAGCCGCCATGACAGCTCCAGTGTTGTAATTGGTATGTCCTTACCCGGCCGTGACACCCAAGGTGTGGGAGGACAGGGGGAGAGAGGATTATCAGGACAGTTAGATAGAGGGCAGCCCCCCTTGGGTTCCAGTGACCTTTCCAGGGCCTTATTTGGTCATGCCACACCCAGAAGAAGTCCACGTGCCCTATTAAGAGGACCCCATAAGTTGGGAGGAGAGGATGAAGCCTGAGGAGGAGTGGAGGGAGAAGGAGCGACGGTGACAAAGGGACCGTTGTGTTGGTGACTTGTGCACCGTGTGTTTGCTCTCCTGAACCTGCGCCCGCCTGTGTGTGTGCGGGTGAGGGTGGCAGTACGCCCCCTGGAGGCTCACATTGGTTAACAGTCAGCCAATAAAAGGGTCGCTTTGCTTGACGAAAGTACTAACGAAGGGGCAGCAGTGTGACGGATGTCATCCATCGGCGCTTTAATGCTCTCGGAGCTGCAGGTTTGTTGTTCTCCATCTCGGCTCCAGTTTGCTGACTTACAGGCGCCAGTGCGCCCACTAAAGCAGGCCGACTTTCTCTCTGCTCTGATCGCTTTGGTTTTGATGGCAGCCGCAGTACGCAAAGCTTCGTTAGAATGCGTTCTTAGTCGATCTGTCGTAGTCGGGTTTTGTACAACATTATGGCCACCTGATATGGCCGCCATTATGGATTATCACAAGAAATGACTCGGGCAGCCACCCGTATTTTATCCCCTGGCTGCAAGTTGGGTATTAAGCGAGTACGATGTGCCCAGGTGGGAGTCCAAGGCACAACTGATTCTCTGGCACAAAGATGGCGGCCGTAATGGGGAGTTGAGGAAATGACGTCATCACAGGGGCCAGAACTGGAAGTGATGTCATAGAGACTGGGACCGGAAGTGACATCATCAGGGGACTGGTCTGCAGAGAAGCGAGAGAAAGAGTCAGTGCACTCTGCCACCCCCTGGCCTGCCGTGGAATTACACTCATGTGAGAAGTGAGACGTCAAGCAGAATGGCACCTTGGATTGGCAAACTAAAAAGATGAGAATAAAAGGTGCCACTCTGCCTGACTTCTCACTGCACCCATAATGGCTGACCTTTTACAACTCCCTACTAGTATTATCCATCCATCCAGTATCCAACCTGCTATATCCTAACTACAGGGTCACGGGGGTCTGCTGGAGCCAATCCCAGCCAACACAGGGCGCAAGGCAGGAAACAAACCCAGGGGAGGGCGCCAGCCCACCGCAGCCTACTAGTATTAGTTGATCTAAATTATGTTCTACAACTAAACTCGAGTCTCTCAAAATATCCACAACGTTTGATGCAGAGTTATGAGTGAGATGTCACACTGTATACTGGTATACTGGTATACTGGTATACTGGTAAGGTCAGAGCCAAGTCACACGTGATGAAGGAGACCTGTGGGCAGTTTGGGTCTCCAGGCCGCCAAAAAGGACACAACAGCACAAGAAGAAGTCCAATGAGGCTGAGTCCGGGGCTACAGGGGACGAGTGATGAAGATTAAAAGAGCCGAGACTTTATAGTGATGAAGAGGTTAAAATGATGAAGGGGATTAGCCCACTGGATCGAGACGGTGACTTTAAAATGAGGTCATCAAGGACACGGGGACACAGCTGGAGACTTGTGAAGGGTGAATGTCACATAAACATCAGGAAAAAAACCACAGACACCTGGAATAAGTGACCAGTAGGTGGACAGGAGGACCTCAGGGACCTTCCAAGCTCATCTTGCTGTTATTTGGACCCTCCAGGTGGACAGCACTGGTGAGCTTTGTTGGCCTGAGTGGCCTGTCCTCGTCCTCGTCCTTGTGATGTTCTGTGCTGAGCTCAGATAAACTACACAGCTGGCTCTCCATTACCTGAACTGGACACTGTGAACTGGGAGCTGAGCGACTGGTTAGTTAGTGGACTGTGTGGTAGCATCCCTTGGTGAAACTCCCAAGTGAAGACCCCTGGGATTCCAACACGGACACAAAGAGCAGTAGGAGTCATTGGAACAGACGTGAAGTCCGGCGATGCGCTCGTCTGTCTGCTTTATTCAGCAGTGTTGTGTCACAAGTGGGTCCGTCTGAGGGGTCTCTGAGCGCACGAGGGGGTGTCTGACGTGTCACTTATGGCCTTTGGTTTGCTTTTGATTCTGTTTGCTGCTGTTCAGGTCTTCAGATCAGCATTCTAACGTTTCCATGGCTGTCACTCTGAGCCACGTGGGATAAGTGACAGATAATACGAGTGTCACGGTGAGCCGAGGACCCCTGTAACACACCGTCTTCGTATGACAGACATCTTTCAGTGGCGGCTCTGAGGTTAGGGTCTGCGCTGGCAATCAGATTTCCAGTTCAAATCCCATAAACGCCAGGAGTGACTCCACTCGGCTGGGCTCTTAACCTGCCACTGACATTAATCTGCGCCCAGCCCTACAAGGAGGTCCTCCCACCTACAGGGACAACCTGGGCTTACTGGCAGGACTGGCACTCCAGCTGCTCCACACTCTGGTCCCAATGCAGGTGGTACGTTGTGTGGTGGGTACAGTGACATGCCATCAGTGCCTGCTGCCAACCTCAGTTGAAGACAAACTAAACTGGCAAATGCGCCCCCTTGGCGCAGCACCCAAAGGTTTTGATTATCGATGTCATGGAGAGGGTTCTGAATAATTCAGTGGTGGCTGACAACTGGGGGCACACAGTCGGTGTTTCAACTGTCACGCTGAGGGGCCGAGAGTGCCAACGCATAAACAACAAGAGCCAACGTCATGTCACACTGGCGTCACCACACAAGAGCCACTAAACACCTCAGCGAAGGGGATCTGAGACTTTTATTCGATGAGCAAACATCGAGATTTGTCCACAGTGTGTTATCAGGGCAGCACGACAATCCGAAGACCTGCCTGCTTATTCTTCATTCATGAAGTTCCTCAGCCCTCCGTGTGTCCTGAGGCTCCTCAGGTGGCCACAAATCACATGCGGTGCCCACGCGATGGCCCTGGACGTCTCTGTTTGGTCTTCATGAAGTTTGACGGTGGGCTCATTGAAGACCTCACTCTCTGGGTGTCCTGCTGAGTTTAGCGTCCTGTTGTGAATGAGTGGGCTTTGTAGTGGTGGTCACTAGTGGACAGGGCCTGAGTGGCAGACCCCCGTTAACTTGTCAGAGCTGAAGTGTCGTCTTAGTGATTTGTCACACTGGGGTCCCACTTTCAGACCCTTTACTACGTAAACTCAAATCCCACCTAAAGCTCTGATATGTTTACCGTCAGGGGTGACTGCCATTGTAGTTCAATGTGCCCCCCCACAGGGCACCAGAGCGGGCAGGAGAGAAAGGTATCAATGCATTATGGGTAATATGGCCAAAGTACAAGCAGGGCACAGGGAGTGTGGCAAAGTAACACCAATACAGCCTGGTGGGGGCAGCAGTTTGTTTGGTGACTAGACATCGTCTTGGTGGTCTCTGGTCTGGTGGGGTTTGTGGACGGGTGCAGAACTGGCTCAGACACAGGAAGCAGAAGGTGATGGTGTGAAGAACCTAATCAGAACTGGATGATGTTAAGAGTGGTGACCAGCAGGGGGCAGTGAGGGGGCCGCTGCTATTTTTTAATATATAGAAATGACTTACATAGGAATATAAGTAACAAGCTGGTGAAGCTGGCAGATGATACCAAGATAGGGGATCAGCAGATAATTTGGAATCCGTTATATCATCACAGAAGGACTTGGACAGCAGACAGGCTTGGGCAGATTTGTGGACAATGAAGTTTAATGTCAGTAAATGTAAAGAATTACACATTGGAAGTAAAAATGTGAGGTTTGAATACACAAAGGGGGTCTGAACATCGAGAGTCCACCTTATGAGAAGATTTAGGAGTCGTAGTGGACTCTAAGATATCGACTTCCAGACAAGCCATTAAGAAGGCTAACAGAATGTCAGGTTATATAGCGCCTTGATGTGTGGAGTACAAGTCACAGGAGGGTCTGCTCAAGCTTTATAACTCACTGGTGAGGCCTCATCTGGAGTCCTGGGGGCAGTTTGGGTCTCCATAAAGACATAGCAGCACTAGATAGATAGATAGATAGATAGATGGAGTGAAAGGTACTACATAATGATAGATAGATAGATAGATAGATAAGTGAAAGGCACTATATAATGATAGATAGATAGATAGATAGATAGATAGATAGATAGATAGATAGATAGATAGATAGATAGATAGATAGATAGATGGTGTAAAAGAAGAATGTTCTCCTCAGTACCACGTACCCTGTGTGATTTTTCCTTTTTCTTTAGACAGTCTGATTTGTGCCACATAATGATGTCCTGAGCTGTTTTTTCTGTTAAGGTCCTCAAATTGAACTTTCAGTCTAATGAGGTCATGAGTGCAGGGTGTCTGGTTTATGATTTGATTTATGGACATAAATAAAAGTTGCTTAGCTTAGATATTGCTTGACTTTTAAAATGTGACTACTAGGATGTTTCCTGTCTTATAAATCATGAGATAAAGGGGTATAAAATCTCCCCCCATCTGTAGATCGGGGTGCAGATTAGCCGGCTGTGGCCACGTCTGCACTTCTCTGCTTTCCGCGACTCTTAATAAAAGAGAACTGAAAGACAAGATAACTTTCACCTGCTGTCAAGTTGCATTTAATCGCCGACAATGGATAGAACTCACTAGTAGTTGATCTATCGCCATTAAGAAGGCTCACACACTGTCAGGTCATATAGCGCCTTGACGTGTCCCAGGAGGCTCTGCTCCACCTTTCTAACACTCTGGTGAGGCCTCATCTGGAGTCCCGGGTGCAGTTTGGGTCTCCATAAAGACACAGCAGCACTCGAGAAGGTCCAGCTATTAAAATAAAAGTAAAAACTGCGCAGCGTTCAGCGACTGTTCGATCAGCTCAGCTGTTGCACATCGGCGCTCCGTGGATTGTGGTCAGCACGCTGGACCCTCAGGAGTGTAAAGGTGGTCCGAGATGAAGAGAGAGAAAAAAAAATAAACGAGAAAAGGAAAGGAAACTGAGGAGGAATGAATGAAGGAGAAGAGAGGCTGGGAGCCACTGAGAACGAGAAGGTGATAAAGCGGTCAGGGGGCTTCAGGGGCGTTGCAGGGTTGGAGAGCTGGCATGACTGGGGCTCTTAGGGGGGCTTTGGCGCATCTCGGTGGATGTTGAGGGATGTCGGGGCTCGGAGGATCACTTTCAATGGGGTCTCGGCCCCGCTAATGCATACAGTATCTGTCAGATGGGAGGGAGAGCCCTAAACAGAGGACGTTAAAGGTGGTACCGGGGGTCTCACTTTTTTCTTGGTTTCATTGCTTTTTTATTGATGTTGTTATTTATTGGCCTTTAGCTTCCTCACAAAGCCCTGGTGTTCATTATGGGTTGTTTATGAACTTTTCTATTCATTTTATTGGGCATTTCACATCGGCTCCTACTCTTATGTGCCCAACTCAGTTTCAGGACTATCAGTGTCCCGTGTTCATGGGCAGTCATGCCAGCTGTGGGCACCCTGGGCATCACAGTTCCCACTTTGGGATTGTCCAGGCGATTCTTTGCAAATGTGAGCACTGATGTTCCTCTCGGGCATTGGAGATTCCCACCTTGCTGCTCTCCCATGAATCGCACTGGTCGTGGAGCCCTGAACCCCGCAGGCCTCCTCTGGGACTTGGGACATGAATTACTTCTCGATGTGCTCTTGAGGTCCTTTTGGCAGGCCAGCCTGGGAAGTTCCAAACCTTCAGATAAGTTGCAGAGCCGTAGGCCCCGTCCTCACTGCTGAAGACATTTGTCTCCATTCTCGTCTTCGGCCCTCACTGCAACGGCGGTTTTCAAACAACTAAAATCCAAAAGCTTTTAAAACAACCAGACGCCATTTCAGTGTGGACGGGCGAAAACGCAGACGGCCTCAGACTCTGATTGGTTCGTGGATATTGTGAGGCTCATCCCTGATTGGATCCTACTCTTTATAACGTCTCAGTCCCTGACTGGTCACCCTTCACAGAAGAAGACTTTATGCAGACATAGAAGAACGCATGGCGCTTGTTGCATTGCTAACCTGCAGGATAACAGGATCGTGATGACCTGCTCACCTACCAGCGACCGGAGCAGACTGGTTTTACACCTAAGAAGGCGACCATCGACCACATCCTGGCGCTGAGGGTTCTCATGGAGTGCAAATGTGAATATCAGCAGAGTTTCTTTGCAGCCTTTGTCGATTTTCATAAAGCGTTCGACTCGGTTGATCGAGCTGCCCTGTGGGACGTCCTGAGGGTTCGTGGGATCCCCTCGAGGTGGCTGGGTATCATGGCCGGCCTGTCCACTGGTACTGTGAGTGCTGGGCAGAGTGGAGGCAGACCCCCCTCGGTGTTGTTCCCAGTTGATTCTGGGGGCTCGTCAGGGGTCTGCTCTGCTCCTACTCTGTTCAATGCTGGCATGGCCTGGGTGGTGGGCAAGGTCATGGGGTCCAGCGGCTGGGGGGCATCAGTTGGTGAAGAGAGATTCACAGATCTTGACTTTGCTGACGAGGCTGTGATCTTCATGGAGTCAATGGAGGCTCTGATCGGGGGTCTCGAGAGACTGAGTGAGGGGTCTGAGTGTCTGGGCTTGTGAGGGTCCTGATAAAAACCAAAGATCAGACCTTTAATGACCTCTTGGGCACGGCCATCAGCAGTGTGTCTGTCTGCTGTGAGAGTGTCACCTTGTCATCGAGAGGTTTACTGACCTCAGCAGTGACAGTCATGTGACTCTGGTGACTCTTCCTATGAAGTCAGTAGATGGATTGGGGGGTCATGACGTCACAGAGGGGTTTGTGGCGCTCCCGATATCAGCAAAAGGACGAAGGTCCAAGTCTTTAGAGTTCTGGTGTGAGACATGGACGCCATCCAGTGACCTGAGACGAAGACTGGACTCCTTCTTGTGGGTCTCTTCAGAGGGTCCTGGGGTCCCGCTGGTTTGACTTTGTGCTGCTCATGGAGTCCCGAATGAGGCACATGACCTGCACAGTTACGACACTACGACCGTGTGGCGCCATTGCTTGAGGGTGATCAGCTCACAGGACCCTCATTGTAGGGGACCCGAGTGGCTGGACCAGGCCAAGGGGTCGCCCCCGTAACACCTGGCTGCGGCAGATAGAGGGTCATTTCTGGAGGGTGAAACTGGACCAGGGGGGTTGCCAACCGGGATCCCGAGTTGTTTCGACGTGTAGTGGGTGTGCCAACGTGCTGTACCAGTGCAGGCTCCCCAACTTGACCTGACCTTACCTGTAGGCCTTCAAGCGACTCCACACAGGGCACGCTGGAGTCGCCAGGCATAGATGTGCTCAGATTGCAGGAGCTCCTTCAGTCCGGTTGGCATGCCTCGCCATGGGGGCTCAGACTAAACGTGTACGATGGACACTCGCTGCGGTGGCTGCACAATGAAGTTCAGTAAATGTAATGGTGACATGTGAAGATCACCTCGTGCGGCCATTCACACGACTAGACAGCCGGCTGAAGCCTCTTCTTCCTATCGTGCGGCAGCCCAATGGTGAGATCGGCCAGTCGGGTACTGTGACCCCCGCGACTGGAATCAGAAGATTGTGCACCCAGTTAAAGATGCCCATGCTGCCTGCATGCGTGCCCAGTGTATCCTGACGACTACGCCAGTTGTGTTTTCAGTCGTTTTTAGAGTGGATGCCAATACTTTTGTAAAATGCCAGCGTGGAAGGAGGCCGCTTTCACTTTCAAAAAGCTCAAGTCCTAGGAATGGCGCTGCCCCCTTTCCTGATTGGTACGTTTCTGTGCCTTTTTTTCCTCCCCTCTTCTGGAATTGTCTTTGCTCGAGGTCTCCTCTTCTTCAAGAAGCCTTGTGGAGATGACATTCATGGAGTCTCTGGATGTTCTTCTGGAGCCGCGGCCTAGGCTTCATTGGGCCAGGCTGTCCTGTTCCATGTGGAGATGGCGGCTCTGTTTCTTGTTCTTGCTCTTCTGCTCCTCTCTGTGCTCTTCTAGGGACCTTTTGGTGACGCGTCACCATCATGGTGAGGGTCAGGGGGTTTGGCGGAGTAATTTTGGGTGACTTTATTCCTTGCTGTCATTTTACGTTTTGTCTGAAGCTGTGAGGATCAGAAATGGAGGATACCAGAAAGGGGCAAATATTTTTTCACAGTTCTGTACTTCACCTGGCAGCCCTGAGCTGGCTTGAGACGGACCAGTCCGGGGTTGGTGCCAGCCTTGCCCCCCAGTGAACCCATGGTGTTGCTGACATGGTACCCGACACAAACCCGAGGTCCGGTGGGAGTTTGTCACTCGGAGCTCACTGCAGATCTCACAGAGAGACTAATTGGGGGACAGTGTGCCAGGGCAAGCGGTAAGCCCAGTCGTAACTGGTGGCAGCACTGAGCCCGCAGCGTGGAGCACTTCAAGCTGCGAGCGCCAGTCAGACCAACGCGCCGAAGCGGCCAGCGGCGCACATTTCCTCTCCTCTGTGGTGTCACTGTGGTGGGAGGTGGTGGTTAGGTTATCACTGGCAGATCTCATCTCGACACAGACCACCGCTGGCGGAGCGCCAGCTGCACAAACCACTGGCAGCGGCGCTCTGTCACACCAGGACGTGGGGTGGAGTGTGGTCTCTCTGGGATGGTCATCTGCTGAAGACAACTGTAATGGCTGGGCACCCCCCTGGGAAGTGAAAGTTCTTCACCCACTGGCGGGTGAGTGGCATCCTCTGCGTCACTTCACTTTCATAATGAGGGTGGGAGTGCTAAAGGTATGAAGATCATTAAGACAGGAGAGCCAAGCAGCAGAGCGGGCAGCACAGGTTACTGGGGCAGAAGTGCCATGGGGGTTCGAACAGAAAGAAGACAAAACAAAGGAATTGGGGACACCAGAGGATGGCTGAGTGGTGACAGGCTGGACTCTGTTGTGGTGGTGGCCACTCAGCTATGATGAGTTGCCCACCCCTGACCACTGACCACCACCCTGCTGCTGTCTAGCCAGGCGGTGGTCCAGATGGCACACGGCAGGTCCATGCGGATTCCTTCTGCTTTGGCTTCGGCGCCGGCAATCAAGCCCGTCCCTCGCCGACCTCAGCACTTCCTGTCACATGGAGTGCGAGATAAAGATGATGCGGGCGCCGTGCCTGTCACTGGGAGTGGCGCAGCACAGCGTGAGACAGCACGGGAGCCGTTGGCCGCAGCCATGATCCTACCTGCACTCCTCGTCATGGCAGCCATCTGCTGCACAGGTAAGTCACCGCTCCCCCTCGCCCACCCGACCTGAACGGCGGGGCCCCCCAACTCCTGCACCCCTGCACCAGAACTTTCTGGAAAGCCGCGGTCGAGGCCTTCCTCCTGTCACCGTCTGCATGGCCGGTTGCCAAGAAATGGATTGATGGATGGATGGCATGTGCTCCCAAACGGAGCCGGGCACTGTATGTGGTCACCTGCCACCTTGGCATCACAAGACGGCTGCTAATTGTTTGAAGTTTCACAGCTGGGCAGGCAGGCGTGGGGTCTGCTCGATGGTCTGAAATCATTTCCAGTGTGGTACTCAGTGGTCCCAGTGGCAGTAGGTGAGCATTGTGTAAATGTGACAATGTGGGGGTCCTGTGCCCAGTATAACACTCGGCTGCTCCTCTTCTGTTCCAGAGGCTTCCCAGTTCCAGCGAAAGGTGGTGCCAGTGGGCAGCAGTGCCATTGTGCCATGCTCCTATCAGAACTCAACTGCTAAAGAGCTGAAGGTGCAGCTGCTCCGAGGGGAGAAGGAGGAGGTCTGCTCGGTGCTGATCCCTGAGAACAAGGTGAACGTGACGGAGCCGGGGGCCTGCAGAATCGAGGTGTTCAACCACAGCGTGAACTTCCACCTGTCCAGCCTCCGGCCCAATGACAGTGACCTGTACAGCTGTGACATGCTGACTCTGTACCCGCCGCCATTCCTCAAGATAATGGGCCAGAAGACCATGGTCTGCGTCATCGGTACGTACCCGCCGGCCACCACTCCTGGCCCTGTGCCGTCTCTGCTCTTGCCAGGCGCCCCCTGCTGTTTGTCGTCCCCCCTGTGCTTTGGTCTCTCAGTCCAGCGGCGTACCTAAAGTGGCGATTGTGGTGGAGCTCGTTGTTAAAGGCGCTATATACACTGAAGGCTGGCTTGGGGTTGGGTTTGAGAAGAAGGCAGAGGCTGACGGGCATATGGGGCAGGAAGGCGAGAGCTGTGCCAGTGACGCTCGGTCATCTGAGGAGAGCTGAGGAGGTGGCTGTTTCATTACCTTTGGTTTCCTAACAAAGTGCACGCCGAGCTGGTGGGGCACCCAAGACACTCGTTCAGGCGTGGGTGCCACGTAAACACACACGGACACGGACTGACACATCTCTGTGCCCATCAGGACGCGGGGCACACTCTGTGGCACTTTAATAAGGTCAGATAGGCAAAGGTTGACGCATTTCACACTCAGGCGTCCGTCTCCTACACACGAGCGCTTTGCACTTCCACTTTCACTCTCCAACTCGTACATAAAAACACACACACACACACTGTGACACACGCTCACTCCTTCCACACAGAGTGACACACACTCTGCATGTTGTGTCGCAACGATGACAAGTCACAAGCAGGCCACTTCAGTGCCACCACGGCTTTGTCTGTTGTGTTGACATGCCCTTCATATGCCACCGCCTAGTAACGGCTGGCATGTACACGTGTTCCACACACACACACACACACACACCCCTGCACACTTCCGGGAATGTCAGTGCCACCGCTCCCCATGTCACAGGCTGGTGCGCTTTGCCATGGGGCCTCATGTCGCTCGGCTCACCTGCCTTTGTGACGCACCCGACCGCCGGTGGCTCAGCCGAATCCAAAAGTGGGGACAGCGGGTGACAAAAGTGAGAGGCAGGAGTGAATGGATGAGACTGGGCATTGCCAGGTACTGTGTGCCCCCACAAAGTGACACCAGCGCACCTTCACTTTGTTTCACTCTCAAGTGTCACATTAAAAAGGGGTCGAGTGATGCCCACCCCAGCTTCTGTGCCACGACTTCTGGGGGAGTTTACCTGCCCTTCAATGGAGCTGCTTTATAGCGCCCCACACGTACTGCCACTTCAAGCTCAGAGGCTCACCAGCTCGGCACACACAGATGTCTTTAGGCCTGTGCCACTCACCACAGCAGATGCCCACTCACTGCACTGGCCCCTGTGGCGCCCTGTGTAATGCTGATCCTGAACCCCACCAAGCAATCCAAAGATAAGAAAGTGACATGAATAGAAAAAACAATCCAAGCACTGGCACCAATAAGAAGAGTCACTGAAGGACATGATAGGGAAGACGAGCCCCTTCAGGTCTGGGCACAAGGTGGCTTTCTATTCCTTCTGCCAGTCTTAGTGGGCATGCAGTCATGTTGTCAGGATGTTCTTCTTGTCCCCCGTCAGGCTGAACAAGAACAATAATGACATCCAAATCCAATTCATCCTGAGCCTCTCCAGGCAAAGTCAGGGCACAAGGCAGGAGCGAGGTGCCAGTCCATCGCAGGGTAAACACACACACACACACACACACAGGGCCAGCTGCGTGTCTTTGCACTGTGGGAGGACACGGGGAGAACATGCAGACTCCACGCAGGGAATGCCTGGCATGTGATCCTCGACCACCTCGTTGTGAGACAGCAGTGCCACCACTCTGCCAAATCTTAAAGCCACTGTCACCTTTACATCACATCAGCTGTTTCTTTCCCAGGCTGATGTCCCTTCTGCTCCCCTGGTAAATAAATTCCAAAAATACGTCTGCCAGTCTGCGTTTAAGATGCCAGGCTCAAATCAGTAAACCCATCCACAGCAGTCATTTTGGGCGGTTTGATCCTGTGAAGGGCTGGCATCTGTCCAGGGGTCATCGCTGCCTTGTGCCCTGTGATGCTGGGATGGGCGCCAGCTGCCCCATGACCCTGTCCTGGATACGCGGGTTACGAGGGTGTTCGGTGGAGTCTGTCTGAGTTGACCCTCAGGGTCCATGTGGTGTTTTAGTTGACGGCACTTCAGGCTGAACAGTGCGGTGGTCCTGAGTGCCAGCTGGCAGTTTAAATTTCCAGTCCAGATTTGGGTTTGTCTCCTATCGTGGATGTCATTCAGTCGTTGCTGTGTGTTTTATTAAAATGACGTGCACATGACATGGTGTGTAGCGCCCGTCCCTGCAAACAGACTCTGAACGCTTTGGAGATGATGTTGGCGAGCGTTCTGGAGCTCCAGAGTCCTGGGTTCAAATCCCGGCCCAGTGCCCATCTGTGCCAAGCCTGCTCTGCCCACATCCTGAACACGAGACTGAGGGTGCCATCTGGGGAGCTGGTGCTTCTTCTACAAATGCTCCCTGCTCTGCCCCACCACTATTCGCTTATCCTGGACTGGGCTAAGTGGATGGGCAGAAGCGGCCATTGAACTCTTAGGGGCTGCTAGTCACCCGCACTGCTTGTGCCTTTGTTGGCATGATTTTTTTAATGCCATCCATCCATTTTCATCCAATCTGGTGGCACAGAGGTGGCGCTGGTACCTCGCAGTAAAGACACCAGGGTTCACGTCCTGACGTCCTGCCAGTGTGGAGTTTGCATGTTCTCCCTGTGCCCGCAGTCCAAAGAGACGCAGGTCAGGCAAGTTGGCGACTTTAAGTTGGTCTATGTGTGTGTTTGCCCTGCAATAGACTGGCATCATGTCCGGGGTTTGTTCCTGCCTTGACCTGGTGCTAGCTGGGATTGGCTCCAGCACCCCCTCCCTGCCCCCCATCCCCTGTGACCCCAATCTGGAATAAGCGGGTTAGAATACGACACATGACATCTTCATCCAAACCACAATAGCCTGCTGGGTAAAGGCCATGGAGCTCCTCCCACAGCCATCCTGGCATCACTGGGTGTGAGGACCCACCAACACACACACACACACACATGGGGGGTCCGTTTACAGTCACAGGTCAACCTGAACGTCAGTAAGATGAAAAACGAGAAAACGTGGGTCTCCTGGAGCTGCGAGGTGGCAGTGGCATCAACGTTGGTACCATCCATATTTCATTCAAATGGCCTGCCCTGCCCTGTACCCTACAGTGGTGCCAGTCCTGGAGTTTCATCTCCTGCTCTTGAATCAAATGGTACAATGGTGTCCTCACCATCACATTGTCTACCTGGCCTTGGCACTGTGATGTGGAAAGCCTGGCACTGACTTGCAACAAGCCACCAAAAACAAGGCACGTAATAAGGCAGGCCAGAGAGTCCATCAGGGGCACATAGTTGTAGCCGTGTGGCATTCCAGGACCACATCTTGGCGCACTCTGTCATCTCCAGACTGAATCTCTGCCACTCATGATGCCAGTGCTGGGGTCTCCTCTCTCTTTGTCTGTACTGGTGGGCTTACACATTCCAGAGACGGCATGATTTCCATTCTTACACAAACAAACAATGTGCCATAAGGTGTCAAGCCAGCAGTGACCCCCAGAAAAACAGACCACGTGAGTCAGGGCACTCGGGGATGATGGTGACTCCCTCATGGTGACTCATTTGAATTCCTGGGGCACAGGTTGGGGTGACCTCAGGTGGCACTGATTCAGTCCTGCCATGGACTGGCGCCCCCCGGTGGGCTAGCCCTCTGCTCTGCCCGTTGTTTGACCACCAAGAGCTGCTTATGGATGAGTTTTGTTCTCCTCCAGCTTGCTGCTTTGTTTCCGTTCTCACGTTTGTTGCTCTTTTGTGGTCGTGAGCTTCATGATTCACGCTGCTCTTCTTCTTCATCTTCTTCTTCTTCCTCCGCGGTGCTTTGATAATCACATCCTTGTTGACTTGCGCTCTTCTCTTGCACTTCACCCTTCACACCTCAATGCACTTTCCACCATGCCCAATGACCACATAGTGGTGCCCACGTGCCAATCTCTGCCACGTCTTCCAGCCTCTTCATTCTCACCATGCCAGTCGAGATGATTCATCCTCCCAGTATGTCTGGGGTCTTCTCTCACCTGTCCAAGAACAGACATACTTGGAAAGGTGGTCCCTGGTGGGCCGGTGTAGCACATTCAGACCCAGCAGGAGAAAGCCAAGTAGAGCCAGCGTTTGAGTGATGAAGGGTGAGGGGCGAAAGGGGAGGAGACTTGGCAGCACATTGACGCCAACGATTGCCAGGGTGCCCCTGGACCTCCAGTCACTCTGTGGGCTTCTTGAGGAATCAGAGGTTTATAGAGCCAGGAGTGGAGCAGTGAAAGGCACTATAGAGGTGAATGTGGCCGGGGTGTCACCAGGTGGTCTCATCGGTGGTTTGATGGTTTCCTCCTCTGCTCAGAAGCAGCTCATTCAGAAGGCCTTCATTTCAAACCACAGTCACAAAGGAAGTGAGAGCTGGTGGGCCAAATCCAAAGGGGCGCCAGTGGAATCTGCTGATCTTCACATTTGTGCAATTCAAGATGGGGCGGAGCAGGCGGGTGACTGGCATGAGAAGGAGAGCACGAAATCACAAAGCCAATGAGAAGCGAGGAGCACCAAGGGAGGTGGGAGTCTGACAGCAGAAGACCAAAACGTGAAGGGCAGAGTGGGAACTGAGTCTGAGGAGGACCCCCGTGACTCCACCCTTAACTACGGCGGCAGCGTCCCACCAACATGGTAGCAGCCGAATGTCAGAAATGAACTCGTCACCCTCAAGAGCACCAGACAGGACCACACGAGCAACAAATGACACCAAGTGGCATCACCTAAGGTGTCATTTTACCTCCACTACTCAATCTGATCTCTTCAGGGGTCTCCTCCTGGTTGGCCATAACCATAACATCTCCGCAGTGAGGCGCCTGGGGGTGGCACCCTCCTAACCCACCTCTGCCAGTTCCTTTAGCTGGTGAGGAGCAGCGGCTCGACTTTGAGCTCCTCCTGAGCGTCTGCCCTTGCCCCTCGATCCCCAAGGCTGAGCCCACCGCTTGTGTCTGTGTTTTAATTCTTGGGACCCTGGTGGAGGACACGGACGTGGAAACCAGGAGACGTGGTGATGAGCCAGCGAGCCTCAACAGACTTCTGGACCTTCAGGATGTTAACGGGAGAGCCGCTAGATTGGGATCGGCGGGTTTATGCAAATCTGCACACGTCACGTCGTAAAAGGCCAAAGCTGTGCAAATCCACGAAAAGGGGCTGGGCTCAGGTGCCCCCTTTAAGAGAAGGGGACGGAGGGACGCACTGCTTTGTCCTCCAGAGGGCTCCGCAGGTACAAATATGGAGCCCTCGTTAGCGTGACGTGACGTGACGTGCGTCTCATGCTGCGTCGTTGCTTTTGCGTTATTGTTGTTCGTGTCTTCGCCATACGCCTGCTGGTCTTATAATTACGCACTGTCTGTGCCTCATTCTTTGTGGGTGGAGCCACAGGAGGCGGGGCCACCCTGACCTCACCACTCCTGAGAGCCAACTGAAAGTGGCGGAGAAGGCTCAGGAGTTGGGAAGCATTGCTCGTCGGACTTTGAGGAGTTCTTGGACTTTCTGTTTTCATCCTTTGAATATTCGTGCTTTGCTGAAAGCAGGGGTCCTCACTCGTGGTTCTGGTGGTCCGCAGTGGCTGCAGCTTTTCGCTCCTAACTCATTGTCTAAAGCTAATAGGGACACTCGGTACTGAACTCCTCCAGGGCTTGCTGGTGCCTTCATTTTAATTGAAGTGCCGACTTCCCCGCTCTGAAGACATCATCCAGGTGTTTGGGGGACCACCGCAGATCGACACTTCAAGACCCTCCCTTTTGCTCCCTCGTTTACTTCTATTAAGTGAGATTCTGTTGTAAATGGGGGCACCTTAGCCAAAGAGCTGGTGGCACCGCCCTGCTGAGTGATGGCAGCTGAAGAAGACACAAAACAGTTCAACTCTAACCTAAAATCGGCAAGTCAGGGGTCCTGAATCGCAATAAGTGAAACCCAAAAGTGAAAACCTGCAGCCAGTACGGCCCCCCCAGGTCCACGGGTGAGGACCCCTGAGCTAGACACACCAACATGCCGGGTCCTGCAGTTACATGCCATCCGTCACGTGTTGTATGTCCTCAGGTTAGGAAGCATGCAGTGGCTGCGGCCCCCCCCAGGACCATAAGTGAGGACCCCCACTCTTCTCTGTGGAGTGGCCATAGTGACCATGGCAGGACCTCCCTAAGTCCAGTTCAGGTGGGACCCCCACGAGTCAGGACACTGACAAGTGGCACTCAGTGCTGATCCCTTCAGGGTCACCTGGTGTGTCACTGGCAGACGTCCTTATGGACCTGTCACTGGTCACACACACACACACACTGTCCCAAAGGTCTCCGAGGCTGACCTCATCTGAAAGTCAGGACCCCCATCCTCCCACTGAGCTTCTTCATTGGCTGGGCCCCTTTGTCTTTTGTGCCTCCTTTTGTTCTTTGGGATTTTACTAAAACCAAAAAGCGACGTCTGTCCCGGAGAGGCTCGTCACGTGTCACATGCCAGTCAGCACATGCAGGACCACCAGAACCCTAGAAGCCCATCGGGCGAAGCCAGCAGAGGTGACCCGAGTCCTGCAGACTTCAGCTGCTCCTTGATGGACGTCCCGTTGCCTGTAAGGTTCGTCTTTGACTTCCAGCGATGAGAGAACAAAGGCAAAGCTCCATCCTTAGTTACGAGATGAAGATGGCATCCTCTGCTACTGGCAGCGCCCAGTGCTTGAACTGTGGAGTCTCCAAATATTAAAGGGTGACGTCACCTCTGCCACTGGGCCGTCCTGTGCTAGACGTCCCCCAGTTGTGTCACTCTTGTCTCGTCCCCACCTGAATGTGGCAGCTTCACCTGGAGCCCAAGGCCAAAGAGAGTAAAGCGTCACGGCCACAACTTCAAGGCCTAAAGTGCCAGGCATGTCACGATGGGTCAGCCATAGCAGACAGGAGGGGACCGTGAGGCAGTGGCATCTGTCACTCCCTGAAGTCGGGTGGGACAGTCTGAGTGTCACGGCCGACTTTTGTTTCTTTTTTAAAGGGTCTGAGAGGTGACTCGGCTCGGCTGGGCTCGGCTCTGCTGGTCACCGTCGTCCCCTTTACCGTGACGTTTAAAAAGCCTCCTCTCTGGTCACACTTGACATTTTCATCTTCCCAGTTCTGGTGTGTTCTGTTTTCTTGCTCGTCTGCGCCGCTTTGTTCCATACAGGAAACCAAATGTTTTTGTTGTTTGGTTTTGTCACTTTGCCAGTCTGCCACCAGTCAGGCCAACCTGAATGCACTGCAAACGCTGACATTGCACCTGTGGAGAGAGCAGCTGAACGAGGAAGTGAGTGACAAACAAGGACACTGCAAAAGCGAGAGCTGAAAAGAAGTGGCGGTGTGCGTGAACCAAAGACGAGAGCAGGGGACGATCACAGGGAGAAACACAAACCGTCACAGCAGAGTCCCACTTTTCCACTGAAATGGAGGAATTGGCCATTGGTGCCCATCAGCCTGACCTCAGTAGCCCATCGTGACAAAGTGAGGACCAGAAAGGTTTGCAAATGTGTTCAAAAATCAAACCCTGAGACCCCAGAAGCCCTCAGACTCTCAATCCGGTGCTTTGTGGAAGCCCCTCTGGCAGAACCGAGTCTTCTTGGCGAGTCTCTACTGGCTCTGCACTCCTGGGTTTGGCCAGCTGATCCCATTCTGACCCTCTTGAGCTCCGTCAGTGAGCGGCCATCTTCAGGTCTCTCCACACAGGGGACTTAGGTCTGGGCTTTGGCCGGGCCACTCGAGGACACTCTTGTCCCAAAGCCACTCCAGTGTTGTCTTTGGCTCTGTGCTTCAGGTAATTGAACTGTCACCTAATTGTGAAGTGGCGTCACCTCGTCAAGGTCCACTCTGTATGTGGCTGCATTCGTCCTTCCCACAGTTCTGACCGACCTTCCTGTCTCCACCATACACAGCGCGTGGTCTTCACTGGGCCTCTTACTCACCTTGTGACTCCACCATAAACACCTGAGTGCTGCTGAGGTGGTCCTTCCTCCTTCACGGTCTAAGCAGGGGGCTTCCAAAGCTCCCATCCCTGACCAAGGGAGTGACACAGTCTGCTCAGATGGTCAACTCATGGAAGAGTCCTGGTGGCTCCAAATGTCTTCCATCCCACTGGGCTCCTTTAAATGTTCTGATCATCTTGTCCTGATGTGTCCTCGCCACGGAGAGCCCCTTGGACTTCATGGCTTGGTGTTTCTGAACTGTAGGACCTTCTGCATGTGGGCCCAGGTGGGCCTCTCTGAATGATGTCAAGTTCTGGAATCATCTCAAGGAGAATTCAGGCAGACAGGAGATCCCTGAGCCCCCACAGTATAGGCTCTGAATACGTCCAGCAAGGACAATTTCCAGTTTTTTGATTCTGAATGACTTTGCCAACCCTTCTGGTCACATGTTGTCACTTTGTCAACTTTCTCTGTTTCCGATGAAATCCACAAAGTGAAGGGTTCTGAAGACTTTGTGAGTCCACCATAAATGAGCAACATGCCAATATAATCCAAGCGGCCCCATTGGGTGGTCCTCATAATGTCCACGTGAACCCCCGTCCCCCTGTCCCCTCACCTCCTTCCCTTCTGAGTATGGCAGTCTGAGAAGCAGATCTGCCCGCTCCTGATGACCTGGGCTTGGCAGGGGGGGTCATTCATCAAGTCAGGGTGGGCCTCCATCTTTGATGCCCAGGCCAGGCCAGGAGACTCATTCATGTCTGCTGTGTGTTTCAGACAAAGCGGAAGAGAAGATTTGCACCCAATGCCCAGATGTGAGGAGCGACGGACCATTACAGTTGGCACTTTGGATTCTGCTGGCCTTCCTCGCCCTCTACAGCCTCATCACGTCCATCGCTTTGTTTGTGAGTTATGTGAGTATTCCGTCCGTCTGGGCCTGGTGGGCGTGGGTATGACAGCTCGGGTGGCACCCTGACACAACTCTACTCTTTTTCTTCCTTCCACTTGTAGGTGAAGCTGACCAGGAGCAAACAGATGCAGAACGACTACATGAACATGCCCAGCAAGCAGAAGAAGAAGCAGCGCGTCGTCCACCCCAACTGCTATCACACCCGCCGCTAGTGGGGCTTCACTCGGGCCCTCCGACTGCACCTCCGTGCCCAATCCTGTGTAAGACTGATTTGTACCGTTATGGTGCCACCGCGAGTCATCTTCTTCTCCACGCCCCACCTGACAAAAAGACAGTGGACTGACTGGGCCAGAGGGGGGTATGCCCATAGAAGGTCACATGCTCAGGCTGGCACATGCCACACCAAATATCAGCCCCGAGTTCTCAAGAGCACTGAGAGTGCTTGTGCAGCAGTCATCACACACGTCCTTTCAGACCAGCTGGAGCCCACCGCTACCTCAGTGCCACCCATCACGTCTTCACGGACCGAGCTGTCCAGAAGCATCTGGCCACTTCATAGAAATGTGAGGTCAGCCAGAATGACCCATGTGGACAAGCCGCGGCGTCCACGACTGACGTAGGGATTGATGACAAAAGGGTGTCCTCAGGCAGTCCCCATGCCCAGTCAAGTCCTGGATGGCCCCTAGCCATGGTGAGGTGATGGACTGTGTCCAGTCTGGAGGGACGAACTGGTGACTGCGCCCAGCTCTCGGTGACAGAACGACTTTTGTAACGACACCCTGCTACCTAAATAAAGCTGACGTGACGTCCACTGGTGTGCTCTTTGTGTGTCTGCTTTGGATTTGGAGCTCAGCTCAGACCCTCGGTGATATAGCGCCTTGAGGCAGTGGGTAAGATGAGCGGGTGTCCTCTGCCCTTCATGGTATCAGGGGGTGTAGTCGGGAGGTGGAAGGGCCTCCTAAATCCCACCAGTTTGTCTTCCATGGAGGCAGCCGAGGCAGGGGACTGGAGTGGAGGTCACTGACACTCTCCTTGGGTCCCTGAAGGCTCTCGGTGTCGTTGGGTTTCCATGACTGGCACGCTTCTTCAACATGGCGTGGAGGTCGGAGATGGCACCTCTGGACTGGAAACTGGGCTGGTGATCCCCATCTTGAAAAAAGGGACCCATTCCAATGATAGGAGGGGTCTCGGTTCTCAGACTCATGGGAGGGCCTGTGCCAGGCTTCTGAGAAGAAATGTCCATCTGGTGGCCAAACTTCACTTCCTGGAGATTTCACCCCGGTTGGAGAACACTCGACCAGCACTTCACCATCCCAAGGATTCTGAGGGGTTCATGACGTTGGCCCTGTGGTGGTGGTTTGGGGTTGTGCCAGGCCTGCTCTTGTGGGGTATTCAGTCCCTTTCTGTTATACTTGTTCCTGCCAGGGCTGCCCTCTGCCACTAATTCTGGAGTGGATGCCGTCCAGTGTGGTGACCTCAGAACTGCTCCTCTGCTCTTTGCTGGTGTGGTGGTCCTGCCGGCTTCATTAGGGTGTGACAGCAGCTGTGCACTGGGGTGGTCTGGGATGAGGGGCAGCACCTCCATGTCTGTGTCCTCTCCAGGTTACGGATGAGGTGCTGCCACATACAGAGGAGTTTAGGCATCTCGGGGGTCTTGTTCACAAGTGAGGGAAGAGGGGAGCAGGAGGTTACAGTCAAGTGCTAAGGTCCTGCTGAAGACCAGTCCATCGAGCTGTGGGACGTGACTGGAAACACATAGAGTCATGGGGGGACCCCCATGGGCTCAGCCTTAGAGATGGGGGGAGGAGCTCAGACTCTATATGGAGGTGGGACACCTTCCTGCCTCGGGGACACAATGGAGACACTCGGGGACACACTGCCTCACTCAGCTGGTCTGGGATCGCCTTGTATCCCCCCAGAGGAGGTGGCAGGCTTTGCTTAGACCGATGCCCCCGCGACCAGATGAGAGAATGAATGGAAGGACGGGTGATGTCAGAGGGTAACCTTCAAGCTGATTGGCTAAAGGCGAATGCCAGTTCAGACAGCTTCGGCCCCCTTGTCCATCTGTGCTCAAACTGCTCCTCCTAGGGCTCTGCTGTATGTCACCGACTCAGAGCAGTGTGACAGAAAGTGACGTTGACGTTTGTGTCACGCAGTGTCACCAACTTGGCAATAAAAAGGCCTGACACTTGTGAAGAGTCCCACTGAGCAGACCAGGACATTCACTGGCCCACCCACATGTGGCCTCACCCCAGGCAGCCACACACACCTACAATGAGGCCCTGGCATTAAGAGTTCAAAATGCACCTTAAACATCTGAAAAATACAAAATGCTTCTCAAGAGAGAGGATCCATCAAAAACCTCAGGCTTGGCAAGACAAGATCAAACGAGCAAGGAATCAAAACGGCCAACTGGTCGATCGATAAACGTGCAAGACGTTTCAAAGTGAACTTAAAGAGTACGTCAGGAGGGAGCAGCGGGTACACCCTGGTGGAATGAGATGGCGTCTCCTCCTGATGGCATCTGCAGCCAGAGCTTTGTGGTCTGTGAGGTTCACTCATCACGCATCATGTTGTGATGCCAGGCAGATCAGCTGACACTGGGAAACTGCCAGGGAGAAGCAGACAAAGCACACAGACGATAAGGGCAGGCTATTAGTGCCAATGTGCCAGGCTCATGCTCCAGAGAAGGTGCCACCTTGGTCTGAGAAGAACACAGCTCAGGTGACAGCTACCATATCTGGCAGGGTGCATAGAAACTAAGAGAAGTCAGAAGCGGCACCGATGCCACCTGCGCTCTGCCAGGGATTGACATTCATTGGCATTCCCACTGAAGAACTAAGCGAGGGCTGTGTGGCTCCAAAGGCGCCTCTCCGGTTGGCACACGTGTTTGCACTGCAATGTATGCTGGGATTGGAGGCATGTCGAGAAACGGGGGTCTCTTTTTGTCCCCATTCCTCTCGTCTGATGGTCACTAAAGAGACGCGTGTGGCGCTTGAGTCTGCCCTGCATCCAATGAAGAACACGACCCAAAGCAGCGTGTGCCATCTGCCGGCACCCAGGTCTGCCACCATCCTCTTCTTAACTGGGTGCTCTGGTCTTTCCTGTTAAGTTTGTTTGGCTGCTGTGCCACCCCAGGAGACCACAGTGTAGACACCACACTGGCATTGCTGAGTTTGTTCTGTGATTTTTGTGCCCAATCCTGTGACATTTGGTGGCAGCGGTGGGGTTTCTCCCAAGTTTACATGAGACTGTCAGGTCCACCAGCCTGGCCACGTGCAGTTAGTTGGTCGTCATTGTCACAGATGATTGTCCTGCTTCATGGTGCCGCTGTCGTTTTCCACAGCTTTGTTGGCTCAAAGATTAAATCCCACTGCTGACACCAGTAATGCTAAGCCCCTCAGTAAGCAACTGAGGCAAGAAGACACCATTAGGACTTCCATCCATCAATTATCCAACCCACTATATCCTAACCACAGGGTCACGGGGGTCTGCCGGAGCCAATCCCAGCCAACACAGGGCGCAAGGCAGGAAACAAACCCTGGGCAGGGTGCCAGCCCACCGCAGCCATTAGGATTCAAGGCCACAGCCTTCATGCTGAGGAGCTGGGCGCACTGACCACCCCTTTTAATGCCCCCTGGTCTTCCTTTCTTTTAGAAAAGGGTTAGCTGATTGCCCACCTGGGTGAGGTCATCATGGTGTGGATGTGATTCTGTTTCTGACCACCTCACCTGCCTCTGGGGGCGGGGTCATTACTGACCACAGCCTGCCCCTGGCCCAGAGTCTGCTCTTATTCAAATGACCGGGTGAAGCCCGCTGGTGCCACCTGTGCCACTTCACTTTGATCTGGAGCTCGTCTGTGGAGCGACACTTTCATGTAATGACAACAAAATGAGGCAAAGTTAGGGTGGTGGGGCATCCAGAAGTGACTGAATTGAGGCATGCCCCTCTCAAGTGGCACTGGGCAGCTGCTAGCCTGGCTACAAGTGTGCCCACTGGCTGTCCACTGCTCAGGCCACTCTCGATCTTGGACAGTGAAGATGACCGAACATCTTGCTGGAGAAAAAGCCATATGGGCATCTTAGGCACCATCTCTGAAGTGGCAGCTCAGCACCACAGCTGTGACGTTTGCTGACATTTTGTCATCTTCAGTAGAATGCAAAACAGGGTGACAAATGGCCTCCAGGTGACTGTGACTTCTGGGAAGGCACTTTTGTTTTGTACCTTCAGCGTCAGCACTCTGTGAGCCTCCAACGTGAAAAACAAGACGTCCTGTGGCAAGTGTGACTCGGCCGACTCAGGAAGCCCAAACCCGCAGAGTCAGGCTGCATGTCACTGTCATGTAACACGCCACTCCCTGAAGTCACCGTCATCCTCCTCCTGTCCCTCGGGGTCCCCAGCTCAGCTCGACTTGGCAGTGTGCCCCCCCCAAGTGACTGTGGTGAGATGGACAGTTCAGTCGTCAGCACACAATTTCAGCAAGTCCTGCTGGTGAAGAAGACCACCTTTGTGCCATGAAAGAGCGATATGAGAGTCGCCCAAGTGGGTGGGCCTGTGTGGCCTCAGCGCACCGGAAGGGCGAGTAGCAGAAGTGAACACTTTGTGGTGTGACCTACTTTTGTCACCTGCCGTGTGTCAGGGTGACACCCAATGCCAACCAAAGAGTGTGAGATAAATTTAAAATCAAGCAACCACAGGCGGCACCGGTCACCCCATGGCTTTAAATCCCATATTCGGCCATCCCATCAAGTGCCCGCTGCTAGAGGTCCGCAAACCTGGTGGCCCCCTTCTGTCCTCACTTTACCATCTGACACTGGAGACTGAAACACGGCGGTCACCAGTCCAGCCAGCAGAGGGCAGCAGTGCTCCAAGATCCCAGAGGTGACAACTCAGAGTGTCAGTCAGCAGGCTTTGTGACCTCAGCCCCTTCTGGCCGAGCCCTCGGTGAACTGGCCAGCCTGTGCCATCCACAATACCTGCCTGTGCCTTCTCCTTACTGGTCAGTGCACCCTTTCTTAACTGGTCAGAACATCCTGTCCAGTCTCATTTCTTGCCAGTAACCTCCACCTTTACTGGTCAGCACACTCCTTGATTGCTTTGCCTTTACTGGTCAGCACGCCCTGGCCACTCCCTTTACTGGTTACACGCACTTGTGTCCACCCTCTTTGCTGGTCCCCTCTGGCTCTTTACCATAATTGGTCAGCACACCATGTCCACTCACTTTACTGGTCCACAAGCTCCTCCATTTCTTTCCCTTTACTGGTCAGCACACCGTGTCCACTCTCTTTGCTGACCTGCCTTTTCTGTCCCCATACGCCGTCCCCTTTCCACTCTCATTTTGCTGGTCAGGCTCTCTCCTGATCAGCACGCCCACTGCCACCTGTCCCTTATTAGATCAGCTGGGAGGTGATGTGTCATGGCGCCCGTCAGAAAGGCGCTATATCAGCCTGCGGGTGCCCGGCCTCATTTATTATTGTCTTTTGCTGATTCACCTCCTGCCAGTCCCAGTGACTCCCCAGTTTGGCCGAGTGTGGGCTTATCTCGAGAATTTTGTGACCAACTTTGTGACGTGTGGTGTTAGCAGTGGGACTGATCCCATTAGGACCGTACGTCAGGACCACCGATGCGGTCAGTAGTCACAGCCATCGTTGTCCTGCTCCATGTTGTGGGTGACATTTCCAGGGCATTATTTGGCTTAAGGAGTAAATCCCACTTCTGCCACCAGTGCTGCTGAGCCCATCAGTAAGAACCTAAGACAGGTGGGCACCAAAGTGCTTCAGGATGAGGACATTTGTGAGTGACAACCTTTAAAAACAGCCATGAGGAAAGGACGCAGCACTCACTCACACTGGGGTGCTGCACTGACCGGTCGGACCACCCTCTGCTCTGTGGTGAGGTCTCCATGGTTTGGATGTGATTCTGTTTCTTGCCAGGCTTAAGTGACTGCCTCATCCTCCTGCGTGATGTCACTGCTAACCACAGGCTGACCCTCACTTCAAGGCTGGTCACTTGCTCATGCCCACCACTGGCAGTGACCCTTTTCCATCAGTGAAAGGCGCTATATGGTTCAAGTCTTATAGCAGTCATTGATTCTGGTGACTTATTTTAGAGCTGGTGCTGGGCACTCACTCACACACATCTGGTTGGCATTTGGCACTGAGGCTAGGTAGCCCACCTCCCTGGCTGTCCAGTCCTTACGACCGTCCATCAAGATTAGCGGGCACAGCTCAGAAGCTGCAGCAGCACATAAGAAAACCACTGGGGTTCTGTGGAACGATGACTTGCTGCGCCCACCAGAGCCTCTTGGCGGTGTATGAAGAGGTGGCACATGTTGCACTTTACCAGTTTCCAAAGAAGATGTTAGGCGTTAGCACTGCTGCCAACGGCAACTTCACTGGAAGTCAAAAGTGACAGAAAACAACCGAGCACAAAGCCACTGGGGGGCACTAGAAGGTCCAGGTGAGCAAAGAGGAGAAGCAAATGGGCATGGAGCGTGGTGGGCAGCAGCAGTCACCAGGGGCTGGGCGACTAACCAGTCAAGTGCTGCAGTAGCAGGACCAGCTGGCCACCGAGTCCTGGCAGGTGTGGTCACCCCGCACCTGCCATAACTCTGCAATGAGCCAATTGAGTAAAGCGCCGGTGACATCAAAGTCATCAAAGGCACAAAGAAACAGGAAACTTGGTGACGAAGTGCTGAGAGAAGTGTTTCCGAATTGGCGCTCCACTTCAGTGGCAGTGAAAGCTGAAAGACAGACCCCCGTGAAGCGTGGTAAAGACCGCAGGCCACAGAATCCCTGAAGAGGGCACTATTGGGTCATCCTGGGGGATTCTGGCATACTGGCAGGTGACACAGCTGAGACTTGGCTGACATCTTGGCAGGGAGGGGTGTGTCCAAGCACCTAGCAGTGCCACCCAGTAGTGACCCCCGGTAAGGTCACCCAGTGGAGCCACCCAGTAAGGACACCCGGTAGTGTCCCCCAGTGGAGCCACCCAGTAAGGTCACCCAGAGGTGCCACCCAGCAGTGCCAAACAGTAGCTTCACCCAGTACTGTCACCCAGTGTCTAAACAGTGACTCACTCTTGCCCCTCTTAGTGTCACTGTCCTCTGTCCCTCGCAGTGTTACCCCCCCCCATCATTGACCCCAAGGTCCTTGTTTCCAGTCCCATTGCCCCCCCTTTATATTTAAATCCTGGTTCCTCCTTCCAGGTGTCTTAGCCCCGCCCCTGTTCAAATCCCCATTTGTCCCTTAGTCACCCCCTGTCCTGTCCCTCACGGTTTGTTTGTCACCCCATCCATGGGGCGCCTTTTCAGTCTTGTTGCCTGCCCCCCTTTTCTGCCACTGTGCCCCCACTATGTGTGTAAACCCCCAGTTGCTATGGTTGTCTCCGTCCCCCCACGCAGTTATGTCACTGCCCTCTCTTTATATTTAACCCCGAGTTGCTCCACTCTGCCCCCACTGGTTAAATAAATGACCCTCAAGAGTGAAGCATCTTGGGATGGCGGGCTCTGTGAAGAAGTAGCAGCCCACAGCAGTCGTTCTCACTGGGTACAGTTGGCACCGCTCCTGCTGAAATCAGATGCCAGACGAGTCCATCACCTCGGACACTGCAGTTGAGCTCAGGTGGGCCGTTCTGTGTCGTCAAGCCCCTCACACCATTGTCCACATGACATGACATTTCTTTCTCTTGAATTATTTTATCGAGTGTCACTTGTCTTGTTTCCTTTTGTCACGTTTTGTATCTTTTAGTTCATTGTCTGCTGAATCCCCCCAGCCCCCCAATGCTGCTGCCCACCCCCTGCCTTTACAATGAGTGCCTCAGACCCTCAATGAGGTGTCAGTCCCACTCATTGTTTGATTCTCTTTTTGGGATTGTGGATTTTGACCTGTGTGTGTGTGCCCCCCTGTGATGGGCTGGCACCTGCCTAGGTGGTGGTCCTGCCTTGTGCCCGATGCTTGCTGGGATGGTCCCAGCTGCCCAATGACCTCGTTTTATTCATTCAGAACTTTCTTCTCTCATCTTGACATCCGTTGTTCTCATTTTTTGCTACTAAACCCGTTCCTGAATTGGTGAGCTTTGCCCACGGGGGTTTGCCCGTCCGCTTTCCAGGTGAATTTGGGCCTCGGCTCCTGGCGGCTGCTCCTCGATTTTGGGTGCAGGGAAGCTGGTCTGGGGCAGGTGAGCCCACAAGCATTTGGGTGCAGGCGGGTCTGATTCTCGCTTTGTCTGAATTTCTGCCCAACACATGAATGCTGCACTGGACATGTGGGCACCACACACTTCAGTTCACCTTCAGGTTGGCGCTGTGTGTGTGTGTGTTGCCCTCACCAGATGGTGGCTTGAAGAGCTGCATGGACTTTAGTCTCAGAAAATGCAGCTGAGAGGCACGGGCATCATGAACATCTGGAGATGACGTCACACACTGCAGATACCTTCAGATAACCTCTGGCCTGGCAAGACAGGGAGTGTGGCACAGAGTGCCAGTCAGGCATGCTTACATGACTTGCCCCCAGATCTCTGCGATTCACATGGCGTGCCAGATTGGTGGGCCACTGAGACAATTAAAAAAGGAGGATTTGTCAATCTGGAGGTCATCCAGAGCCACCACAGTGTCACAATGGGGGGTCAGGCTCTTTAGGGTGGCTTGGAGCCCCCAGTTCTATTCATTTAGTGCCTTTAAAAGATGGCAAAGCTTTAGAAAAACCAACAGATGGCACCCCCTTTGTGTGACACCCACTCCTGTCTGGTCCGCAGGTCTTTAGTGATGGCCGTCTATGAAAGGCGCTATATAGGGCGTCGACCGGTGCTGGGCTGTGCGTGTGTGTGCCAGCGCCCCTCACAGTCTGTGCCCCTCACAGTCCGCGCCCTGCACGTTTCCCCCAGTTGCCTAACTGACACAAATCTATTTTGACGATTCTGCAAGAACCCGAAAACCACAAAGTTGTGTATTTTGTAAGTCGCGGAAACGGCTCACCAGATTAGGAACTGCTAAGCACAAAAGAAAATAAGTGAGCCTGAGATAAATACGCTGTCATCATCAAAGCCACCACCGCCACCACGCCAGGCCCCGATTTGTCACATCGCATCACATTGCATCAGTGTGACCCCCAAAAAACAAAACGACAGAAAGAAATGGCAGGTACAAGTCAGGAGGCACACAGGGTGGCATCTACTCAAGTGACAGCAGAGGGAGGGCAGTTGGCTGACCGACATTGCCAAAGAAATGCAAGTCCCCAGACACTGCTGGCATTGACACTGCCGTGTGCCACCTTCTGACTGCCCGCAGAGTCTGGCAGCAGCTGGCATTTCAAAGGATTGAAACTGAGAGGCCAGGCCAATGTACTTGACTGACACTGTGGCACCAGCACCTACAAATGCAGAGCCATCAGGACCAGAACATGGCATGAAGTAAATGAACGTCACCACACTGACAACGTGGGGTCAGCTGGGCATTTGAGGGTCCTCATACTGGGCACAGTGGAGTCCCTTTGGGATTTGCAATGCTGCCACCTGCTGGTATTAAAGCTGAGCTCAATGGGGACTTTTGGGTCCAACATGAGGTCACTTGTCCTTTAGGCCCCTGAATCACGGGGGGAGGACACCTCTGGACTCTCGACAGGACAGGCTTTGGGGGGTCTCTCCATGTTAAGAGTTCTCTCCCTAGACTGCCCCTTGTTGGAGCAGGAGACCCTGCGAGAGGGACGGCCATCTCTCTGACCACAGTGGACCTGGTGGGGTGCCCATTGTCCACCCTTTCAGCTCGATTGTCAGAAGGTCTTCTCCAAGAGTCCACTGTGAGACCCATCCACACAATTGAAGTGCCGATTATATTGGGACCCCTTTAGGGACCCTCTATAGTGTTCACACCTTCATAGCTTCCAGTGGGAGGTCCCATCAGACCCCTTTAGTATTCCTCTGTAGTGCAAATGGTGGGACCCTCTTTGAGAGATTCCACCTTCCAGACTCTTTGTGTTGGTTTTACATTCTGAGGGACCCTCCCATAGTGACTGGAGTGGGGTCCTGTTTGACAGACCCTATGTTGTGTATGGCGCCTTTCTGTTGCCATCACTGCTAGAGGACAAGCAGAGAGCCAATCAGCATGAAGGGACAGCCGTGTGACTTGCAGTTTGGTCCCTTGTGCCTCTCCGGTGCCCAACACTGGACTCTGGCCAGCGGGTAAAGGCTGTGTGCAGTTTGCCCACTTCTGTCCTCACTTGTTGATAGAGCGGACCGAGCTGAAGGGTCCTCCCCAGATGCCACCCACTGGTTACAAGTGACTTGCTTTGTAGTTTTTAGGTTCCGTTTAGGACCCCCTTATGGTGCCCTTGGTGAGGCCCCTTCTGTCAGAGGGCAGGGGGACCCTACAGATTTGTGGTGTAATTGACAGCAGGGGTCTTTTATGGAACTCAGTAGGATCACATAAGGGACCTTTGTAGTGCCCACCATTGAGCCCTGTCCGGGGTCCACAGGCTGACTGTAGTTTGACCACACCTGTGCCACCCACTGATGGCGGGGGCCGAGCCGAAGTGTCCTGTGCGGACTCCACCCACCGTTAACCTCTCAGTTACTTGTTGGTACTTAGGTTCCCTTTAGGGTCTTTTCTAGTGCCCGTCATTGGAGCCTGCCCAGGTGGTCTAGTGTCTGCCCAATGTCTTTTCTGCTCTACCACTCTGGGTCCACCATATTGTCCTGTCCAGGGTCTACACACCTTTCTAGTGCCCACCTCGGAATCCTGTCTGGGGTCCAGAGGCTGATCATTAGGGTGGTCCCGGCCACAGTGTTCTCCCTGGACTCTATTTATGGCTGAATTGTGTTTTGGTTTGTTTTAGCGTCACCTTTCTAGTGCCCACCATTGGAGTATGCCCAGGTGGTCCACTTTGTTATTTGACCTTTTGCTCTCACACAGGAGCGCCAGCCTTGGGGTCCTGTCCAGATCTGCCCACCAGGTATGGGTGAACTGTCGGTGGGATTTCAGTTCCCTTTTCTGAGCCCCCTTACGGTGCTTTGGTGAGACTGCAGGGGGTCCATGTACAGATTTGGGGGGTCTCTTGTGGATTGTCACTTTAGGGCCCTTTCTAGTGCCCACCCTGTTAAGACGATGATGACGGTCACTGTGGTCCTCGTCTCAGCACCCCTCGAATGACAAGCACGACACAAATGGAGGCCCCCGGCTCGACTCTTCATCATTTTGTCAGAATCGCACGCTCAGGGCTTTCTATTTTCACATATTTTAAATTCTTTCTATTGAAAAACAGAAAACGGAAAACTGATGAGATTGTGAAAACCAGAATGACAAATGTGAATGAGATGAGCTCAGCTCCGCTCGGCGCAAACCTCGAAATCTCCATGCAGCACGGGTTAGGGTTACTGCGCGGCTCCGCTGCGCGGCACTCATTTCTCGCCGTCGGCATTTTCCATGTGGTTAGCAGAGCAGGGCTCGGGCCGAGTCGTTCGCGGCTCCTTATTCTAAACCTAAAAAGCATTACTGGCATGGCGCACGTTTCCTCTCACATCCTAAACCACACATGATGTCACGCATGAAGATTTCCAAAACACGCTCGACTCATATAAGGCCCTGGTGGTGGCGGCGCCGGCTCACATCAGCAGCATGGCACTCACCCGTCTGGCACTCGTCTCTGTGTTGCTCTGCAGGGCGGCCGGTAAGTGGCTCGACAGTGGGGGGGGGGGTCGTCAAAATGATGAAGAAGACGATGATGAGGATCAAGACTGGGCTGGGGGCACACAGAGTGGCATAGGGGTTTGGGGGGCAACTCTGAATATGAACAAAATGAGGATGAGGAAGATCAAGACTAGGCTGGGGCAATGGGGGCACACAAAGTGGCATAGGGGTGTGGGGGGCAACTCTGAATATGAACATAATGAAGATGAGGAAGATCAAGACTAGGCTGGGGGGCAATGGGGGCACACAGAGTGGCTTAGCAGCTGAGGCACCAAACCGCAGGGTCCATGCGAGCCTCTGACCCTCAGTGAGTCACATCAACAGTTGTGGACTGGGGGAGGAGGGACAATGACTTGGGAAAGGCGCTATATACCATAAAGGTGCTCTCTGGGGTCATTAGAAGGGCCAGGGTGAGCTTCAGCTGGCATCATGGCATTCACCCTGCCAGACTTCAAAGGCGTTACACGGGCTGATGCTTATTTCTCTCAAGTGTTGATGGTGGTGACCACTTTGGCCTCAGCTGAGCCAAGCTGTGGTGTCCCCAAGGAGCCCTGGTGACGGTCAGCTGGCAGTCCTCGGTGAGGATGTGGCTTCGCGGTGCTCTTTGTCACAAACCACAGGTGCTTGGTTGGCTTTCTCTGCTGATGGCTGACGTTTCCATAAGGAAGCCACAGAATCCAACAAAGAGCTTTTGTGAGACGAGACGTGCCAGCCTCCCTGCCATAAGGCACTATATAGCGTAGGCACATTAAGCCAGTGAGCCGGAGGGTGGGCTCATCCACCCCTGATGTTTTCTCTCTGTCTTTCAGCCCTCCATATCTACCAGCCTTACCGTGTGAATGCCAACAGTGATGGACTGGCACAGCTGGCATGCAGCTTTAACCACACAGGGAGAGGGCAGGAGTTGCGGGTCACCCTGCTCCGAGGCCTGGCAGGCAAAGATGTCGTCTGCAAGTCCTCTTTCCAGTTGCCCAACACCAGCCTTGAGAGTGACGAGCCACTCAGCTGCCAAGGGAATGCGAGTGCCAACAGACTGGACCTGACCGTGCCTGGCCTGAGCGGCGCAGACACAGACTTCTACCGGTGCAAGGTGGAGATCTTGTACCCGCCTCCATACCGCTTAGGCCTGGGCAGCGGGACCCTCATCTACGTGGCTGGTAAGGATGGTGAACCTCTTATGCCAACTTCTTATGTTGCCAGGCTTGTATCTCGAAAGCAGATACATAGGGAGCTTCTTGTAGAGAGCAGGCGCCCAGCAGTGGAACTTGTGTCCACCTACGCCAAGCCACTCTTCCGCTCGCCTTTCATCGCGGGCGCGGAGTTCCAAAACAAAGCAGCAGAGTGAGAGTCACGTGACCCCGGTGACGTGTCTACCAGCGAATCAAACGCTTCTTTTGAACTCCACCGAGAAAACCCCTTCTTGCGGTTTCTGAGGCAGCCTGGCACCTCTCCTATGCCCGCCTCCCACCTGCCAGCTAACACTGCTGTTCTGCTTCTTCTGTTTTCAGAGAGACCACCGTGTCCAGCCAAGGAGCACAGCATGGACTGGGTCTTCATGGCTGTGCCGGTGACTGTGGTGGTGTGCACCGTCATCGTCATCATCAGCATCCTGGTCTACAGGGTAAGTAGACCATCATTTTGGGTTCTCAGACCACCAAGCATGGCAAATACAGGAGAAGAGCTGGGCATGTGGGCACTTCATGTACAGGCCGGGGAGACCTGCAGGTGGCACTAGAGTCGCGTAAACTCTCAGAGTGGGCATTATGAAGAAACTGCAGAGAGATCAGTAGGTGGCGCTAGAGACTCCTTCAGTTTGGGGTCTGTCAACACTGCAGTTAAAGAGCCAGCTGACTGTAGGGGGCACTAGAACTGGGGGGCTTATAAGCATGTAGTACCAGAGGAGAAGAGCAGGTGGCGCCAGGGATACACACACACACACACACTGGGGCTTACAGAGGAGCACAAAACAGTCGGCAGCACTAAAACATGCACACCCATCAGTGGGGTACTTGCAGGTGGCACTAGAGTGCTGCATACACAGACGCTTATAAACAGAACCTTAAGTGTGGGACTCAAGGTGGCGCTACAGCTAAGCAGACAGTCACTTCAGTGTGGGGCTTGAAGAGGCAACGTATATAGAAAGTGGAGACGCCTGCAGGGGGCGCTACAGGCGTATGGAGAGGACCCGTCACCATGGGCTGTAGGGGGCGCTAGAACTGCACTCCCAAATGTGGGGTTTAAAAATGTGTAGAACCCGCCGAGAACTGCACACGCGCACACACACACACATAAGGCTTCAGAATGCGGCTTACAGAAACACAAACCATTTGTGGGGTACCTGCAGGTGGCGCTAGAGCTAAGCAAACGTGGGGCTAATTAAACAGATCGCACCAGAACCTTAAGTGTGGGGCTGGCAGATATGAAGAACCAGTTGGGACTCAAAGTGGCACTAGAACATGCACACCCTTCAGTGGGGGAACTGCAGGTGGCACTAGAGTGCTGCATACACAGGGGGCTTGTACAGTCAGTGGGCTGTAGGTGGCACTACAGCTGTGCACACGGGTGTTTGAGTGTGGGGGCTTCTAAACATGTAGTACATGATGAGTCCTGCAGGTGGCACTAAAGTCAATGACACAAGAACCTTCGGCATTGGGCCTATAGAGACGTGATGATGATGAAGACCCCTACACAGTGCCACCAGAAGACGAGTTGTAGAGCCAGATACCCACACACACACTCGCTTCAATGTGCACTTGAGTCCCCGATGGTTGGCATGCGGCCGCAGAGCAGGCTGTGGGTGACAATCAGATTACACAGCTCCCTGTCCTGCTCCCAGGATCTGTGCCCAGCTGGGTGGTCACCTCTGAAGCCTCCGGCCCACTCACTGTGGGATAGGGGGGTCTGTTGTTTATAGCGGCTGCCCCCCACAGTGCCACAGAGGTCCTGATGGTGTCCCACTTGAGCAGACCCGTTTGCTTGTGCAGTTCTGCGCCTGGGCGCTATATAAGAACAGGGAGTGACCAATGGTGGCTAACGACTAACTGTGCCCCTCTTCTCTATGCCTTGCAGACCCTCAACCGGAAGGCAAACTCCGAGTACGTGGATACGGCGCCGGTGATTCCAGAGAAGATGAAGACAAACAGTCGCTATGTGATGTTTTGATGTCCTCTTTGGTGACGGAGCTGTGCCCGCTGCCACCACCTCACACACGCACATGTAGGCACACACACACACGCACACTCACAAGCAGGCACTGACCTGCTCCAGCAGATGGCGGGCGCTGCAGGTTTGGCAGCGTCATCCTTTGTCTGGCGTTGTCTTAGGCGATGGTTAAATTTTCTGTGAAAAGCAGCAGTTGCCTAAGTGGGCATTTAGAAATATCATTTTGATATGCAGAAGACATGTGACATTCAAAGAGTGCTCAATGGCAGGAGAGCTGGCAGGCATGGCAATGCCCACCTGCCTGCTCAGACATCCTGCTTCATGTTGTACATACAATGTGTAGTAATAAAAGACTGTGGTCAACACAAACTGGCGTCCCTCTGTTCATTTCATGCCACCGAGGTGACACACATGGAGTGGGCATCGGGGGCACTGGGCTTAGAGATCTGCTGGGTGGGGGAGGGCTTATCCTCTCTGTCTGTAGGAGAGCTGTGACTGCGCCAGGCCAGCAAGAGCCAAGGGATGTGTAGATGGCACTTTGAGAACCTGGCTCACCGGTTAGCTGTGATGCGGTGCCCGTTCATGACAGGACATGTGCCAATGAGGAGACACCAAACACCTTACTGTCCACATCTTTTCATATGTTTGGAAATCCACACAAGCCCAAGGAGAACAAACATGGAGAACATGACTGGGAATTAAGGCAGAGATGCCCGCTGCACCACCCTGCCATCCTAAAGATGTCTGTGATTGTACTGCCTGTAAAGCCACGTCATTACAAGTGGCCCAATATAAAATGAAGCCTGTGCTTCTGTAGTAACCCCAGAGCTGGGACTGAGAAAAACGGCAGGAGGAGACCCCCACCCTCCTCTGGTGAGCCCACCCTGGTCTTTTTGTGTTTCCACTACGACTCCACGACTCCATAGTTTGTTCCATGATTCTCACAACTGTTTCGGGGGGCTGTCAGGCTTCAGTCTTAAATGCACTTCCCCTTAGTCTCCACTAGGGGTCCTCGAGCCCTTGAATTGCTATCAAAAAGCACTTTGTGGGCTCAGCATTGTGGCCTTATGGTGTCCCTATTGTCACGTGTATGGAGGCCAGTGACACCCTTGCTGGCACGTGCTGATCAACATGTCACTGCTGATTGGTGAAGGATATGAAAGGCACTATATAACTGGAAGATACTGTAGGTAGATGTGAAAGGTGCTATATAATATATAAAGGGCTATACCACCTGAAATAAATGATGGCATTGCCCTCTAGTGTCTGAACTCCGGCATTGATGGTGACCCTAACAACATCGCCCCCTGGTGGATTGAGGCAGTAATCACTTTTTAGGGTCCTTCCTGTCCTGTGAACCCTGACATTCTTACTTCCTTGTGCTCATAAATGTGCAACATGCTGCCACTTTACTTAAAGCCTCTGAAAATTGGGAAGACTGAGAAGGGGTCCTGAAACAGACTGGGGGGGTGTGTGTGTGTCGTAGTGGGGGGGCACAATGTGTCACTTGAAGATTAGACACGTGAGAGCCTCGGTTCACCACGACATGATGGAGGGTCCTCACTCGGCCGTCTCTGCTCAGACTGTGGCGCTTCACCCTAACTAACCCTCAGTCCCACCATGCACCCGGCTGGTCTACGCCCCCTGCAGTGCCACTTTGTGTTTTGAGTGCCTCATGCCAGGCTTGACTGCGTTTTTGCTTAATTTAAATATTGTTTTGTATGTTGTGTGATTGGGTGGGTTTCCTTTGTTCTTATTTTATTTATTGTGTATTATTTTGTATGTTATTTATATATTGAATTATCTTTTCACGCCTCGCCTCCTGCCCTTAATATGCCTGGCAGGAGGGGCACTCAGGCATTGACCCCCTTGGCTTGTGTTTCTCTGGGACTCCCTTCTGGATTTTTCGACCCTCTTGATTTCGTTTCGACTCCGATTACACGATTGTGGACGGCGCTGTTGGGTTTTTCGGCGATTTGTCATTTCAGGCCTCCCTTCTTGCTGCCAGTCTGCTTGTTCTTTAGAAAGTTTTGTTAATAAAACTCTCCGCATGTAAAGAGCCTTTGGTTTCTGTTGCAGTTTCCTGGGGCCAGAGGTTTTGTGGGGTCCTCTCCCCTTTTCTCAGACGGTGTGTTTTCTGATGAATGTCACCGGGCTGCTCCCCTTTGTGCTTGCGTTTTGATTTGCAGGCCTGGCAGGAGCTCGAGACTCGAGTTTCAGGGTGGGCCTCTGAGCCCCTTGACTTGTCCAAACGGGCTGAGGCCCCCTGGCACCGCCGCCTTCAGAAGCTGGTAAACGCCGCAGGGTGCTGACGTCCGTTCACGGTGGTAGTTTTTTTTCCTGGTGTGTTGCTTTGCTTTTTGACTTTCCGCTTTATGGAGCCCCCCTTTGATTTCTGGGCAGTGGCCTGCATAAGTCGGCTCTTTGTTTGTCTCTCGAGGCCAAACCTTTTCAACTCTTTTTCTAACATTTCGTCCTAAATCTGGCAAGTCCTTGTTAAACGTTCAGACCTCCCATTTCTACCTCCTTCACCTTCCACAAATCTGTCTGCTCCTGCGTGCTGTCGAGATTCGGCCGCCTCTCCATTAACTGCTCTTCCTCCCAGCTTGGCGTCCTCTTCACGAGGCTCAATAAAACAATAGCAGTGGCCCCCTCACTGCCCCCTGCTGGTCACCACTCTTAACATCGGCCAGTTCTCATGAGGTCCCTCACACCATCACCCTCCACTTCCTGTGTCTGAGCCAGTTCTGCACCCATCCACTCCCTGACCTGCCACTTCTTTTAGTTTGATGCCCACCCTCTCAGGTGGCACCTCATCAAATGCTTTCTGAAAGTCCTCATCAATCATCTCATCTCCTCCTCTCTCCTCGTCTCCTTTTGTTTCCTCCTCATTGAATCCCAGCCTGTCAGTAAAACACGACCCCCCTCGTCTGACCCCACGCTGACTGTCCTGTCCTGGCCAGGTGTTCCTCCATCTTCTCCTTAATAATTCCTTCCATTCATTTTCCTGTGATGCCCGTTTACCTTACTGGTCTGCCCGGTCACCCTTTTTCTATAACGTGATGATATTCACAATCTCCTCAGTGCTCAGTGACTTCCTAAATCTGTGCCAAGGGTCTCTATCTGCACTCGCTGGCCCCCTTAAGACCCCTGAGGTGATTTGTGTAATGTCAGCCTATTCCATCTCAGCTGCTCTTCTCTCTCTTGACTTTCTAAAGCACTCCTTAGTAGTCCCTGTTACTGCTCTGAGGTTATCCACTTGGTCAGTGGTGAAGTTTAGGGGGTCCGCTGTATCTTTTAATCCCCCTTTACTATTCCTGATGCACTTCACCTCCTCCTTGACTCTTCTCTTACTATTTAAAGAATCTCTTCAGGTCGTCTCCCACCTTATCTGCTATTCCTCTCCAAGTGTCTTTTAGCCTCCCTGATGTTCTTCTTACTGGTTGCCCCTCATGTTCTCCTAAGCTTTACGATTCCCATTGGAGTTACTAGTCTTTATACGTTTTAGTCGTCTGTTTTTTTAACTCTTTATTATCCCACTGTGGAGTTTTCTTACATTTCCGTTTCATTCGGTATGGTGGTCTGTCCCTGTCCTGCATTACATGTGACACATTTCTCAGTCTGCTCCACCGTCCCAGGCTCTCCTCCCCAGACTTGCCCCACAATTTTAGTCTTTGCAGCCTAAAACACAAGAGAATTGTATTATATGATGGTCACGTGACCCAAGTGGTCCAATCACCTCGAGACCCTCAGTTCTATCCTGATTATTACTGAACACTCAATCCAGACAGGCCTCACCCTCAATTGGAATCTCTTTTTGGAAAGGCCGCGTCTCTTCAAGCGTGATGGCCTGCATCCGAACAGTTTCGGTGCCCGGGTCCTCTCCCAAAACATATCGAAGGTAATTCGTTTTTCTTGACTATCTATCTCTGCTCTTAACCCCTTCCGAAATAATACTGCTGTGCCAGGACATGATGAATGTTTAATAGAGTCTTCCGTTAAAGTTCACACCATTAATACTGTAATAAGCAATCTCAATGCACGTAGAAAACCTAGGAAATACGGCATAAACTCCAATAATCTAATTAAAATCACTATTTTAGAGGAACAATGTATTAAAACTATAAAAACAGATCGCAGATTAAACAAAAAATACACACAGAGCGGCGCTAATAATAATAATTTAGTTCCTATTCCAAATAACAATAACGCACATAGTACTCATCTCTGCACCTCCGAAACATTAAATATGGCACTATTAAATGTCAGAGCTTTAACTAACAAAACGTTTTTTATCAACGATCTTATTAGTGATAAAAAAATAGATCTTATTGCACTAAATGAAACGTGGTTGAATTCAGATGCCGCGTCAGTTTTAATCGAATCTGCGCCTCCGGATTACAGTTTTACTCATGCAAACCGCCAGGGAAAAAGGGGGGGCGGGGCTAACATTTACTCGAGCGATTAAAATGTAAAGATGTCAGTTTTGGTAAGTTCAAGTCCTTTGAGTATCTCGCCGTTGTTATTCATGGAGATTCTCAAGTTCTATACTATCCGTGTATAGACCTCCTAAATATAACGCGCTTTTTGAGGAATTCTCTGACTTAATGTCAATTTTAATTACTAACTATGACACACTCCTAATAGTTGGCGACTTTAATTTTCATATAGATAATCAGTGTGATCTAAAAGTAAAAGAATTTATGAACCTCCTGGATTCTTTTGATTTGAGACAACTCATAAATCAGCCTACACATAAAGCAGGTCATACATTAGACTTAGTGATTACTAAAGGACTGAAAGTTGATATAAAACAGATCATTGATATTGGTCTATCAGACCATTTTCTTCTACTTTTAATATAGAAATAATGATAAAAACACTCATGAGAAGCATATTGTTAAAAACGCTTCTTTGATTCGCAGCAGCTTTAAAACTTACAAACATTTTAAGCAATCAGTCCGTTTATAGTGCCAGCTATAATAGCGAGGACAATGTAAATAGTAAGGTGGAAAGATTTAATTCTAAAGTGAGAGCTGCTGTTGACATAGTTGCACCTGAAAAGACAGTGAAAAATCTTCTAGCATTGTTATACCATGGAAGACCCAAAGAGTGTCTGATTTAAAGAGAACATGCGTAGAGCTGAGCGTCAATGGAGGAAGACTAAACTTACTATCCACCACGAAATATTAAAAGTCAAAATAACAGAATACAATAACACTGTCCGTCTTGAGAGACGCTGCTATTTCTCAAGATTATAAATAACAATGCTAGTAATCCCAGAGTCATATTTTCAACAATTGATCGCCTACTAAACCCAGGTAGCTCAAAGGAATGCCTCCTAAGTGCTTCCAGTGAAACCTGTGAGGCTGTCGCTGTATTTTCAATCAAAAATTAATGATATTAGAAATAACAGAGTATATCTCCCCAACACTAAGGATCCCCCAAAACCCCAACATCCTGTTATTAACAAATTAAATTCTTTCACTAGGATAGATTTACCTGATTTACAAAAATAATATCTCAATTAAAACCCTCCACCTCGTCCTTGACCCGATACCAACAAGGTTTTTCAAAGAAGTATCAGGCGTGCTAATTGATAATGTTCTGACATAGTAAATTCGTCACTAGATACTGGGGTCTTCCCAGACTGTCTTAAGACTGCTGTAGTTAAACCCCTACTTAAGAAACATAATCTTGACCCCTCGGCTCTTGAAAATTTTAGACCCATCTCTAACCTGCCTTCTTAAGTAAAGTTCTGGAGAAGGCAGTCATTATGCAGTTAAATGACCACCTCAATAAACCTGCTATTCTTGATAAATTTCAGTCGGGTTTTAGAACAAATCACAGCACAGAAACTGCACTCGTTAAAGTAGTAAATGACTTTGGGTAAATGCAGACAGAGGCCACTTATCTGTTCTCATCCTCTTAGATCTGAGTGCTGCATTTGACACCATTGATCACAACATTCTTAGAAATCGCCTTAGTCAATGGGTGGGCCTCTCTGGCAGGGTCTTAAATTGGTTTGAATCCTACCTGACAGGGAGAAAATATTTTGTTAGTTGTGTGTAGTACTAGGTTGTTGTACCGTGTTAGCCATTATGAATGTAGAGAAAAGCCAAGCAAAATTACACCTTTTATTGGCTAACTAAAAAGATTACAATATGCCAGCTTTGATTCCATCTCGCCTGAAGAAGGGGCCCGAGTTGCCTCGAAAGCTTGCATATTGTAATCTTTTTAGTTAGCCAATAAAAGGTGTAATTTTGCTTGGCTTTTTTTGTTAGTTGTGGTAATCACATCTCAAAGACCCCTGATATCCGATATGGTGGTCCACAAGGCTCTATCCTGGTCCGCTGCTCTTCTCAATCTACATGCTTCCGTTAGGTCAGATTATCTCAGGGCACAACGTGAGCTACCACAGCTATGCTGATGACACACAGCTGTACTTATCAATAGCGCCTGATGACCCTGATTCTCTTGATTCACTAACACAATGTCTGACTTGAATCTCAGAATGGATGAATAGTAATTTTCTCAAGTTAAATAAAGAGAAAACTGAAATTTTAGCAATCAGCAATAATGGATACAATGAGGCTATTAGAAATAAACTGGATACACTAGGATTAAAAGTCAAGACGGAGGTAAAAAGCTTAGGGGTGATTGTTGACTGTAATCTGAATTTTAAATCACATATTAATCAGATCACTAGGACAGCATTTTTTCACTTAAGAAACATAAGTAAAGTTAGACCTCTTATATCACTGAAAGATGCTGAGAAATTAGTTCACACGTTTGTTTTCAGTCGACTAGATTACTGTAACGCACTCCTCTCAGGACCACCCAAAAAAGACATCAATCACTTGCAACGAGTGCAGAATGCAGCTGCTAGAATCCTAACTGGGAAAAGAAAATCTGAGCACATTTCTCCAGTTTTGATGTCACTACACTGGTCACCTGTGTCATTCAGGATTGACTTTAAAATTCTGCTTATGGTTTATAAAGCCTTAAATAATCTGCTCCATTTTATATATCGGAATGTCTGTCACCTTATATTCCAAATCATAACCTCAGATCCTCAAATGAGTGTCTCCTTAGAATTCCAAGAACAAAACTTAAAAGAAGTGGTGAGGCAGGCAGGCGGCCTTCTGCTGTTATGCACCTAAAATCTGGAATAGCCTGCCAATAGGAATTCACCAGGCTGGTACGGTGGAGCTCTTTAAAACACTGCTGAAAACACATGACATTAACATGGCCTTTTCATAATTTCACTTTAACTTAATCCTGATACTCTGTATGTTCAATTCCTCATAATAACTACTCATGGTGGCTCTAAAATCCGTACTGACCCCTACTCTCTCTTCTGTTTCTTTTTCCGGTTTCTTTGTGGTGGCGGCCTGCGCCACCTCCACCTACTCAAAGCTTCATGAGGCTCCAACAATGATGGATGGATTAAAAGCCAGAAGTCTACGTGACCATCATCATCATCAAGCCCTTCCGTGAGAACCCTAAATCCAAAGAGGACTGTTTCATTTATGTTAGGTAGAATGCCCAGAGGGGACTGGGCGGGTGGTCTCATGGTCTGGAATCCCTACAGATTTTATTTTTTCTCCAGCCGTCTGGAGTTTTTTTGTTTTTCTGTCCCCCCTGGCCATTGAACCTTACTCTTATTCGATGTTAATGTTGATTTATTTTGTTTTATAATTATGTCTTTCATTTTTCTATTCTTTAATATGTAAAGCACTTTGAGCTACTGTTTGTATGAAAATGTGCTATAGAAATAAATGTTGTTGTTGTTGTTGTTGAGTTATAAAACAGTCACTGCTCTTGTGCTCCACCATTTGCCAGGATATCCCAGTTAACATTCAGGTAGTTAAAGCCCCCCCGACTATAATATCCATCCATCCTTCCATTATCCAACCCACTATATCCTAACTACAGGGTCACGGGGGTCTGCTGGAGCCAATCCCGGCCAACACAGGGCGCAAGGCAGGAAACAAACTCGGGCAGGGTGCCAACCCACTGCAGGGCACCCACACACACTTGGGACAATTTAGGGTCACCAATGCACCTGAGCTGCATGTCTTTGGACTGTGGGAGGAAACCGGAGCA